>NC_052139.2:5590639-5941690 GCF_016086655.4 Lepeophtheirus salmonis
ATAATGTACTTTTTTTTTATCTTCATAATACCCTTCTTATGATATATTGAAATATTTAGCCATTTTTAATCGGGATTTAGTTAATTTAATAAACTTATTTGCTTCAAAGTCGTTCTTTTGTATTTCATTTCGATTTCTTGGATTTTTTTTTTCTTTAATGTGAGAACTGAGGCATTTAACGATAGCTACAAAATTATATAATTTTATGTGATAAATTCAACTTCATCTAAAAGTAATGGATATTTATTAGATTTCTAAAAATTGAATAAAGTATAAAACATTTCTTAAACTTTTATCAAAAGTTAAAATTTAATGTATTTTCTATAATAAAAAAACAATTTATTTTTTGTTGAAACCACAAACTCATGTTGTTTTTTTTAAACCAAAGGTAATATCTCGCATTGCTAGGAGTAGTTAGGTATCAGTTTAAAGACAAATTTTGTTGTAATAACATTAAAGATAACTCCCCAAGGAATAATCTGCATTATTCACTGTTTTTCAAGAGCTCGCTCAAACTCTATAATTATATTAATATATTTGAGTTCTGTCCTCAAGAATCAAAGAATAATAATACAAATTTTAGAGGGAAAAAATCTAATAGGATGACTTTTTTATTCTTTAGAGTGTACAAAAATAAATGGAACGACGTAGCTAAATGGACAACGAGCTTGTGATAAATTATTCTTTTGAACCTAATTTGTGTAACTTACCAACCAACCTGGCTGTTATTAGAGAAGAAAATATACGTTATGTAAATGGACTTCAAAGAAGATTACTATGTCATATGGACTAAATGTAACACTATAATGGTTCGTATACTTAAACAGTACATCTCTATCTGACCAATTAAAGGAACATTAAAAACAATTATTTTAACTATCAGCGTTTATATTTATTTCAAACCTGAACATTTTCTGAAAATGAACATGTATATTGATGTACAAGACCAATAAAAAACAAACAGAAACAGTTCCCTTGGTATATATGCACAATTACATTAAGGATTTATTCCTTTAAATGTCTTAAATACAGACTGCGACAAGAAATTTTCATTGCCATTAAAATTTATTTTTTAACGTCTAATTAAAGTTTCAGATAACACCTTCAGCAATGTTCCAATACATGTGTTATTGTTTTTTTGTGCATTGTTTTGATTTGATCAAAATTGGACGAAAAATGAGTGCACAAGAATAAAAAAGGAAAAGGGTTTCGGATTTTCTCCACGCGGACGTCAATCTAAAAAGAATTACAGACATTGTCGGTTCCACCTTGACGAGAGTCTGGATTATCAGGGTGGTCAGGGAGAATGGGGGGATAAAGGAAGTAGAAAAATCGTCCTATTGTGGCAACCTGCACGAAGTTCCGACCTCGTGTGGAAGCTGTGATAGAGGCTAGAGGCGGCCATATTGAATAATTCTTGCTTAAATATTTAAATATACAAAATTTAAGTTACTTAAATATTATAATCATTCGAAATGAAATATCCTGTAATTAAATGCGTCGTATTTATAAAAATAATAAAACTGATGGTTATTTAAAAAAAAAATTAAAACAAGAGAAGAACGCATACAGCAATGTAAAACATGTGAATATAAAACAAATATGTGACTATATCAAAGATATACTCATGCAAAGAGAGTTCACTATAATAAAAATAGATCAATCACATTGTGTCATAATTTTCGAACGAGTATTACAAAAAACAAGGTAAATAGCATCATCACATTATAGTGACTCCATCATTACACAACAAGGACAGTGTCTTCACTTGGTATACATTCATTATTTTTCATCATTCCATATTTCCAAGGTAAAATATGTAGATAGAGTCATCCTAGAATTGTAATTATTTTTAAACGAGTCCTAATGTTGACATGTTTATTTTCAATTATTTAATATATACAATATTGTAAATTGTATTTATAAAATTAAAGGATAATTGATGTATCTCGCATGCTTTATATCTCTCCATCCCTCCATAAATATATCAACTCAATTGAATGAGTAGAATGGGTTGGTTGATACGCTGCATATATTAATACTTTTTTATGAAAAGTGTCAATGGAAAAGAGATTGAATAGTATGAGATGCCGATGAATATAGTCATTTAGTAAACATTTTTGAGTATATGTTTTTGATGGATTAGATAGTTGGTAGGTTGGTTGTGTCCTATCTATCAAACCTAAATATATATAAATTGTTATATAATAATTCTGGTAAATATGACCATTTTTATTTATTTTGAAAGTGGTTTACTGATACGATAAAAATACTATAAATATAGTATAAATCTATTTGTCAATTTCTTATTTTTAATAGAATCTACTAAAACAAAAACTTATCTGGTTATTTATATCTATTTACTTTAAATCTATGTAGTTTGCTCTAGAATATAGTTTAAAAAATAGTACACGAGAAAAACTCTAGTTTATTTTTGTTTCACTCCTTAGGTATTTTTTCTAGTCCAGTTTTAAGGCTGGTTCATAAGACCGTCATTCCTTCGTACAGTCAGAACTAGAACTGATTAAAAAATTATAAATACGCAGAAGTGACGTCAATTATGACCGAACTTTATAAGTTTTAGGACTGATGTAGAGGACTAAACTAATTACAGAATTAGAAGATAAAAAATAATGAGAAGACAATTTTAAATAACAACAATATGGAGAAGACCTCAAAAAACCCAGACTGACTGATTGTTGTTTATAAAAATGACTGTATTAGGAAGCTCACAATCTATAAAGCGTGTTTCAAATTTTAAGGCGCCGCGTTATTTAAAATTTGTTTGGCAGCTATCAATAGTGACTTTTCACAATGAATTTATGAAAATTGAGAAAATTGCTCATTTTGATGTAAAACAATACTTTTATTTGAAAGTCTTTAGATCTACCAATATAAAAGCTAACCGAAATTTAGACTTGTGAGTTTAAAAGAACAAAATTTAGGCTAGAAAAGCTTAAACAAGTATGTACGAGCTGCCAAGACTCGACCACAGTAGTCAACAATTACATAAATTGTGAAGAAAATCCACAAAGTGACAACCAAAAGTGCACCAACTAGCAAACATTTGTTGGCATTTCAAAAAATGTGGTATATCTCATTTTATCTGAAAAATAAATATGGGAAAACTGCGTTTGCCCTTACTCAAAAAAAAATATTGTCTTGTAATAGGTTCAACTGAGTGTTAAGAGGAATTTTACTACAACAGATCACACTTCCCCTCCCCCAAAAAAAAAAAAATAGGAATTTGTTTTTTAAAGTATACACAGGTAAAAAAAAAATTTGCTCAAAAATAAATCTTTTGACCCCAATATCAGTGTAGGCGAAGTGTTTATCAAATAGGATTATACCAATATAAGATGTGTAATTTTATTTCTTTGAAATATATACAGTTTTTTAAATTTTGAATCATAGTTGTATGACCATATCCTTTGAAAATATTTTTATTAAATTTGCTGAAAAAATATCAAATTTACTTTTTGTTTTCTTATCATGCTATTGTATAAGCATATACTATACATAAAACTTTCATTTGGAATGTGTGTGTGCGTGCAATCAATCTCTTGTATTATCTGCAATTATTATTATAAATACAAATATTTTGTTTTCGACATTTAAAAAAGTATATATTTAGAACCACCTACAAAAATTATTTAAAAAAAAAAACACCATCATTATAATATTTTTTTAGATATAAAATTTGAAAAATATTTTGCAAATATTTAATAATTTTATTCACAACAAAATACATGATATTTAATTTATATTGAAAGTTTTCAATAATTCCAATAAAAAAGTTGGAAATCTTAATCAAGATCATCAAGTATAAAAGACTTGAAGAATGTATTTTAGGTTTTTCAAGTATATAGCAACAATTTTTAGAAACACTTTATATCATGTGGCAGGTATCATGGTTTGATAAATACATCATTAAAATAAATAATTATAGATCTCACACATACATTCTACATCCAATGGAAATAGATAGAGGAAGTTCTAATTGTTATTTTTCTACAGACATTACTGGATTTTATCAAAAAAGTTATTTGTGGTATACTGTACAATGTATAAATAGGTTTGAAATATTAAATGTCCATATTTTAAGGTATGTGGGTTAATTTTTTCAGATTCATACATATGTAGTCCGTCAATACTAAAACAAGCTAGAATAATATTTTTTTTAAATTGACTAAGGATTACATTTGTATTCTTTGACGAATCATTATTGTTATTTTTGTCAATTTTTATTATTCTTATCCCCCCTCTGGGTGCGTCGCAAATTGTTATTAAAGTAACCAAAATTGTTTGTCACACTAAAATAGTTAAAAATAGATCAATTATGATTGAAAGGTCATATCGGACCAAATAAAAGCTTTTGAAATCAAATAAAGGATCTAAGATATTGCTTGACTTCTTGGTTATCTTATCTCATCCCACAAATTTGAATACAACTCCTGTAACTGACTTAAATATTAACTTCTACCTATATCAAGTTAAAAAAAAATGGGAATTTTGTACCCTGCTTGATTTTTGTACCAAAATTGTTTTAAAAACAACGCAAGATTTCAATATGGTATCAGAACTTCACCACCTTGGAAACGACATCAAGGATATAATAAAAACATTGAAAACTAAGAAATGAAATAATACAAGTTTTTATGGTTAAAAGTTCTTTAAAAATCTGTATTTTGAGAAAGATTTTGTTAGAGAATAATTTTGTTCTTATTGTTTATAAGAAACCAATGCTTCGAAAAAAAAATTACTTATTATATATAGAAATGTAAATGAATTTTTTCGAAAAAACTCCCAATTTACTGTATTTTATTAGAAATTCATCTTTTAATCATCAAATATAGCACTTTAAGGACCTTTAAAGGCGTTTGAGCAAAGAAATATTGCAATTTGAAGCTTTTTTCATGAAATTCAAGTCAAATATGGATTAAAATGACCATATTTTTCGAAAAAACTCCCAATTTACTGTATTTATTAGAAATTCATCTTTTAATCATCAAATATAGCACTTTGAGGACCTATAAAGGCGTTTGAGCAAAGAAATATTGCAATTTGAAGCTTTTTTCATGAAATTCAAGTCAAATATGGCAACTCAGTTATTATCTTTAACAAAGATTTTTTTTGTAGGAGTTACGAAAAATACTTTTGGAAAGAATAAAACTTGAGTTTTATCATTGTTAAGAGATAATCATGTATGATATCTACATTTGATTAAAATTATGTACAATTTTTAATCTTTATTATATTTCATATAAATTCTGTAAAAGGGATTTTGAACTGGAAATTGCAATCATGCTTATTAAAATACTACACTCAAATAAGGGTAATACAAAAATAAAAATGACGTATAAAAGTCACCAAAGTTATACTTCTACAAAATACTTTGAGTTTTACATATGATATTAAATTTTAGTAGTATTTGAAGCACTGTACATCTGGTTTTGAGCAATATTAACCCATAACAGGCAATAGTTATTTTGAACAGTTAGAAACAATTCAGGGAAATCATTCATCTATTTATGACTCATAATTATCATTATTTAATATATATATATATAAAGATCCCTGGGACCCTGATAGGAGCCAGTTAATTAATTTATTGTATTACTAGCATTAAGATGAAAGAAGAGATGTTTGATTTGGATAGATATTTGTAATTAAATTATTAGATTTTATATTGAAAAATGATATTAACATATATTAAGGAAGTTCATTTTTTACTTGTATGAACAAAATTTCAAGAAAATATATCATAATTAATGGTATCATTGCTATTATTTATGATAATTATAGAATCAATGTGGATCTTGCCCTATATTACATCTGGAGCACCCAAATTTTGCCGTTTCCTTACACATTGGAGCTTAAAAACCTTAACTTAGCTTTTCTAGCTACTTATCGCACAAATAAAGGATTATTGGGTCAATATGATGGAGAAAATATTTCTACAAAAAGCAGGTATACATTTGTTCTAGCTGTCATGGGTGGAAAGACTTGACCATAGGAGTCACAACTGACCCGTTAAATAAAGGCTACTACCCCTTCCTACTTCTAATTATCCCTCAAAAACAGTCGTTATTGCTTTAAAGAGAGCATTCCTCATATGCCTCATATGTATGAAATTAATTTGAAGAACTTATACTTTACAAAATATTTGTTTTTAACAAAAAACAATAATTTTGAAATGAACAACACTCTCAATTCGAGCTAGACCTTTGGAGGCATCTAGAACCCAAGCAGATAATCTTTATATTTCTTTTGTATTTAACATTTTAGTAAAGTACTCAAGACGGATAAAAACAAATTCATTTATAAGTTCTTTGTATTTTGATTGAAAAATACAAATTTAAATGTAGTGGTAAGTAATCTATCGCTTATATAGGGTTAAATTGTGTTTTTTTTTGAGTATTTTTACACTTTTTATAGGTTATTCCCAATGACAAAACTCAAATAAACGCTACAAATAGTAACTTATTAACTGTGCAATTGTATAGTGATCCCAATTATGTCTAGGTATATAAATAGATAAGGTGAAGTAATCAGATATTCATTATTTTTAATTGATTTGTTTTTTTCATTAACAGTGTTGATATGACGATCAGAATCGCCAATTTCCCTGATTTTATCCACGTTTTTGACAATTATCCTTCTGGAGCGTCAAATATCACATCAAAATTACACATAATCAAAAACATACATTATTGGCTTTTAATATCATATAAATTATTCATATTTTTATCCGCTTGCATTTTTGCCTTGCTCAAAGAAAAACTGTAATATATAGTGTATTTTCTCTTTGCTGGAAGCCATCTTTGATGACTGCTCAAACAATACTGAGTAAACAATAACACAACTGTCTTGACAGTTTTTTAGTACAAAATATTATATTTGTACATAGCTTCATCTAGCGTAAAATGATCGCACTTTTTAGGAAGGGATACAAATAAATAAAGCCATCTATTTGAAAATAGTTGATTTTTTTTTACTACACTTACTCTAATGGAATGTCGTACACATTTCAACTTGTATGAGAGAGTTGTACAAGTAGCAACCGAAATCGGGATGAAGGATTTAAAAAATATATAGAACGAAGATAATATAATGTTGAATTTTCCTTATTAGTTTTGTATTAATGGAGTAATTTTGGACTTTTTAATGATGACAATTAATCATCATGATATATATTCAGTGGATCACTTTAAGTTTTAAATGCACAAAATTATAGTACATAAAATACATCATAACTACGTTTTTTTGATACATCATAAAAAAATGATCTCATTAATTTTATAGTTGGTAATTAAAATATTGAAAAATTAAATTATGAAACATACAACTTGTAAAGAAAATACATTTTTATTCTATGCTATTTTAAGGGATTTCATAAGTTTAAAAGTTAAAAAAATTCCTTTGAAGTGTGAATATTAGATAATTTATTATTGAAAGAGTATTTTTCCAAAGGATTACATTTAGTAGTAATATTGATTTAATCTTAATTTTATTGATGTAGATCGATTAATAGGTGTGGAGACTCGTTCAAAGGAAGATATTTTTTTGATTTGGTCTTAAGTGATTTTTTTAAAGAATGATTTTGCCCAATATTTCGGTTCCAGACCACGATTTCATAGCGTGGGCCCAAATTTAATCGATCCTAAATCATGTACCAATTCTTTGGGTCTCAATGCATAGACCTTTTTTTTTTTGGTCCTACTCTATGGGCCAATTTTCTCCTCATCTTAATTTTTTTCCTGTACGAATATGATTTATGCAACACATTCAATTTCAATTGCCCCTATTGGAGGTTAATGATTACAATTTTGAAACACACATGAAATTATCAACAGTTCATCAAAATAATTGGCATAAACCAAATTTTAAAGGAGACCAAAGAACTTCTTTCTAAAAACCATAAATGTATCCGACAGTTCTAGAATTTTAAATCAAAATACTAAATTAATAATGTATAACCATTCCATATATTTATTATTTATAAGTATATATTTTTTTGTATAGTATATTTCAATATCCCATAATTTTTACACTTAATGTTTTGTAATTAAGTTTATTTAATACGTGAATTATTTTAACATAAAAATTCATTTTTATTGGCGCAAATATGTATGGTGAAAAATAATACGTTTCTTCATAAAGGCAATGTCAAAATGAAGAAGAGTACTTTCTCTGCTATCAAATGCATAAATTAAACAAATAAAAAATATCTTTTTATGCCTATGAATCAATAAATGTCTAAAAATAAGAACTTTTTATCCATAAATACATTTATTCGAAAGAATAGATCTATGATAATATACAAATTTTAATTTTCTTTTAGACTGAATAATAATTGCAAATATTTGCCAAATTTTCTTAAAAATGTCAGTAATATATTTTTTGAAATAACTAAAAAATTTAGAATGAATTTTTTTGAATTAATAGTTTAGCTGAACACTTTTATAAAGTTATTTTACTCTAGAATGACAATTTTATATCAGCTACCTTCGTTGACTGCTTGGATCGAAAATGATCTCACCATAAGTTTAAAAATCATTAAGACTAACAAAAAATTACGTTTGACTCTATTCTGATTAATATATAGTTCCAATGCAAGTATTACCTTGGCTCAAAACAACAACAAAATTAAATCGAATATGTTTGAACAAATAAAAATCTTCAGGTGAAAAAATGATTCCGTTGAGGAAGTAAAATATATTTTATGATATTTAATAAGACTATAAGTAGAATAACAATTGTTTTAAAGGGGAGTCAGGTAATGGGACCTCATTTAATCCAGTTCCGCTCCATCCAAGGATAAAGGAAAATTTGTTCCACCCTAGTAAATAAATACTTTGAACGGTGCTTTATGTTAACCGACAAATTGATTTCCCATCTTTTGCATATAGTGCTTTAGTTTATCAAGAGGATTCCATGCAATACAAATTTGAAGAAATAAGGGAAGGAGGCAGTTTCAATCCTCATCGCAAATCTGAAGAACCTTGATTCTTTGAACAACAATTTGGCAATACTGTGTTAATGAACTAAAACATAGTTATCCACATATATGTTACCTTATTGAATGCTGTTCTGATATATACATATATATTATTTGGTATAGCGTAACAGCAAATTTTAATTGAAGGAGTTATGATACTGCACTTCACCATTATATCTTTCTCAGTATGCAAAAATTTAACAAGTTTGAGAGTTTTGGAAAAAAAAAAAAATTAAAGACTAGTGACCAATCTTTTCTTAGAAGAAAATATGTATAAAAAATATTACTTGGTGCAAACGCCCTTCACCTCCTCAAATGACCATTCTTTTTCTTACAGTTACTTCAATGATGTTAATGCTAGTCCGTCTATACTGTGTATTGTAAATTGTTCAAAGGGTTCAAAGAAAGAAAGAAAAAAGAATATTTCAAATGCTCTAATTATACATGTAATTTTTATTCGGTTTTTCATAGCTTATTTTTGTTAATTTCTTATGGTTCCTAAACTTTATTTGTACGTAGTGTTTACATGCTACATAATATTTAATTTTTGGAGAAAACCAAGAGGTCAAACATTCAATAATATTTTACTTCAAAGTCGAAATGATATAAAAAATAAGACCATCATCAATCTAGTGATAAACTGGTAAATGTTATCGCTTTGGAAAAATCATGCAATTTACTATCAAAAAATGTGTTTAAATAACCATAGACTAGTGAATATTATTATTAATTTCTAAGAACTCGTTTATACGTCTGTGTTTTATTTAATAAAACATATGTGTGTTCTTCTCATAGAAAGTAAAGTCGCATAATAACTTTGCAGTTCTTAGTTGAATAATTTATGTCATAACTTTAAAAGCAACACATAAATTATAAGCTTACTACTTTTAAAAAAAAAACAGACTATATTTATTCATGAACAAGATTAAAATTATTAGTCTTGTAAAGATTTTTCAAAGAATTTTAAAATTATATCAGATACTTGTAAAAGCTCCAAATGATTGAGCTGGTTATTTTAAAGTTTGTTATAATGCTGTGACATAGTAAGGATATTTAACGTGGCTTATTTTTGGGGAGGTTATATAAATGTAACTAATTTGTATTCCAACGCAATTAATTATCAAAGCTCTATTTTACAATATTTAGTCTCATGATTGTTTAAATACTAAACTATTACACGATTTTTTATAATTAAATCTATAAAAACTTTCGGTTCTAGAAATATAATGCTTTGTAAACTCAAAAGAGCATTCAACATCTTTAATTATTAATTAAAGATGTTGATACTACAAATAACTTTTCTAACAATATATTTGTTACAAATTTTTTTTGGAGAACTCCAAATTCTAATAACTATTAGCCAGTATAATGTTATATCGCTCAGGAATCATTGTATATTCCATACCCTCTTAGAGACACACACTTAAAACTTAAGAGCTATATTTCTTTAATGAAATGCAATTCATTTGTCACCAAATATTAGCATATATTTTTTAAATTAAATGCAATTCCATTGTCACCAAATATTAAATAGTGTGTATTCTTATTGGCTTTTCTTAAAAAGAGTTCTGTATAGTGACAATAAATAATAATTGGGCATAACATATGACCCGAATTTCAACATAAATGTTTATTATTAAGCATTATATTTAGGATTTCGCACATGGTAAATTGAAATTTGAACAATTATAAAATACGTGAACCGTATCCACAAAGGCAACCCTTAATGATTTTCGTCAAAGTTGAATATTGCTTAAATTTATTATGATAAACCCTTTTGGATACACACCAAATTGCACTTAAAGTATTAAAAATTAATTGGCATATTAAAAAAAATAGCAATGGTTATATTTTTTTTATAAATATCCCAAAAAATCATTATTCGATGATAAAGACTTAATATATTTTTACGGTACGACGGAAGTAATAAAATTTTGTTTAAAAAAGTGCTTTAGTTTCATTGTTTGCATTTTTTTAGAACTTAATGCTGAATATTATTTTTTTTTCATTGCCTTTAAAATAATGCTTAAATTAAAAATTGGGCATAAAGCAAAGTTTTATGGCTGTAGGTTGCTTATTTTTTAGTTTTTACTAAATATCTTAGAACTGTCTATCTTTTTTATTACAGAAATAACTACGTAGCAACAAGCATGTGTTGCTTATGCTTAGTAGCCATATAAAAGAAAGAAATCTTTGTCTGTCAGTCTGCCGTTGACACCTATTAACTCAAAGTAATACTAAGTACCCCTTCTAGTACTGTAATACAGCAAGAACATATGGATTTACTAGTACAATGAGCATTATCTAATTAAAAACGATTTATTTATATGATTCCTTGTTTATATATTTTTTTTTTTTGCAAGCAAAGCATTTCTAGTGTTGACTACCAAGCAAAAAATTTATATACATACTACACGAAAAAAAAAGTATTATATACATGTTTAAAATATATCTAAAATTATATATTTTTCAATTGTAGCATTATTACTGAATAACACCATTTGTATGTACATATGAATGGTGGGTGCTTTTTTCATATAAAAGCCAAATTCCAAAACAAGAGAACCTCTGCAATTCATAGCTATATATAATATAAATGAATAATTTGTGCGGTGTGTCTTTTGGACGTTGAAGGCTATAAATCTTAATTTATTATAAATTTCGATAATCTATTTCAAGGAATTATATTTGTTATAGTTTTATTTTTTTGAAGACTAACTTATAGATAAAATCTGTTTATGTGTGATAAAAATAATGAAGAAGAGAACGAAAACTACGCAGCGGGATATTAATTTTGAACATTGCCAAATTGTTAATAGTTGTATTATTATTTTTTTAAATTCAATTTGAATAAAATATTTGAGTTGTACATATCCGTAGTATTGTAAAAGTTAAGCAAATTTTAATGTGCCATTTTTTATTTTATTTGTAAGTTGAAGAGTATGTTTTATTTTGATGTAGCTGTTATCTTAACTTTTTCATTCTTAAAGAGAGAAAATCTACGTATAAATGGCAATTGTGCTTATGAATGACGGAGAGTAACGCTGAATTTATTGGGAGTTATAAGTGAATGTCCCCGTTCTACTTAGAGTAGAATTGAGGATTAAAAACTCCTACCCATGCCCTTGCTTGATACAGAGTGAGACTTGTGTTTATTTACTTCATCTCACAACTTTTTAAAGCTAATTAAAAAAAAAACACGTCATGACAGCTAAGTTGCTCTCCTCTGAAATATTCTTCAAATTGTTAGGTTTACCAAATTACTTTTGTGTTTCATTTTTTTACGCACTGAAAATACATATAATTTACAAGATAAACTCTGAATACAAACGCTTCCTTCCTCAAACAATAAATGTAAAGATATATCCTGTTTTATGTATTAGGTATATTTTAAATGTAGGAGTTATATATACGCAACGTCACAAAAAATGAGCACTACAATACACAGGATTGTTTAATATAGTAAATTAAATGTATTCATTCATATAAGGAATGTTTGATCAAGTCTTTTAAATGTATGACGTTCCATTCTTACCAAATATCTTCTGAATGGCCCTATAGGTAAGGCGAATAAATAAATATACATACTACTTATATTTTTTTATTGTTCAAAAATAAAAAAATAAACATTCTATTACTGAAGCAAATATATTTAATTGAACCTCTTTTAAAGAACGTTTTTTGTTTTTAAAATTCGATAAATAAACTATTTTTGATTTAATATTAGCTTCTCCATTAACATATTCCCTTATGAAAAAAATTTTGTTATTCAAATCCAAACAACATAAAAATGACAAAAATTATAATAAATTTAGACAAAGTGTTTTAACATGTGGACGAACACAGGCTGTTTCTTTTTAGTCAATGAATATAAAATAACAACATGACATTATGTTAAATGCATTTTTTTCCAAAAACTTTAAAAAAAATGTTTTTTGAACTTTTAAAATTTGTATCCGATAATTTGTCCTTTTAAGACATATAAAAAGATCTTACTTCATAAAATCCGATCAAATGAGTCAATTTGAAGACTTACTAATAGCAAGGTATATATTTTTTAATAAAATAGATAATTAATGGAATATCATTTTCTTATTTGTTTTTGAAATTTGAAATAGGAGCAATTCTAACTCAAATGAAAATACTCTTGATTGTTACATTTTGTACAGTTATTATGACGACTAATCAAACGTATCCAACGCGATAAATGAACAATCCGATTTAGTATTGTCGCGATACCAATATTTTCATACCAGTTCTCTTATCAGAATTGAGGTCAGTATTTTGAGGGAAATACTGGCATGTTGGTATAATTGTCTTCCGAAACCTTTCCATTGGCTCTATTCGATGAAGATATATTTTAATACAAGACCACTTCCATTTTTTTCCCATCTTATACAATGGGGTACTTACAAAATTAACGTTAACTATCATCATAATACCATCAACTAAAAATATAATGCTTAATGTTTATGGATAAAAAAACGTATGTAGAAGTTAGATAGGCACAAATATTTAGTAATGGCATGGGATTATACTTATTAAGACCACAGATCTGTTAAGATTAAATGTAGGGATATTTTAAAAGCATTAACTTGTTTGTTGACATTATAATGATAGTTTATGGTAGTTAACGATAATTGGGAAAATACAATATATATAGGATATAGAAATGATGTGGATCGGGGAGGCAATTTTCGGTTGATGTAATAGCACTTTAAGCTCCAGTGTAATTTCCGTAAAATACCCTACTAAATGCATCAGTACAAGGGTTTATCTCTCAAATCCGCCCTTTCTCTGGATGTTTCGGGGCTTTACACCTATGGGAAGATCCTGGGAAATTATTCATTGAATTAAATAATAATATCTCATTCATTTTCTATACTTTATATTTAAATTACTTAATATTTATTCAGTTTTTGATGCAGGTTAAATAAGGCTAATGGATTTTTAAAAATGGGCCTGCAGGCTCTAAAAAAATAAACCTACGCACTATTGGTGATCATGATAAAAGTGACAATTGAGACTATATGTTCATTACCAAAAAAAAAATTGAGGACTTCTTTAAATATAAAAATAAATATTTTTATTTTGATCAAGATTTTGCAATTTGGCACAAAGGTATTTCTCTTCTGATGTAAGACTCAAGGGAGAACAGCCAATTTAATCTAATTAACTGTTTACAAATTCTGAATTCCTCAGATATATAATCATAACCTTGATTGCATCATACCGGGGCCAAGTGTTATTATTTATTCATATCTATTATCCAAAATTTGAGATGTTAATTGTGATTTTATTACAATTTTTCTATTAGCAATGTTGTAGAACACATAATTATCAAATTATAGCTAAGAAAACCACCACCATGAGCACATACTACGAGATGATGTAAATAGCAGAATGGTCTCAGAATGCCATCGGGGAGGAGACTAGGACCTTCAAGAAGATGATTTAGAATGTATCCAAGGGATGCAGACATTGTAAATCGTGTGTGCTCATGGCGGAGACTAGAAACATGTTTTTTCTTGGTAATTTGACAGCTAAATGTGTGTTCTACAATATTGCTAATAAGAAAATTGTAAAAAATGACTCTTACTTCTCAAAATTTGTATAATAGAGATAAGTAAATAATAAGGAATGGTCTGGTATACATAGCTATATCTCCAAAATGAGAGTCTAACAAAAGAGGGCATTTGCAGGAGGATTTTCTCTCGAAAAAAATTATCAAATAATCATCAAAAGCTGTTGTGTAATCTAACTAAAATATAAATATTATCTATTTATTTCATACTAAAATAAAAAATGAACCATTTTGACACAAAAAATGGAAAAAGGAGTTATATTTCTCAAAAGGTGAAAGTGAGTAATTGAGCGATCGCTGAAACTTTATTTATGAAAATCAAGGTTCCATACTGATAAAGTTCATTGACTAAGGTTCTACTGTACATGTTTATGTAAGTATAAAGTAAAATACAAAGAAGATATAATATCCCTTTGAAGAAAAAAATATATTTATAGGTATAGGTAGGTATATAAATAAGGCTTGACATGGGATTTGCATGATTTATAAACTTTTTATCTCCTTTCAAAATTTATTATAACAAAATTACAAATGATGTCATCTTGTTGTCCTCTAAAGAAAAAAGTAAAATATGAATCTTTCTTGTAAAGACACATCAACCTTAAAAAAATGCAGATTTTTCTGTATATAAAGTGAGTTGTCCAACACTGAATTTTAACATTGAACAAGATGGAATTTATTAATAAACACTAGAATTTCATAAAAAATAATATCATAAAAAGATGTGTGTCTAAGTTCTCTTAATCATTAATGTAGCCGCCCTGAGTGGCAATGATGGATTCAATGCGGTGGCAGAAGCCCTAGTGCCCTTTGTGAATGTAGTACTATTTCATAGCGCCCCATTACTGACAGACAGTGGCTCTGAGGGCCTCGGTGTTAGAATGAAGGACACTACAGGTCAAAAGGTACAGTCGAGGGTTTGACATCAAAGCTTTATGGGGCTAAAAGGGACAAAAAAAAGTACAAACGAACTCCAAAGACTTATTTAGCAGAGCCTTACATCGGAGGAGATGGGTTTCTTTCATTGCTGGAGTCATAAGTGGCATCTCCACCCTCACAAGGCTCTTTCCACCCACTTTTTTGAGGTATCTGAACAGTCTCGTGTGAAACTCTGACATCTCTTGATGGGCCATCATGGATTTGAAGGGATTGGCCTAAGTTAATTTATTTAACTCCTCCGGTTCCAGTTTCCCCTTTTTGACAGAGACCTTCTTCCTTTACAATATTTAGGACTTGATGATGGCATAGACAGTGGTCCTCGAGACGCCCAACTGCTTGGAGTGCGCATATGGAAATTCGTTAATCAAGTTTATGATTAATTTTCTCGACTTGTATGTAATCTTGAGAGTTTAGGTTACAGTTTTTTATCCTCTAATATATTGAAATATGAAATCATTTCATTCATTCAACCTACATTCGTTATTGAATCAGTAAATGATCAGATTTCAATGGAGCACCCAGTATCACACATTTCATTCTTTGCTGAAATAATGATTCGTGTTTTCTTGTAGATAGAGAGAGAATGTGTGTGTAGGATAGACACTCCTTAAAAAATGAGCATCTATGGGTTGGAATATTGGTAAGGATATCAATATCGGCTTCATTTCTCAGTTTATTATTTTTCCTTATACATCCGATTGTGTATTTATGCAGTAGAAGGGGTAAAATGTGTGTATATGTACATAAGAAGTATAGGAATACAATGCATTTGAGTTTGAAAAAACATGCTGTAAAGACATCAATTTATGTATTCATAAATACAGCAAATGAAGGATTCAAGCAGTAAAAATAGTGCATTTTTCTATAAATAAGAGTGTTTTTCAAACTTGTCCCAGTGGCCTTACTGAGATAATCAAACCCCTTTGGCCCAAACAAAAAAGTACTCGTTTTTTTTTTGTTTTTTTTTTTGGTCTTGTTTATTAAGGAGTAGAGAACAGTAATTGAATGTTGCTTTTTTCCAGGGCACAATACACTTGTTTTCGTGACTCATAGTTTGAGAAACATTGGCATAAAGTAAATAACAACTTTACTACAACATACAAGGGTTCTATAAATAAATTTTGGAAAAAGTTTGACTTATCAAGATGAATAATAAGGATTGAAGAATTGAGTTTATTTAACATCCATATATTAGAGGTTCATAATTATATCTAACGTTTGGTTCAGTTTGCTGAGAAAATATGAACAACAGCGATGGAGGCGACTCCATGAACAATTATTACCGAATTAAATAGAGCAATGAACAGTGCCAGGGCGGTCATTGACTCCATAGTACCTATAGATAACCCATAGTGAATAGTGCCTCACCCCTATGCTAGGGGAGGGCGAAGCTCCTCTCAGTCGTAGTCAAAGCCAAGTTCCTGAGGCGATGCACCAGGATGTTGATACTGTTGAAAACTGGCCAAATTCCTTCTCTAAGATTTTTCTATGACGAAAAAGTTTTCACTGTCAAAGGCCACTGCAACTGGAGGATCATCTAAACCAAGGCAGGGGTAGTGTAGAAGCAGTATAGCAAGTACTCTTCTTCCGTCGTACACAGTCATCAACGTCGTCTCTATTGAAGCCATCTTCATGCAGCCCTTCTTCTTACGGCCTAAGCAAATGCTCATCAAGGAGGAATACCTCGATTTCTTCCAGGGTACTGTTCTCCCATTGATAAAAATTAGTCACGTCTGTGTTCCATATTTCTGCAAACAAGACTCTGCATCGGCGCACGGTACCAAAATTATCAAAGCCAATGTCCCAGCTTACGTCGAAACTTTTTATCAAAATCTTATCTTTATTAAATATCTCAACTTTTTCTTTTAAAAGAAAAAAAAAGTCCCAAAATCAGATGATAGTTTTTTTTTTCTAATTAAAGAATATATTTTTTTTAAATAGCAGTTCACAGCTCTTTACAAAAGCTATTTCCAGTACAAACAATCTTTCTACGTTATTTGGACTTATATTCAAAGCAAGACTAGAACAAATAACCATGGTTAACAGAAAAAAAAATTAAATGAACTCTCTATGTTAATGGAATATTACCGCATTAAGCAAAATGTTTATTACAAGATAAAGTTGGAACAAAAAAATAAAGATTTTAAATGAGGAATTTTCACAGTATTTGTTAGTAGTACAATTCAATTATTCTTACAATATATATTAGAGTAATGCATTATTTTCTGATAAAAGTTACTTTTTGATGACCTATGTATTTACAGCTTTATCATTTGTTAATAAGGTATATAGATGAAATTAAATAAAATGATATAAATGATAATTAAAATAGATGCTTATAAAATAAGCATGATACCATTAGATAATTTTGACATTTTCATAAAAATTTTCCCATTGTTCAACATTAGACTTCCAAAAACAAATGTATTTTGTTAAACATAAGAACATTATGGCTACACAAAGTTTCAGAGTCTTTTTAATTATCATACCCCATTTTTTGCTATCTCAGCAGACGGTATAATCGCTTTTGCACACAGCGGTTATAATAACTCATAGAACACCCTACGTGGTTGGGATCAATACTTGCAATTATTTTGTTGTGGAGCAAACATTTACAGTAAGTCATAAGCTTACGTTGATTACGTCCCTGCTTAATCAAATCAGCCTTTTTGGCCAGCATTGCTTAGAAACTTTTATGTGTTTTTTTGTGGATAATTTGTAAGTTCATCAAACTTTTATTAGAACACAATAACATATATTTCTTCCGTTGTTTTTGTTTCTAAATAAAAATGAGTTCATTTAAATGAACTTAAAATATTATCTATAATAAGGTTAAAAGGGTATCATATAACTTATGACATTTTATAAGTAATTATTCTTTATTAATCTACAGGGTTGGGCAGGAGTATGTAGAAATATTTATAATTGTTGTCATTTTTTTAAATCTAGTCCGTTTTATTTTGCTAAGCTCTAACTTCACCTTAAAGTAATGTCTATTGACAAAAGCTTCTATTGTTATACTTAATCGACTCAGATTCACCATATAGCAGCTAGAGGAGGAATTTCAAGCCATTGCAGAATTGTTTGAGGCCGACAACGATGCCAAAAGAATCACAAAATCACCGTATAGGACGTCTGCAAGCTACTGATGGTGTGTAAGAGATTTCCCATTCCTCAAATGGTCCACTCAAAGACAAAAAAACAGACTGGTCACTTCCTGTCTACCCTCAAGAGGTACATCAAAGCAAGCACTGACATCTCAATGACTGTTCATGCTCGGATGACAGTGTCCAGAAAAATCAAGGAAGATCTTGGCTTGAAGTCCTACATCAGAGAAAGATGCCATCTTCTTACCACGAAGATGAAGGATATTAGGTTACATAAAGGCAAGAAACACCAACAAATTTGAAAATCAAATCCAGGCATAATAAAGCTATTCATCGATGAGTCAAACTTCACATTGGACGCTAACTACAACAAAAAGAATGATCACTGGCTGGCAGAGGAAAGAAGCTATGTTCCTCCTATGATTAAAACCGAATTCCCGTCCAACACAACACGTTTGGCTTGATCGTCAGTGAAAGGTATGTCATACTGCCTCACATTTTAAATAACAGTGTACTTCGACCTTGATAAGAATTACACGAACTAGAATTAAAATTTGTTAGGATACAGTATTATGATAGAGTTTTGTAATATTCTGGTAGAAATATTGTTATTTCAGCAAACTTTAGTAAACTTTTTTGGGGGTCATGGTGAGAGCTGCTCCAGAAATAATGAAGATCGAACTTTCAGGGGCGGAATGGTGTTGCCCCGTGAAGATGTTTTTTTGGGAACGAAATATGGTCCCTTAGCAGTCTGAATCTTAATCTGATGGATTATTTTGTCTGGGGCAATGTTGAATCCCAAAAAAAAAAAAAAAAAAAAAAAAATCAAACATCTCATGATATGAAAGACTCTTATTGTCTTTATCTAGGAGACAATGAGCAATATGCCCATGAACTGCCTTGACAACCCCTGTTCCTATTTACTAGTCCATATCCAGACTTTTATCATAGCTGGTTTTTAAAGATCTTTTAAATATACACAGATTTGATCTTATCACCCCATAAATGTACACTTTACAGTGTTGTACAAAATTATTTAAAGACCAAATTTGGACTAATATTTCAGAAAAGTTGAAATTTATGACAGTAAACACGAATTTAATCGTTTTCAAATCGTGGAAAGGTTTGTTTTTTTAGTCTCCATTTATGAACCAATTTTCTTCCCATTCCTGATTCATTAATTCTACAAGTAAGATCACTCAATAAATTTAACTTCAAGTTACGTTTTTATACAGATGTTCACGATTTTGAAACACGACTGACGTAATCAACAATTCATTATATAATCGGGAGACTAAATTAGATGTATCATGACTGAAATTTTCCATAGAACTGATCTAGGCCGATTTTTTTTATACCGATCAAAACCGAACTTCAAATTTGAAATGAGACATATCAAGAGTCTCTTTGGGACCAATCTAGACCAAACTTAGACCCGCTATGATTTCCAGACCAAACCCCAATATCATATGATAACATACATCAATTAATGATGAACGAAAAAAGTCCAGCACATTTTTGTTTAAGTTTGAGCTCTAGTTTTACAGTCGAGGATTAAATGGGTTGTAAAACTTTCAACTGTTAGTATTTTTATATACCTACAACCAACACCATTCTACACATACGTATGGTTAAGAGAGAAAATAAAATTACAATATTAGGCCTACCATTTATACATACCAGTAATATGTATGAATAAATTAAAAATCCAATATCGCAATGAAGCTTATAGAAAAATAATAAATATTAAGAAAATAAAGAAAGAAAAAAAGGCAACTCAATGAAGTAAGAAAAACAGAAGAAAAAAAACTTAGAATTTCTTACGAAGAAAAAACTGCATTAAATATAAGGTCTAATATAGAAAAAAATAGAAGAAATCCCCGTTTCCAAAAAGAACAAATACATATAATCTTAGTAGAAGCAATGATATGCAAGCCAAATATATTTTTTAAAGCAAATTTACAATTAAAACTTTTATTTTTTTTACATGTATAAATATTGTGCTCCATTATTATTGTTTTATACCCATAAAATTCGGGATGGAAAACATATTTGTTAGAATTGATTTATACGTAGAGTAAAAAATTAAATCAAGTCAAAATAGAATAAAAATACTCCTCCTTTCTACAAATATTCATGACTACTGAGGAGAATCATGTGTATTTTGAACATCTTAAAACACCCAAAATCAAAAAGGTGGCCCAGATAATTTGGAAAAAATATTTTGGGGTAGATCAGCTTAGCTGGCATGACGTTTCATTAGATCAGCAAATGTAATCAAAGAGGAGAAAGAAATAAACAAGGACATAGGCAAGAAATACTCCAATTTCGATCCTCATTACTAGAATTTTAATTCTGTAACTAATATTCAAGGTTTTTATGAGCACACATCAATGTTTAAACAGATTTTGAATATTATTGAATGTAGTGGAAGAGGAAGTTTACTCCTCAGGAATTAAGTAATAGTGACAAGAGCTAAGAAAAATAAAAATTCATTCATCGAATTACAAAATCAAAAAAAAAAAGAAGGACTACCTAAAAAATACACATGATTTACATATCTATTCATAACTTGAATTTACATTTTTCGGACAACAGCAGGTTTTAATATCGTAAAAACGCACAAGTTTGAAAAATAACTAGATAGAAAAATTATTACATTCACAAATAAATATTTTAAAATAGTTAAACAGCATATTCTTCCAAAATATTTATCTCTCCTTTCCCATAACATGGGCATGTGCTTGAAATATATATTTTTAGTCTGTATGAATTCAAATTGATGGAATGGCACAATAAAAAAGTTCCAAGTCGGAATGTAAATGTCTGTATTTCCCATATTGTAAATTCACCCACTTCATTACGAGGAGTTAAACAAACAACATTACTTTTGTGGAAAATTGATGATTAAAGTTTCAAAATCAAAATACTTGTAATAACATGATGGGATTTTCATAATATAGATTTTACAATGGATATAAAATATTCCCTGTAATTTTTTTGTCCAATATGGATACATACACAGAGAGCTATGAGAAATTGTTCTTTAAAACTCAATGTGCGAAGGTTCGATACTTTCTCGCTCCTAGAGAAGAAAATATACATAATGAATATGGACTTTTCAAAACACAATTACTATATCAGATGAAGAAATTGTTCTGTTATGATGCCTACTAGTAGTTAATCACTGGAACTACATCTGATCAGTTAAAAGAAAGTTAAAAAAAATAAGGATATATTTATTCATTATTGGGTGTTGCGAAATGGATGTACCACTACTATAGATTGTTTTTTTTAGGTTTTGTGATTGTTTATTCATAAATTTTCGATGTTTCACAGAACAGTTGACTTTTTAAGCGTCTATTATTTCTTTAAGCAAAAATGGAAGCAAAAATAAATGAGATTGTAGCTTTGATTTGCGCCTGCCGCTGCACAACTGAAGTTGTCAAAATTGTTAGGATCGAGAGCCTCACCGTCTACAGGATCAGAAAGCTCATGAAAGAGTGGAAAAGCCTTAAAATAGAGCACTGTAGTGGAAAGCCGGCAACACTGACACATAAAGTGGCCAAGAAGGCGTTTGAGGCCAAGCCCACCATGCCCATCCCCAAATTTGCAGAAAAGAAGTCAGTAGCTCCCTTCACTGTGTCCAAGGCGAGCAAGGCCGCCGGGGGAAAGCCCAAGAGGTACTTTGAAAGACCATAAATGACTCGAAACTAACAAGATATCCTTTTGGAGCGGGCCAAACGCTTCCTAAACGACCTGAAGCATCATGATAACCGTAATATCTTCTTATCGGATGAAAAAACATTCACTGTCGACCCCTTCTTCAACAAGCAGAACAATTGGGTTGTTTTCTTTGAAAACACTTCTGAAGACCTCTACCACGTATTTGAGACCTGTGGGCGGGTGCCCTATCCTTCTGAATGACGGGCCTATAAGAGTAACTCGGTCTCCAAGATCTCGAAGTAGTTTAGGAAGGCGTCTTAGGTCGTCCAGCAGGATGGGCATCCATTGTTGTGTAATCCTATATGGAAGAGAACATGGAGTCTTGGCAAAAGAAATTTTGGCCTCCCCAGGGCCCGATCGAATCCTTTTGATTACTCAATCTAGTGGCAAGTTGATTCCAAGGTCTGCAGATCCCGCCACAGCAATGTCACACACATGAAGTCGTCCGTGGAGAAGGAGTGGACCCCAATGAGAAAGGACTACATTGCTAGAGTGTGAGCCATCTTCCGTGGTTGCTCGAAGGCCATCATTGAGAGTAATGGAGGTTAAATTCATATATAGTATCTGTCATTATGTACATAATAATGTCTTTAAGTAATATATCACATCTGACTTAAATGAGACTCAGGAGAAGAAAAAGTATGCTCATGTTAATTACTGGTACATCCATTTCTCACGAACCAGTATATGTTACATTAATATGTGCCAAAAATATAATTTGTATAAAAATATTGAATTATTATTTGTTGGCTTAGGCCACACCAATTAGCAGAAACCTAATAAAGAAAAACAAAGACTGATTTTTTAAGTAAATAAAATTTAATCATTTTTTATTAGACTTAAGATTTCTGTGCGATATTGTTGGCCAAAAAAAAGAGCAAAAATAGACCACCAAAATATAGTAGTTTGTATTTTAAGAAAAATATAGTTTTATTAAAATAATTTAAAAAAATTAGTATTGTATTTTATTTATCATAATTAAGTAATTAATTTTGATATATTATATCGACAAATTTATGAAGATTTTCTTTTGCTAACTTTTGGATTTTTTTCAGTATTCAAAGTTTTAAAAATACTTAAAGACGCATGAATAGTTAATGCTAATTTGAAGTTTGTGAGATCTTCAAGAGTCTTTTAAGATGGAAGCATCTCATCATCAACACCACTGATTATACATTTAACCTTTTGCATAAATAGAAAATTAGGATTTTTCAATTTGGTGCAAGGGTGCATTTCCTTTTTTGCTAGATTCAAGAAGTATAATTCAATAGTCAATTTTGGGCAATATTTTCCCTTTTTCTAATTGGCTGTTGTGAGAATCTGGCTCCTCACATATCCGGTAATCTAATTATAACCCTGATTATATCATACAAATAGTTTACTTCCAAAAAAAGTGCCTTAAGTAGAAATGTTTTGTAGTTAAATTTTATTTCGAAAAATATCGTCAAAATCTTTCAAAAAGATTACACAATTGTAATCTAACAAAAATCCAAATTTTCTCTATTTATTTCATTCCACCTTAGAAGAAAAATTAGACATTTTTACTCGAAATAGTACAAAATGATAACTTCTTCTAGGAAAGTCGATCTGATCAATTTATTGAGAAATTGAGAGATCGTTTACAAATCCTATGTCAACTATCAATATTATTTGTATTAAAAATAAATTTTAAAATGCATTCTCAATTTTTAATCGTATCGACCATCATTTCGCCCATTTGAGCATTATAATCGTTCAAACCGACCTGTTGCTTTTATTTGGATTTATTATCATAAATATACAATAAAATCTACCCCATACCTGCATCATTGCTAGACGAGACAAACCAGAAGAACTTCGATTTGCTGTGGTTGTAGACATGACGACTTCCTATTGTTATCGTTGTCTGTTTTTTACTTGTATATAATTACAATGGTTCCTTAAAAATTACCTGTAAATTGAAAATAAATAATGTCAATAAAAGTATAAATCATGATTTTTTTTTTTCATAACACATAGATAAACATATTACTTTTACTGTTCCCACAATGAATGAATGTAATTTCTCGATGAGTTTTAAGTTTTTATGAACAAATTTTCTCAAGAAATTACACATATACTAAATATAAAATATATTCCGGAAGTTCAATAATAATATATTTTTGCAGTCATCATGACTAAATGTGCTACATTTATCCATTCATCATAAATTATTACGAGTAAATGATCAAACTATAAATTGAAGTAATATGAGGGTGGTCTGAAAAATTTCTGACCAAATTTCGAACAAAGTTCGAATTTTTTTTCAATGTTGTCTCCTTGCTCTCATCTCTGTAACCTGTCCAATAGTACTCGGCGTTTTTTCTGAAAAATAAATGTTAATGAAGGGGATTGCCTCTTCATTTGAAAAAAATCTACCTTCAGATTGTAATGTAATTTTCTTATAATTTTTTTTCCCTTTTCGAAGATATTTGATTAAAATAACCCTATGATATATTTCAAAAAATTGTCGTTGTCACTTTCCCAGCCGAAAAAAAAACAGTTTTATCCATTTTCACAGAAATACTCACATCAACTCATGCACACGGCTGTTACATAAGAACTGCGTTTCCAAATTTACTGAAACTTTGGTGAGTTACTGTCAACAAAATGCTAGATGCATGTGAATAGCTTTTATTTATGAGTACTGAAATCTTCACCTTGAGGTTGGAAACTTTTCAGACCACCCTTGTATATTTAAGAAGATACAATTGATACGGTTATATCACTGTACGTAATTAATGTCCAATTTAATAATATCAAATAGCCACCACATTTACAATTTCATTTGTAATTATCTTTTTGTGAATGTATTCCAATTACATTTTCAATGCAGGTAAATAAGTATCTATCATCTGGCCGCCCCTTATAAAACTACTTAGTTCAATCAATCTTCTATGTTTTTTTTTAAATAACAAGTATCTGAAGGAATTTTCCATTTCCTGTTATGCCAAACCAGATATTGCTTGCTCATTACATTATAAGTAGCCATTTTACTTTTCGTTTGTTAAAAAAAAATATTTATTTTTTTGATAGTATATGCATTCAAATGAATAATATATATGTGTATTGGATGTACAGAGGAGGGGGAGAAAAATAAAGCTGTTAATTACCGTAACTTGATGAAATAGAACTTATTATTAGGGTGTTACTATTTCCTTCATAATAAAAGAAAAGTTATTGATGAATTGATTTTGTATTAAAATATAACTAAGTTAATAAAATGTGAGCTCATGGCCTTATGTATTCAATCTGTTTTAAAATCATATAACAACTACTTTTTTGTTGAAAATATTTTTTAAATTATATTTTATTGAATAAAACAGAGACGGGATAGTTTTGGAGTCAAAGTGTCACACATAGTGACGAAAAAATAATTTTGATTTGTAATTAGGCATAGCGAGGCTGTAAGAGGATTAAAATATTATGTTTGCTGCAATGAAGGTCAGCTATGATAAAGGGTAAAAAACAAGATTCAGTACTATCTTAAGATAAGTGTGCAATATTAAACAAATTTTTATTAAGATACAATCTTGTCAAAATTTTGCGACAGAGCGCAAAAGCTACTGATTTTTTTTTTTTTTTGTTGCAAAAATTGCTTTGACTTAAAAATTTTGCCTCAGGAACGAATTAAACTAATTTTTCAAGGTATTAATGTTTTTATTTGTATCACTGAGTATAAATGTGTAATATAATTTCACCGTCAGCTAAAAGAAAGAAGTTGATTGATTGACTTTGATGATACAATAAAAAGTTAACCAAAGTTGAATAAACTTTCTCTAGTTGGAATGTTTGATTATTAATGGTAGAGAAACAAACAATATTGACGTTATATTATACCCCTCTTGTCAGGTGATACCTATGCTACATTATTCTTTCATCTTGTTGCCTTGATTTATGCATTTCTCTATGGTGTGATATTAAGAATATTGTAATTTTTAAGGATCACAATATCCCCATTTTATAAAATATTAAGAGTATAAAAATGCCAAAATTGAATATTGATTATAAAAATAATAGATTTTTTACCATGATATTATCCAACAATCATCTACTACTCCTATGTTGGTCTTGTAAACTGTAGATTTTGTACTGCTCTGGCTGCTTTAAGCTTTAAGATAAGGAAGCAAAAGGGAGACCGTGAGATCAAAATTTGTACAAGGTTATGGTCGTATCGAAACTTTTTTTTGTCTACCGGGAGTGTTGAATGTAACTCTTTAACTAAATACGTAGCCTCTATGAATTAACCCTTTTAACATAATTAACAAGATAAATTCTACTAAACAAGTACAAATTTTCCTACCTCATAAATTAAAATGATAACGTCATTGTTGGTATCATAGAAAGTGACATCTTGCCTAGGGAAAAGATAATTCTACAATTATGTATCTTCTCAAGCTAAAAGACACATTTTTTTCTCTTTTTTCTAAAGTTTTATTGCTCCTTAATATTGTTTACAACGTTGACTGGTTGATCAAAATTACCTGTTAATTAACTGAGAACAAGTCAATTATATTATTGAATAATAATTAATTTCCGGTCTTTTTTTTCTATATTCAGAGGAAAGTTTCATGATATAAAAAAATATATTGCTTTATTAATTTATATTCAAAATTATTTAAATGTTATATCATCATTTTAATACTTTTCTTGATCACTAGAAAAATATGTGTTTTGAGGCCCACATGCAACTCGTGAGCTGTAGTTTTCCCCAGTCCAGCTATAAAATTATGACAAAAATTTACAATATTCTGAATGTGGTGTTATTTGAGAAAATTACAACAGAGTATTCTTTATTTTTTGCATTGAACATACTACTAGATTAAGTGTCCCAGTGTTGCGCAGGACATTAGTTAATGCTAATCTGTAGTATACATTTTAAAAAATATCTCGTATTTAAGTTATGATTTTTTTAAATAAACGCGTAAACAAATTTTTTAAAGGGATACATTTTAATGAAATAACTATATAATATCAATATTGAGGATAGTTGAGTGCCGACCGTTGAAATGCCGTTTGCTGGACTGTCATTTAATAGCCAAAAATGTTTTGCCTTATTTTGAAAAAAAGTGTGCAAAGATACATAACAACATGCATAAATATTATTTTTTTGGAGCATTGTGGTCTTTATTTTTTGTTTTATACGAAGTATTCGTTTTATTGGTCCTTTTTTTTTTGAGAAAAAAACTATTTTTATGTACACCGTGGCCTTGAAGCAAAAAAAAAAATTGTTACAAGCACCGTCTTTGGAATCTTAAAAAGCTGAATGAAAAATCTATTCATTGGTTTAGTTGTGAATTTTGGACACACCCACACACACATGTATGCAGATTTAATATATAGAAATAAAATAGCTTCTTTTTTACATAGAATTCCTTTCAAAAAAACAACGTGGAAAATAGATCAATGATGACATTTTTAAATCATGTTTTGAGTTAGTAATTAATGCCACCCCATACGTATAAAAAGTGCTAATGGTTTTAATACTCAACTTGTCATATTCAGATAAGATCTAAATATATATTTTGAACAAATATTATTTACGACTATTATGTAATTATAATTATATTTTTATATATAGAACAAGGAATGCATTAGCATATTTAATGACATTCATTGTCAAAATTATAACTGACGCTGTAATAGATGCATTCTCTGATGAGTGACAAACTATAAATCTAAGTAATGTAATACTATAATCAATTCACTCTGGAATAAAACAAACAAACAAAATGCATCGTCACTACAATTGATGCAATCTGTAGATCAGTGCCTTGTTACATAAGTTGCAAATCATGAATTGTGGATTTTCCACAATAAACATAATGTTCATTCATTGGATAAATGGAAATGAAATAATAGCGACTAATTTTGATAACAATAAAAAATACATCATAATACATAATTTTTTTTATTGTTATTCTTCTACACCGTATAAAGGTAGGAAATTTTGAAAAATTAAATATATTAACCACGATGATTTTTATACAAAATAAGGTTCGAAAGAAACCTCCGTCAATTATGTTTGTATTTATTACATTAATATAGTTCCAGGGTTCCAGATTTAAAAGAAATATTGAAATCCTAAACTTTGTATCCAAAAGAGTTGCGGACATTTTATAAATATAACTGACTTTTTGTTTAATTAAGTATTATAAAATCAATTTTTAGAAGGTGTTTAAATAAATTGCAAAGTACATTTTTTGACACTGAATATATTATCTCATTTGGTAAACAAATGAAATTTATAATGATAAAGCAAAGTTTATTTGATTGTATGAAAAACAGGCACAAGGTACACTGTATATAGAAGTGTTCTACAATGTATATCTAATTTCAATACAGTATAAAGAAAGAAAAAAATTATAATATAGTAAAAAATAAATTAAATCTCGTAGGTCTTTAGTTTAACTGATATTAAAAATGAAAAAAAAGGAAGTGCATTATATTAAATTAAAAAAAAAAGTAAATATGACTTTAGATGAGGCTCAGTAATGAGCTAAAGTAATATTGGATAGTCAAATCAATTATCAAGCTGTTACTATTTTTTTTTTTTTTGTTCTTAAGGAGAGAACGTCTAAGAATTGATTGAGTAAACTCTATATGAGTTTACTCATCAAAAACTTAGAGTAATACCAAGGATTTCTTCTAGAGTTATTTTATATAATAAAAAAAATTATCTTCCTCGGCGCCTACAACTCCAGACAATGCCACGTACTACCCCTAGTAATAAAAAGTATACATTCTATATTTTACAGATAAAATGATTTAAATTTAACAACACTGGCTGGTGTAAAAATAGAAATTCGTTGGGGTTGCCCATCTTCCAAAAGGAAAAAAATCCTATAATTTGATTGTTCTGAATTTAAATTAAACTCACAATGCAAAACACTTCAACAGTTTTGAAAATATTATTTATAGGTCAATATCTACATAATATATATATATATAAATCATTATTTTAAGTTGAAATACCAATTATATATTTATTTTTATAATTTTTATCCTTTAAAAGTTAATAGTAGAACATATTCTTTCAAGGGAACGTATTACTTATTTTCACGACAAATCAAGGTTATATACATTGAGATAACTCATTTGTAATTTAATTTCTTTATTATCATATTAAGTAAAAGATTGCACCATAAAAAAACACGGACAGCTTTCATTTCTTTATAATTTATTTATTTTAAGAGTAATGTTGACATTATATCTCAATCTGTCCTTTAAAAGAAAATAATAAATAAGTTGGTAGTATATTTTATCAAAAATTGGGCAAATCTTTATTTAACCATATCTGCTACATAGTTAAATATAATATATTGCTTATAAAATTTACTCTTCACTCGATCAAATATATATTTAAAAAAAATATAGTTTTTTTTTTTTTATGTATAATAATTTTCTTTTTATGCTGTATAAATGTTGCTGTTATTCCAGAATTACTTTGAATGAAGCAGATCAACGTTAAATACAATTTAATTATTTATACGGTAAGTGTATTACTAGGGATCAGAGTATTGTTCTACTTGCAGTGAGTGTAAAAACCAAGCTTGAGAAAATGTCATAAAAATATAGTCACTCTGAGAGACGTCATTTCTGCTAACAGAAATAATTAATGATGTAAACCTTGTGTATTTGTTAGCCGAAGGATGTTTTTGGATTTGATTATCTGAAAATTGAATTGTACTTCCTTCAAATGTAGTCAATATTATTTCAATCCTGAGTAAATAACTTATTTCCTACTACATTTAATTATATTCAAAATCTAATGTAATATTCGTTTGTGCTCATAAAAGACGGATAGTAACACTACGGAGTCATAATTGTAAGTACTTGTTGAACTCCAAGTAGAGTTGAGGATGGAAATTAGAGTAATTCCCGCCAATTACCTTGTTTTCTTTCATTCTCTTTCGTCACAGCTGATTGTTGCTGTTAGAATGAGACGGCATGATAGTTCAACTTTTTTCCTCCAAGAGCATTCATCAAACTGTCACGGTAACCATGTTGATTGTCGGTTTCTTTTTTTTTTAACATGCCCAAAATATACAAGATTTTCATCATTACAGATCACCATGTTGCAACAGTAGAATAACAGTTAACTATGAAAATAAAAAATTTATTATCTTTTTTTGCAACTGTCTCCAATCTTTCCGTATCCATAACTATTATTATGATAATAGTATCCCTTCCAACTAGGAAACAGGATTTTCTACGACTCTATGTAATTAACTATTGTTCATTAAGTTAAAGCTTTAAAACAAAGTAACAAAACGCACATGAAAGCTTAAGGAGATAAATGGTCCTGGTGTTATCTTTTCCCCGAGGCAAGAGTTCTTTATTTATGACAACAGAGATAACGCCAATATATCATTTTTTGTCTTATTCCATTATGCAGTTTGTAATTTTTTCTTCAATTACATTGTTAATTGAGTTAAAAGGATGAATTCATGGGGTCTGTGGAGCGAATTACGGAGTATTATTCAACACTCCTAGCCTACAAAAAAATGTCACAATTTCCTCTATAAATGTTGATATCTACTTAGTTTTGGACCTTTAAATTAGGTCTAGTATTGCAATTTTATGTGATTGCCTCTCTGTATGGTGTACGCTCTAACCAAGAGGGGGGGGGGCTTCTACACGTTTTGGTTGTTCCCGAATTTGAGATTAAAAGTTGATTATGTGGACCAATTTCTTTTAAATTAGTTATAAAAATGATAAAAGTCATTCACGTTTGAGCATTTATAACTATGTATACTATAAATCTAATGACTGTAATTTGCTTGTCATTTCTGACGATATTTTTAATTTCGTATCTAGACTGGTTGTAGCAGTACTCATAATCCGGTCTGAGTGAAAATAAGTGAGCTCAGTAAAATATTTTTTTTGTCCATTCGGCAAACACAAAAATCAAATTGTTTTCGAAGCTAAAATCCTGCTTGTAATCCAATGTACAATTCTTCAGCTCGTAAGAATTCATTCGATTGCTGGTCAAACAAATCAATTTCCTGTCTACCAACACTTGTACTTTTTACAGGCAGGTATGAATATGAATATTTAACCATAATTAAATTTCTGAAATCTTTAATTAAATTCTCTGATCAAGCGTTTGATATAATCTTTTTATTTATGGTATTAAATGGTTTCCACAGGCTGAACTTGGCCCAGGTGCCACCTGTGTTGAGAATCCCTGCTCTAACATTTTTTACTTTAAAAAATTGCAGATGTAGATTAAAGTGTACAAGCTTTTGTATGTACTTTGAACTCAATGTATGATAAGGAAAGTATGAGTATTGTTGTCTGTATTTTGTTTGTTTATTATAAAAATGTTTTACTTGTTATTTTTCACTTGATATTAAGAATGTTTTCATTTTTTAAAAGATATTGTTATGATGTCTCATAATATAAAAAATAACATTTACATTTTCCTAGGTAATTTCGCAAAAAATTGCTTCATCATACAAATTATTCCTTTGTACATTACAAAGATGTATCAACTGAAACATAGATACAAAGAAACTTTTATTAAACATGAATTAAACAAAGTGATTTTTTTATTGGTAATCTCAAGATTTCATATTTTCAAAAGTGATTTTTTTATTGGTAATCTCAAGAGTGTTTCATATTTTCAAAAGTGTTTTAATTATTGTATATTTCTTGAAGAAAGAATATATAAGTAAAAAGTAATTATTAGTGGGTGTACTAATGAAAAAAAAATGTTTTTTTAATAGTTATCAATAGTGTTGTAAATCCTTAGCATTATTTATTAAAATTTATGATTTTTTTTTCCGTAAAATTAAATTTTTGTGCCCAGTTCTAAATTTTTGAAATTATTTGCCATTTTTTTTTTAAATAGTACAAATAAAATAGTAAATGACTATGAGAAGATTTTTCTCTCCAAAAATCATAACTGGTACCCTTCTTTCCGGAACCTCGAGTAGAGTCACAATTAACTACTCTGACCTTGTCTGGAAAAACAAGGACTTAATCAAATTTTACAAGAAAAACAAAAATGTAGGTATAAAACTAAATATATATTTTTTTCAATGGAATGAAGGTGAAATTTTATTATTTTGTGGCTCGATAAATGGGGAGATTTAAGACTAGTGGGGACAATACTTTTTTAGTGTATTGCTTGACCCGTCAAAAAATCCATTACACAATATTTTTTTTCTTGTATATGTCTTCAAATGATAAAACTCATCAATAATATATAAGTTATGCCAAAAAATGAAAAGTGAATATTTCGCAGATTCATTGTTTTTCCAGACATGGGCGGTATTTACAAAATTATTTCAGAAATATTATATATGTATATCCTTAATATTTTTGTACTACCCAATCCTTTTTAAAAGTATACATGATATACAAATATAATATATCTGAAATAAATTTGAAGACATATACAATAAAAAAATTATTGTGTAATGGATTTTTTGACTAGCTTTTTGAGACCATATGGCTCTATAGATGTTAAAGCGTACAAAAACACAAATATCCCAAGTGGGAAATTGTTAAAAGTACATATTAGTTGATGATATGAATCTACAAAAGATTTTTTTTTTATTTCATAGCACACGGCAACAGATTGTGTTGTGCAAATATCGAGAAATGCCCAAGATTAATAAAAATATGCATTATAAGCATTTATTAATCCAATTTTATCCAACAAAGAAACAAAAGCTTACGCGTTACTACTTCTCCAACACAAAAATATACACTGTATTTGATTGACAACTGTCAATGTTTCTACTTCTTTTGTCCTAATCAATCTTCTTAACGTTGATTAATTGAATTAGAATTGGTTTTTTAAAGTTGTGAACAATTCCTAACCATTATTGAATAATAATTCCAAAGGAATCGGCTAATACCGACTAAATTTGAGATTTTTTATCTATAAGTCATCAAAAGAAATGTTGAGTCATACGACGTGGTACAAAATTAATTCATTAGTATTTAGCTTTTATTATGAAATAAATTAATAAGCAAATATAGCCAATAAAAACTATAGAGATGTAAGCTCTGACAAGGTAAGAGAAAGCTACATTGATTTTTCTTGAAATTAAGTATGATAACATTTGTAATCTTCAGAGAATTATCGTTTATTCCTAAATAAATATTATTCTAATTAACCATTTAGGTGTGTTGGCAATTGTATTCAAAGTAGCCAATTCATTGTTCAAATATTAAAAAAATTAGAAATTGATTTATTTTATTTCTTATACTAAATTTGGTCAATATAAGTGTCATAAACCAATAAAGATTTTAAACTATCTTTAAATTATTGGGTATCTTAACTCTTTTCATAAATTATAACACAAATCCTATAATTGAGTCAAATATGTCTATGAAAATATTGTGATGTAGATATGTATATAGAAAGTACGGGCGCCGACATGATTTTTTCAATCATGGGTAGCAAATTATAAAATCGTGACGTCAATAGAGGCATTTACAGGATGGGGGGGGCATTATTCTTTTTAATAATTTAACTAAACAAATTGTAGATTTTTTTATAATGCCAAATGTGAAAAATTACTTTTATCAGAGGAGATAACAAACATTTCTTAAAATTTTAGATTTAAAATATTTAATGTTGACATTTAAATTTTGTAAGACTACTGTGATAACTATAAAATTCAGCAAAATTGGTGATGGGGAAATGGGCCCTTTGTTTCCATCGCTTTTATAGGAAGTAAATAAATAATTTTTTATTTTCTCGTTTTCCTGATTTTAGTTAAGATTCTTTTTAATGTTGATGCACCACCTTTGTGGGGATCTCTGATCAAGCGTAAAAAAAATAACAAGTAATAATTGGGCATATCACTTATATCATCATGGATCTCTTAAACAAAATTGGTTTAGAGCTGACAAACCTTTTAAAGTGTTACTTCTACGGAGTTATGAAATCAGATTATTGATTTCATCAAAAACAAGGAAAAGGAGGTAGTAAGCAAGAACAATTAGAAACATTGGGTTAATGTTTACTGAAAAAATTTAGTAATATTATAGTTTTCCTTTTTTAATTTTTGTTCAAGATTGTTTAATGCTGACAAACCCATATAATAATCAAAATTATATATATATATATATTTAATCAAATTCTATCTATGACTATGCTTGGTATTTCCCCCCCCTCTTTTACTTGATAAATTATCATGTATATAGAATAAAAGATTTTTTTTCCTTAACTAAAGAAATAAAACTATCATTTTGAGTTGTATTGTATCAATATGCAATAAATATTGAGAATCGAATATATATGTGTACGTATCAATTCTCTGTGGATTATTGGATGTTGTAAATTTTTATTTGTGTATGTATATATATCATACTGTATCTTTGTATAAAGTATATTTCTATTCATTTTGAAAAAGAAAAAAAAAATGAGAAGAACAATATTTTAACTATATCCCTTTTGAAATAAAATTCTTGCTATTAATAAGATATACCTTTACTTTTTGTAATTTTTTTTTTTTTTTTTTTTGCTGCGCACTTGCTTTATTTTTATAAATGACGTGTTAAAATTTAAACAATCTTGAACAAAAATCAAGAAAAAGAAAAAAAACCAATTTATTTTTTTACTTCATATATTCTTACAGTACAAATATTTTATAGTATATTTGAGTGAATTATAGGTTTTATGGAAAAAGTTACAGGACTTAAAATTTTTTACTATAGTTTAAAACCTTTAGATTATTTAAGAAACTTATATTTACTCTGATATGATCCCTTTCAAATAAATCCATCAATTTATCATTATTTTATTGTGACAATCATTTTTGGATATTTCAAGTTCAATTTGTGTCGTCGTGGGTTAATAATAATAATCTATTTATAAAAAAATTCCTTAAAGAATACAAATCAAATCCACCCTCAATTTTAAGATAAATAATTCTAGCTTCCTTTTGAGTTGACGGTACAAACATTTAGTCTTTCTGAAGTTATTAAAATAAACTTCATTGTTAGGAAATAATTTAGGCCATAAAAAACAAAACTGTTATCTGCTCTGAAGAACTTCATTACTTTCCTTCTAAAAATTACTATACTGTATCTTGTGTGCATAGCAAAACTATTGGACACTTGCATATGCGTTTTAGGGTTGAATTATTTTTGCCTGATTAGAAAAACGACAACCCAAAATCAACGTTGTAACTTGACAATTTGTAGAATGTTTTGAAGGAGAACAGCTTAGCTGTCATGACTTTTTAGGACAACTTTAATCAGCTGTTACAACGGAGGAACGGAGAAGTAAATAAATAAGGTCATGGGCAAGAAATAGCCCGATGTCGACCCTCAATTATACCCTGAGTCCAACAAAGACTTACATTTATAACTCAGTGATAAACCCTCAAGGTCTGAATTGTGTCTTGTATGAGGGCATGCAAATGTTCAATCAGGTTTGTTAAATAATTGAAACTGACAGAAAAAGAATTTCACTCCTCAGGAGTTGAATAATAATAAAAAAGCTCAGGAATGAACATTCACTCCTCAGATTACGAATTTAAAAAAACGGTCCACTATAAAATACACATTTTTTGAATCACTACGTATAAGGTCAAAACCATTGTATTAATAAAAAGAGCATTTGTACAAGATCTTTTCACAAGAAATACAGGGAAATTGTATATTGCATAGATAGTTATCATCTCAATCTTTTTTTCTAACATTGCATGGAACATAAATAGGTCAACTTGAATCGATGTACTCAATCAATTTATATTTATAAAGAACAAATAACAAATTTTATATAAATTACTTACCATAAGTTAATTTACAAATTAAGAATTTATTTCAACACTTTTGCATCCATGGGACCTTTTTGTCTTATAAGTTCAATATACTACACTTGTTTTAAATCTGAATGGTTTTTTAATAGCTTAAATGGCAAACTATGTGTCATATTTGATAATTAAAAATGAGTTATAAATATTTTGTATGCTACTGAATATCATTATTTTTCTCTGTTTAAAAAAAGGACAATTTTAAAGCTTTATAAGGCATTGATGTTTTATCATATATTTATTCGTAAATATATTGAAATATTTATGTTTAAAAAGATTATTCACTTCTAATGTATACATAAAAAGCTTTTCAAGTTTGAATTAATTTTTTTCCTGTAAATGTATTAAATGGTATATTAAAGTTTTCTTCAATCCTCCGAGTTTTAATCGTACCTCAAATCGCTAGGTGTTTTCTTTTTTAGTGAAACGATGCCGAGAACAATTTTCAGTGACTTGATGATTTTAAATATCGCAAGCCATCCATATCAATAAAAAAGGAATAACAACGTGTTTGCAAAATGAAGGAACGAAGCAACAGAAAATAATACAATAGTTTGTTGAAATTTGTCTATTAAACTTCTTTTTTATCTCGTTATAATTTTTTTAATTGTAATCCTATTTTATTATTGTTTAATTATCTATGAAATTATCGTTGGATGATTATGAAATAAGTACTGCTCTTAATTTATAATGTTTATTATATTTTATATCAATTTAGTTTTTTTTACTATGTAGTGATCCTTGAGACCAAAAAAAAATCAATACACAACCAAAAACACTTTCAAATACCTCAAGTTTCAAAAATTTAATAAAACTACCAACAGGAAATAATCCATTCTTACTTTCATTTTAATTTTCAAAGAGGAAAGTAATTACTTTTTGTTTTGACTAAATAGTAATAAGATTAATTTCAAGATTGTTTGAAACTTCATGTGCAGGCCTAGGTTGGGAGATATTGTAATTTATTTATAGTTCCAAAACACACTTTTGTTATGTTTCCTCTACAATTATCAAATAAAAATGATGCCGACTATTCAAAAGTAACTTAGAATTGATTGACACTCTTTTTTACATATTTTTACTGATTGATAGAGATGTGAAAGTTTCTCAAATTCCGGTAAGTGTAAATGAATATAGAGTTGGTTGACTATTTGTACTTTTATGTTATAATTATCTCTTCTCAAGATTTTAACGTCCTCAATAGATAAGGAACATTATTAATATCCTTTTTCAGCAGATACCAATTTTTAATGCAAATTTCCGATCTGGTGTTTACGCTCACGTGGATTCCAAATAAAGAAAAGGTTTCACAAGATCAAAAATAGGCCTCTAATTCACAGAGACATTTATTGATCAAAAAATTAGGCAATTGAAACTAAATTTACAAGTAGAACTTATTTTCCATACTTACTAATCTGATCCTATCAGACAATTATAAATTTGAATTTGCTTCTAATTTTATAGTGGATGAAAAAAGCACTGCCACAAGAAAAAATTACTTTTGAAGAACCGTTGAAATGTTGTTGTTTTTAAAAAAAAAAAATTTGCTGTAGAAGGAAATAATGTTTTCCATGAAGTAAGAATGTGTAATTTGTTTAGTTAGTACAAAGATTTAATGACCCATTCTTTTAATTTTATTATTAACCAAATTGGAATATTAATTAAGTCAATTTTTCTAAAATGGAGATGGAGCAAATTGTTAGGAATTACTATGAACTTTGTGGCTCTTGTACATTTTAATGACTTCATTAAATAATACCCTCTTTTCGTAAGCTTATGTCACGATCTAATAAAGAGTTAATTGCTCAAATTTACAGTTGTTGTAACGACATAATTAGAAACCGCATTTCTTTTTTTCAAACTATATAATACAGAGATTTATTTGTTGGGAAATGTGCTCAGATAAAATAACATTATATTAGATGAGACCAAAGCTATTTATCTTTTCCTAAAAAAAACTTTTTATTTACTGGTTACAACCTTGAAAGACTCAAATGGTATTAAATATTGTATACATAACTATGTTGTATTCCAATATTTACCAGAAGAATAAGCGAAGCAATATGATGCAACGATATATTGGGGACACTTTGTAACCCTCTCCACTTAGAGCGTTTTTAAGAAAATAACACTAAATTAAGAATACCAGATTATTTCATTAAATAAGGTATATAAATTAAGAGTAATCATCAAAGTTTTAGCTCCGGCGATGACACATTTATTTTGTATTGAACGGAAGCTCCAACATACTTGACGAATTTCTACTTGAATAATTAAGCCCCACTAATGCTCAGTGGAAGATTGGAAGATCCCATTGTTTTGATGGCAGACTGAACAAATCTTTCTCTCGATTATACTCCAAAAATAATAATACAGAAGATAGAGATCTAAGAATGAGAGCTTGGGTTGTCCATGGATTTTTGTATTTTTTTAGGCTCACAATCTCAATTTGATTTTTAAAAATGAACAAAGGGACGGAGAGTAAATTAATCATTATTATTTACCAATCGTGTTCTTACTATTCAGGAAACTAAACCTTTCAAAAGCCTAATTATTCAGCTATCAAATAATATCAGTCTCAATCAAGTGTTAATAATATGACTACCTTTTAAATATCAAAAACTTAAGGGGGCAAATTCAAAGCGTCACACATTGCTAAATGACACACTCTATATTATTCGATCTTGCAGTACGCTATCAAGCAAAATCCTCATTTTGGCAAGGTGTTCAAATATGCATAGGTTCATTACTCTTCATTAAAGATGTATATAACTAACCTCTTTGAGTTTATTTTTTGTATTCACTTCTTTTTCAAATTTAAAACATAGGTATATTAATAATTTTATGTATTTCAATCATAAAAATAGTAACAAAATTAAAAAACAAAAATACTATTTTTTTTACATAATATATAAATATGAAACTTACAAAAATGTATTCTTAAATAGTTACCTCCCTTTAACAAATGCATTTACATATTTTATTTCAAATGATGTACGAAGCTCTAAATAGCTTTCAAACTTTAACTGGATTATAGTATAGTATTGGTATATTCTCATACGTATAATATACTTGCAAATGAAGTTATAAAAACAATATTACTTTTTATTAAATTGTTTTTTAATGCATGAACAAAAAAATATAGACACATTTTTATTAGATATGTTCAAACAAAATATCCTAATTCAATAATGTAAATATTTAGTGCTTTGGCCATTTTTTCTGTAAAATAAAGGCCTGTGCGTCACCTTCTCTAAGTCTATATTAATGAGGAGTCAATCAATCTTTAACTAATGTCTTATCAAAAAGATTAAATAAACCAATGTTCAAAGTATAATTTATTTTTTCATCATTTAATTTATCAAATAATGGTATATATAATTCCTTTAAAACATGTAAATTATAATATAGGTAGGACTTATTTACATATTTGATTATTTGCCTTCACCACGTAAAGGTCGTAAATTATTGTATAAAATTATATTTATTAATGTATTTACTCTTTAAAATCATTAATCAAGATTGCAGATTTTAATTTAAATTAGCCGTTTGAGCTTATATCTCATCTCAATCATACCTTCCAAAAGATTCCAAATTTTTCTCACACCACAACCTTAGTAAAATCCCGTTTTAACTCTTTGAGTTGACCACCTATGTTAATTTTAATTAAAATATAAATGAAAATGTAGAATCTTTTATGATGAAGTTTAGTACTTTAATAGTTGTTTCGGAAATCCTATTTTTTTTCATTCTTCAGCCATTATTTATTAAGTATAATACAACCTCATCGCTGCCACCAATTATAGAGATATTTACTATACACTATTGTTTTTTTTTATATTAGTTAGTTATTACTAGTTTTTGTCATCTAAAAATCTTCAAGTTATACAGGACCGAAAAAAAGCCTAAGTCATGGTCCTCTCCACTTTTTGAGGATTAACAACTATCAGATAGAAGTAAAAAAAAAGTGATTAATTATAATTTCAAAGTAATTTTTTACCACCATTATAGCCTAACCTCATATAGGAAATGAGCTCCGGTCAAATTATCAAAAACACTCTCCTGCTTAATACCCCATTTTGTTTGTGTGCTCTTGCACAATTGGGCGCTCATTTTTTGACCACTTTTTTATTAGAAAATACATTTACTTAAAATCCATGTTCTAATCCCTTTTAATTCTTTCAATAATATCAAAGGGCTTTTGTTTGATGTTTTTATTTTCCAGGTTACGTAGGGAATGAAGAATTAGGGCCCGATGAACTAAATTTAAATTAAAGTCAAAGATAAAAAATTAAAAAGAAGGTAAACTCATTTTCAAAGATAAGATTCAGACCCTTTACTCCATCAATGATCGTACTGGAGGCAATCCCAAATAAAGAGATAAAAAGTCAGTGAGAGTTTGGAAAATATTTGGCCCAGTAATAGTTGAGAGAAGAATCTTAGGATATAGCGGGTCCAGGGAGTAAGTCAATAACTATAATTCACGAACTCTCATGTAAAACACTTTTTCAAACGCAAAACAAAAATGGTCGAATCCAGACAAAATAGGCAGAATAAGCAAATATATAGGTAATAAGCAAAATAAGCAAAATAAATCAGCCGGCTCCTCTTCTACGACTGCTCGAGGATTCCCGGAGTCTGTAACATCCTAGAAATTTTTTTGAAGAAGAATACGGATCGAATCTGAGCATACTAGACTAAATGATCACTATCTCAAGTCAACATACAGCGCATTTTAAGATACCTATACTTTTTAATTACACGTCTTTTGAACATAGTTTAGGATATTTGATGTAAAGACAGATGCCTTATTAAAGTCTTCAAAACATTCACGACAAAGGGTCAAGGAAAATGCATTATTAACGTTGTTGTAAGATTTTTTAAATAACTCCAACGCCATCTATAGATATCAATAATATCAATTTTATATAAAAATAAAATCCTTCAGAACAATTTTATAAATCAGTAAAAAAAAAGTCAAAGATATTTAGCACATCAAGATTTGATTGTGAAGGGAATATAATGGAGGGGTGAGACAAGCAAATATAAAGTATTGAATTTGAATGGCCACCTTAATTTACTTTACATAATTTTTTTTTATCACAATCCCATGTTTGAATAATTTCAACAACAGAAATAATTTCAATTGCTATCAAATGACAGGTCTTCTACATTTGTTGCTTTATGAACACAAACATACCTATCCAGTTACCAGGAAGTAATATACGCAGGTACTATGTTATATATATTCATAAAAATATTTTTTATAAAACTCTTCCTAACAAAACAGATGATGACCAAAAACAATGGAACTAGATAAAAGAGATGACTTATGAACAAGGAATGTATGTACAAGAAATACTGGAACATAGGAATTCTATATAGATAAAAGCCTTGAAATGATTAAAAATATGATGAATATCGGAATAAAATATGAAATATTTAGATATGTATATACATTATTAAATAAAAGAAGAGAAATGGCTTTTAGTCCTTGCATTATTATTTCAAAAGAAGTAATATTTGACTTTGGGCAAAATTATATCCAATTAAATGCACTGTTTGAAAAATTAAGTGGTTTCATGTCTGTTCTTTTTCTGATCAGCTGTACATAAATAATAGTAGTACGAGTAAAGAGTTATACCAAGTTATATGTATTAAGTCTTGAATGAACATATGATGTAGTATAACGGTGTATTTTCTAACACCAAACAAAAAAACTTTTTAAATCATAGAACCTCTTTCATTAAAGGAAGAATTATTGAGGTTTATATAAGATTTAGTAAATGGATTCAATGGATTTTAAACAAAAAAACCTTCATTAATGTGTATCTCCATGGGATTCAAAACAGTGCTTACATGAGGGTCAGATTAAACGATTTCTTTTATTTTATTCACATTTTACAGTTGGCCTTCCAGAACATGTTGTATCTTTGACATCAAATTACCGGAACAGAATCTAATAAACCAAAATTGCATGTGACAATACGGCTGTTAAAATAAGACCCTCAACATTATTCAGAATTTTAGCCGTCTGACGTATGTTTTTGCCTTTATCTAAGGAAAACTGCAAAATATGGTGTAATGATGCCCATATTTGACGACCACTCAAACAATATTTATTAAAAAAAATCACAAAACTCCTTAAAACGGTTTTGTGTACAAAATTTTATTTATTAATGGCATCTAACGTACACTGATTGCACTTATACAACGTGAGATACACATTACTATAGCCACCTTTTGGAAAAATAATGGATTTCTTTTACTACATTTATTTACATGAATTACTGTCATATCCTTTTTTACAAATGAAAATTGAAGCATTTGAAGCACCACAAAATTGACAAACTATTTTTCATTCTTTTTATTGGTGAAAGTTCTCATTACTTTCGCCAATGATGTTTGTAAATAAGGGATTCTATGTTTTGCAATAGTCATTTTGCTTCTTTCCATTTTTTTTTTTTTTTTTTTTTTTTTTTGCGCATTTTGTAAATGTTTTTATACCTATATTCTTGGGGGACAAGGAAGGGGAATGCCTGAATATAAGAAAGAAAATCCTTTAAGCCATAACTTTTGACATTTGCAATAAATGCATATAAGTAAGTATGTACCGTACAACGTATTAACAGGGTGTTCCAAAATGAGACCTACCAAAGAACTTAAAAATCTGACATATATTCATTTGAATTATAATCATATTTATTAACTCTCTGTTAGTGACCTGGGATATTTTAACTCCACAATTAAAAAAAATGTTTTTATTCCTTTGAAACTAAGCTCTATGGCCAATTATTTTCAGTATGCATTTCATTTAACATTACATACATATTCTTTAGGACTTATTAATGTACTTTATAATTTTTTTGTCGAGGTTTAGTTAATTTAATTATCTGTTTTTCTTTTTAATTTCATGGATGCTTCTTTCATTTTTTCAATGTGAGGAATGAGGCGTACTGCGGTAGGTAAAAAAATGTAATATTGTTACTCTTATTTTAAAAGATAGACGTAACCTATATAATAATCATTCAACTTATTTATTTTTGGGGTTTCATTGTACCAAGATCACAAACCGTGTTACAAAAAGGATGTTTACTAACTTTAATATCTTTTTACAGGTTTTATATTCCACCTAGTACAATTGACCAATATATCGTGCAATGTACAAGCCCTTGTTCTAAACAACTTGGTGGAGACGCCTCCTCCCTCAATAATAGTCTGTTTGCGCAATATTTTCCGTAATATATTTACCATGCAGAGAAACGGTAAGGGATTTCAAATCAGGAATATAGGAATTGCTCAAAAGTGCTGAAAAGGGCTCAATAGTGTGACATTTACTATTCTGGCACATTGATTGTAGTTTAGGTAGGAAATGCCTTCACCATCCAAGGCATCGGTAGGGATGGCTTATTCGTAGAGTGCAAGGAGATGGCAGGAGTGAAGTTTAGGATACAATAAAATTAAGACCTTCGTTAACATCACCTCCCTGTTTTATGATTTCAGGAATTACAAGAGAGATATTAACAAATCCACAATTTATTAAATATCACAAACAGTTTTTCCTATTTTATTCACAAAACAATTATTTGTATCCACTTTTAATCCTATGCATCTAATTTGTCTGAGGCAACGAGATCTGCACAGTCTACACTCTTAAATTTATGTTATTAAAGTTACTTGAGCTCAAAAAATGGGCTACTCTATTTATTGCGTAAGCTTAATAAATTCATGTAAGATTTTTAACCTTCCGTTATTTAACATCATTTGTATTACCTGATGAACAGGGTAAAAATGGCATGGTAAACAATAGAAGAAGAGCTAATAAGATTACATCATTTAAATTTTGTATCTTTCTCTTAACTACTTAATCCATTTTCTACCTGTAAATAGCAAAAGTAAACTATTATGTCTTTAAGACATCAAGAAAAAGAAAAAAATTAAAGTAATCTTAGCATATGGAGTTTTAACAATATATAGTTTGTTCTTATTGTGGTAAAAACAATAATTTTTTGTTTTTGATAAAATTTAGTCCAATTTTTGGAATGAAATTAATACCCATTATTTTTTATGAGATTGTATATATTTTATAGAATACCGGGGTGTTCCATTGAAATCTGAACAGTTATACTTCAATAATTAATTAAGGTTCATTAATTGAAAATAATTTATATTTTGGTATATTAAAATAAAAAAGAAATAGTAACAAATCAAAACAAACCTCAGTTCTCTAGCTTACGTATAAGTCGAGAAAATGACACTTGAATGTGATCGACAAATTTCCATTGGTGCACTTTAAGCAGTTTGGCGTATCCAGAATCACTGTCAATACCGTCAGAAATTTTGAAACGTTGGAGAGGAAAAAGGACTCTGTCAAAAAGGCCAAACTGGTGCTGTTTGAGTTATAAGAAATATCCCTGGTCAATCCCCTCAAATTCATGTGGGCCCATGCAAGAGAACTGAGGGTTTCACACCAAATTGTCTACAGAACTATCAAGATAGATGGTGGAAAGAGCCTTGTGACAGTGGAAAGGCCACTTTTGACACCAGAAACGAAATAAATTTAAAAAAACCTTCTTCTCCGTTTCAAAACTCTTTTAAAAGAGTCTTTAGACTTCCGTTAAACTCTTTCTTGAAACTTTTGGCTCCTCTACAGCCCTGATGCCAACCTTTTGACAAACAAATAAAAAGGTACAGTATCCGTCATCCAAATACCGAGTTCCTCAAAGCCGCTACTTTTATCCAGCACTGGGATGCGATGGCATAGGACCATATCTGCCACGGTTTCCAGGCCTTCTACCACCTACTGGAAGCTATCATTGCCACTACCGGTTGCTAGATCAATGATTAAGCGAGCTCAGGCACACATCTATTTGTAGAACTAATTTTGTTGAAATTCTATTGTTCATTATTTTTGAAGTTTAAAATTCAAATTGCAATGGACCACTTGCTAATAGCTACAATTTTTTAATGGCGTGTCTACTGCTGTACCCCTTAGTCCTCACACTGAAAAAAAAGGAATCCAAGAAATCAAAAAGAGAAAAAGAAAGAACAACATTTCCGCAGAACAGCTATTTAATAAAACTCAACGTTACTTAAATTTACAAATAAATCCGAAACAATGAATTATCAAGATAAATTAAGAATGGTATAAAATTTAATTTAATGTGTTTGGAGCATACGAAAAAGTATTGTCGATAAAATGTAGATTTAAAGGAATAAAAGGCATCTATATACATATGTCTTGGGTTGTGTAATATCCCAGTTCACTGACAGAGGGTTAATGAGTTTTATCAAAAGGCTAAATTGACAGCCATTCAATGGAATCCATTTAACTTAATCTCTAACGTAGTAATTAGTTAATCATTTGTTGATGCATTTCATTATTTATTTATTAAATTATTCTCATTCAGCGATTTATATATCTTAATGAACTAAAAAAAACTTAATCAATCCATATTTTAATTAATAATATATAAATTTGCAAAAATAATAATATAAGTCAACAATAAAAAAAAAGATTTTTGGTTTATTCCCAAAAGTAGTAGTTGAAATAAGCATAAATGTATTTTCTGGTGATTTAAATATTTATGTTTGATTACAAAATAAAACATGTCTTAATCTCTTAAAACTCTTAAATTAGTATTAATTTCCATAAACAATAAAGGAATAGTTTTATTTGTGTATGAATAACATTTTTTTTGTTTTTTTCATATCTTTAAAATCATAAGGAACCTGAATTGAAGTTACAGTAATTTATTTATTTATTTTTAAATTGTATTCTTTTATATTGGTCTATCATATTAATAATATTGATATATATTTTCTATTTTTCTCACAAACAATATTATTTTTATATTCATAATTGAATATAAAAATAAGCTATTTTTTCTTTTAAAAATTTTATTGAGAGCAAAAGTCCAAACAGTCTCAGTAATTAGTTCAACAAATATCGTTGTGGATTTTAAATTGACTAACGATTGACAGTTGTGGAACTAATATCCTATACTTTTGCCTTATAAATGGGGATTTTATATAAAAAATAATAAAAAACCCACTAGAGATAATTCAAGAATAAATAGAGTTTTGTAAAATATACTTTTTATTTAATACACTTCCTTGTTAAAATATTTACTTCAATTCTTGCCCTTAAATAAGTTCTTATATAAAAATATTTGCAACCAATTTCCGCGAAAAATTGCCTGCACTTATACTGCTTATATATGATTTTATCATTAGATGTGATTGACCCATCTAAGGATATGAATTCAGTTTTTCCATCTGCAGAAGAATCGTGGAACATCGATAGTGACTGTCGAAGTTCCCTCTAATAATAAGAAGGGAGTTCTTATGGTTCTTGAAGCGACGGTGATGATTTTTAATCTGCCTGATGTCTCAAAAATTATACTGCACAACATGTTGATCTGAAGCAAAGGCGATTCTAAAGGAGGTTCCATTAATTGACAACGGTGGTTCTAAACCTGTCCCCAGGTTTTACAATTATTCGTCATAAATCTTGTTTGTCTGTAGTGCAATTTGGAACAATTTATAATCACAAATCTGCAGATGGTAAAGCTATCAACAGATCCTTGGAGGAGTCTGACCCATCTATAGATTTAAAAAATTTGGTATATGAATAACTATAAACGTGATATCATTGCAGGCAACATTCCCGAGGTAAATTTTCTTATGGTAATATTCATGTGTCAATTTTCCTATGGGTAATCCTTCGCCCACAATTTTATACATCTAAACTGTTAAACAATTAACAATTCCCTTCATCCCTGTATAATCTCTTTAAAAATAAAAAACTTTATGTTGCTTTTTCATGTATATTGATCAGCCACTTGTGAAATAACCCTGTATACATGAATGAAAATAATACCACATTTTAAAGGTAACAAAACTATTAATAATGTTTTGTTTGTATATTTTTTTCTTAAATATTAGTTTCCATGACATTAATTGAGTAAAATTAATATTACAATAGAGTTTTATTAATATGTATAAATCAAAAAATGAAATATTGATAATTAAATCCAAAATTGATGTACATGTTTCTTGAAAAAATAAAAAAAAAGGAAATTTTTCTAACAAAAATACTTTACATTGTATTGCTTTTTTTATTAAAATAAATTATTTAGTAATAAATAAAGCATTTCTTACTAATATATAGACATACAACTATTGAATATTTTGTAATTTGTTGTTGTAACAACATCAAATTACTCCTGAGGGAACTTGTTTTAATTAATCTCAAAATAATTTTCGTTAAATATTCTGTGATATTAGTGAATGTAAATTAAATTCGTTTTATTTTTGTTCCCTAATTCCTTTATTGTGTATAAAAATCAAACCTTGTTCTTAAAATTAAGATAGGAAAATGTATAATATTAATATTTAGATTTGAATATATGAAACTGCTCGGGATTTTTTACATAAGAAGGTGTTTACGAAAAAATTTTATATCAAAATATTTAGGTACATTTTACGTATCTGAGATCTTTATAGATGAGAAAACTGTATGTTTGATCACAACCCACAATAAAAAGTTGATCTGGTATTTTTTTTCCCCGAAATTTACATAAGGCGCTAATAAAAGTAAAAAACCTGTTCTTCAAGAACTTAGTTGAGAAAAATAAATTGGCTATGGTCACTATTTTATGTGCAAGAAAACCCACAAAAGCGCCCTCTATCAAATCAAAACCTGCCAAGATCTCAAACTTTAAATAGTAAGAGGTAATCGAATTACTTTGATTCATTACATTTCATATTGTTTTTAGTCATAATTATCGTTTAAAATATTTTACAGTCTTACCACGATAATAAAGTCTGTATATACGTCTTGCCGGACCTTAACCAGTCTCTATAATAAAGTCTATTTAAGTAATATTGAGATGATTATACCAATACCAGCATTTAGCCAATTCAATTAACTGAGATGATGTTAAAGAAAGGAGAAGGATTAAAGAGGAATAGTCTAAACTTATTCTTTTAACAAAGGACATCCTATGAACTGCTGAATTATTTTACTCAAGCTTTATATACAATACACGTCTGCCTAACTATGCCAAACTGTATTTGTTTCTTTATGTGTTTAACATACTCAATATATCTAAATTCTTAACATAGAAGTAACCAAAATTGCTACTTTTACAATAGATTAAACAGCTTAAGCAAAAGTGGTCCGTCAATATATCTTTTCGCAAAATTAAGTTTGAATTATTTGTGCAATTTCCGACGAATTATTATCAATTTCTATATTCAAATTATACTCATAAATCCTTTGGAGGCTCCGTAAATTGAACTTATATTAGCAAAACATGTACTTATAATTAAAGAATCAGGTATTGGTAGATTTAATTGGACAGACCATTTTTGGGCAATTTAAGTATCATAAATCAAATGAAGGTTTTTGGAAATTTCAACTCATCACAAAAATTTAAATACAAAGCCTATAATGGATCGAAATACGTCTATGAAATATGGGGCCATAAGCGTGTATATGATGTACAAAATAATTTGAATTTGATTTTTTTTTTTTTTTTCTATTACTGTTTTTGTGTGCACTCACCAAAAGTAATATATAAGCTGTAAAATTATGTCTCTAAATCCAAATTTAATACACCAACTATTGTAGGAAAAAAAATAACTACAATGAAAAACAAATTCAATTGTAATAAAAAAACTTGACTGTTGTTAATAAAATATTCATCCCTTGTTTTCAATATTTTAGGTCAAAAATGTGTAATATTATTTATTCTATAGATTTTTTTCTTTATTATACTGCATGGGCATCCGCAGGATTTTATTGGGCGGGTGAGGAGGAGGGCTTGATTTTTGGAATTTGTAGGGGGAAAAAATCGAAAAATTTACATTTTTGGAAAAAAAGTTCTAAATTTAATTACAATTATGAGCATAAAATTTTGTTTTTTGAAAAAAAAAATCCATATATATCCCATAGTCCCATGGGAGCTGTTTTTCATAGAGTGAATACAAAAAAAATAAAATAAAAGACAAATTTGGAAGGGAAAAAAAAGTGTTTTCTCAGTTAAGCCTGGGACTTTTCACCCCACGACCTATATATTTATTTCATGCATTCTTACACCATACACCATTTACACCATAGATAGGCAATGATTCTTCATTCAGGGTGAGATGTTAGCACCACAACAATCTATTAATGAATAAACAAAAAACAAACCATTTTCCTTTTATCATCAATAAACGGTGTTTTTTTCTCTTCAAAAGCCATTCCTAATTACAAATTGAGCTTTAAATGTAAGAATATGTAACAAAGTAAATTTATTTGCTTTTGTAAAGAAGTGCAAACAACCAGTGCTGAAATTTAGACGTACATACTTATGAGGGTATGTATTTGTATATGAATATTAGAAGTTGTATGTAATGAATGATGTCAATAATAAGAAAAGGGAGGGGGGGGGGGAATAAAAGTGGAATACATTTTAATAAAATAAAAAACTTTTAGCATTTCCGTCCTTACATACGTTATATAGATATAATATTAATATTTTTCTCCCTTAATTTTCTTTCTCTGACACATTTTACCAAATACATATACGTATATTCATATAGAATTAATTAAGGTAATGCGGGGAATCTGTAATAACAATAAAGGAATCTAGTCAAAGGAAACACGTTCTTTCATAATTACCAACTACCTTCAATGTATGACAAAAAACACACTTTAAGAGCACATAACTGTTGTTCTTTCTGCTTGTTTGACTAACTAAAGAAGTAATGTAACATAATCGTACTATGATAGTAAACATACTTTGATATTTTTATGAATAGGGTCGTTTGACTTTTTGTTAGATGTGTTGGGATTTTTTTATGGGAAAAACCCTTTTATAATACTTTATATAAAAGATATTATTTTTTGTCAAAAGTAATTTTAGTAAGTGTTGCCCGTCTACACAGAAACAAGCTAGAATGTTTTTGATCAAAATTGAGTGTGTATTGAATAATTGTATTATTCTAAGAATCATCCTCCATTTATATCAGTAAAGTATTCTTGTTACCTGATTGGAAGTAAGGAAATTCTATTTGATGTAGGCAAAATGGATTGTCACAATGAAAGAATAATAAATTGATTGACTTTACTTGAAGAGGAAGATAGTAAATTTATTTTGTTCCTATTTTTTTTATATTGATAAAAATTGAATGTAAAATCTTGAAGCAAGTAGGAGTACATTTTTCAATTTACTCTGCCTACAGATTGTACTGTTATTTATTTTTAGAAGTTTTAGAGATTGCTTAAGATTTTTTTGTTTTGTTGAATTTTTAATATTGTTGGCACTTTTGATGAGGAGTTGACCAATTCCTGCAGATCCCCGATGGTCAGGCTTCTGAAACCAGTATTGTAGCCGCCTTTAAATACTTTTTGAGAGCGGATATTGTGAATAAATTTGAGTGAGTCAACTATTGAACAAATTTCCAATTGTCATTTTTTTATTTATTATGGGGGATTGGATCCTTTTTTTTTGTAAAAATATATCAGAATTGGAACTCAAAACTTGCAATAGCTTGACCAAAGTTACGAAAAAAATGAATAGAATCCAGAAAAAACAACACAAAACCAGTTGGTAATATGTTTAAATCCAATTGGAAACCATATTATTTATTCAATAGATCCACTTTCATAAGCAATAACAGCCACGACACAGAAGCGAACATATATGAGGCTCCTGACGATGAAGGCATTGTCTATGGTGTACCACGCCGGCAGCTTGGAGAATATCTAAATTTGAATGAAAGGTGTGGCATACATTTTTATACAAGACTCTTTAAATTGATAAGTCCAGAAGGTTGAGGTCAGGGCTGGAGGAGGGGCACATGGAACCAGGCCAGATCTCAGCCTATTTTTGCTGCTGAATTTTTTGTTTTTCTTGACTGTAATACAATTTATGATGATGAAGGCAGTCTAAATGCAGATCGCACAATCGTTCATTTTTTTTATTGCTCTGATATTTTTACACTTAAATACATGGGATCAAAAATAAACTGTTTTTTTTTTAATATTTCAACTGTCATTTAAGTTGCCTAATAAAACCTTGAAATAAAAAGAAAGACTATAAAATCATAAATATATACTACTGTAAGTTTTGGGTTCCTACTCTGCAGACTGATTCTCTAAACGAATGGTTAATGTCGTCATGTGTGTTTCAAAGTACATATATATTTTTGAAAAGAGGAATTGTTGTAAGCTATTTCAAAAAATAAAAAATATCTAAATTTTTCAAAAAATTGTATAGATTAGAGTAATTTTAAGTTTCCACAGCACACTTGTACGCATTGAACTCTATGTATAAAGGTTATTTTTTTTGTACAAGTATGAACAAAAATTAATTATTCTTTTTATATTTCAAATAATGACGTTATTTTCCTACTTTTTTTTAATAAGAAAGATCATTTGGAAATAGAGTACATATGTTATATTGTGGAGGTGGAAAGGTTTTAATTTTAAGGGAAGCTATTATTTTTACTCAGTTTTTCTTCTATTCACATTTTTTCATGCTTATAAATTTACTTCAAAATGTATTTTTTCAAAAGAAAAAAAAGAAAATAGGAATTAGTGTTCATAATCGGTCCAAGGACGAGTTATTTTTCGGTTAGGTCTCTATATAAGTGTATGTAAGTCTTTTATATACATTTATGAACGATATTAGATTATCAATGACTCAAAACAATTTTGGTTTCACAAATATATTTTTTCTTAACGATGAGTTTTTACAAATAATCATTTTACTTACTATTTTCTTGTCTATATTGTTTTTAAAGATGTAACAACATTGGCAATAGATTTTTTTCCCAATAGATTATCTGAATAACCTAGAAAATAAAAAATAAACTTATGTAAATGTGTCAATTCGAAAGAAAATAAATTACAGAAACAAACATAGATATATTGTATGGGAGTAAGTAAGTAAATTGTTTTATCTCATATTGAATCTTAAATGTGCAACTAAAACATAAAATGGGGTGTATTTTAAAAAATAAAGATTTTGTAACAAGTTAAAGAATATTACTAGTATAATAATATATAGTTTATAAATTTTGAAAAGAGCAGGCTAAATATAAAATTGAAAAAAATGTTCAAATAATAGATTGAGGAAAAAGTATTTTCCTATTTATTTCAATGCTTATAAGAAGTGTTACAATCATCTGATTTAAGCAAGTATGGCCTGTTCTGTTTGATAACTTATCGCCAAAGAGAGTCTAATTTCATAATGCCCTTGTTGTAGAAGCCCTTATTCCTAGTGGCAAAAAACTCGGAGAATTAATTTTCACAGGCCTCTATTGGCGCCAAATTTTCACTCCCAAGCACCTTGATCATAGACCAGAAGATATTATAGTCACTTGGCACCAGGCATTTTGAATGTAGTGGGTATGCATCAAAACTTCCCATCTGAGCTCCTAGAGCTTCTGGTGCGTAATCAAAGAAGTTTGCAACCTGTCGTTGCCTTTATTTCAAATTATTCAAAGTAGAGCGTAAAATAGAGCAGGAAAACAATTGCTTGAAACTCTTTTGTGCAACACAAACCAAAAGGTATTGGGTACGTATACATCACAAATTTTCATATTCAACGCAAGATAAAGCACGACTAAAATGGAAAGTCAAATACTTCTTGTCTGTATTGTGTTTTTAGTATAAACTCACACCTTTACAACACCTTATCGTATGATCTGATATGACCAAAAATGAACAATATATACTTAGTTATACTTGGTTGGAAATACGTAATTAATTTTTCCCAACCTAATATATGAACAGTTGATTTACAAATTAGAAATAAAAATGTAAAATGATTTTTCCATTTTATAAAAAATTATTTTTACCAAATGATAAATAAGAATTTAAAGGAAATTTTTGATCTTAACTTAAATATTTTGTAAGACAAAAATGTAAAACTAATCTCTGAAAAATTAGTTTCACTACATCAAATAAAAAAGATAAAATCTTTATTCATATTGGTTTCATATATATCTGAAATTAAAAGACTTGTATTATATTGATTTTAAAGGTTATATGTGAAGAAACTGAAGTTGTACAGGTATTCATGTATCTCAAGTACCTGCTTCTGTTTGTACTTTTCATATAAGACAAGAAATGTCATCGCAGCGAGATTCAAGCCTAAAGCATCAAATCTTCTTCATGTGGGTAACACTTAAACAGAGGTATCCAGGCTAAAGTGAATGGCTCGTAATACCATCTACAATGCTAAGAAGAGCCTAGAGCACAACAAGACTATAGAGAGGCAGGGGTGTTCTGGAAACCCCCATTCTTACCTCTAACGGTAATGCGGCGCCCCTGATCTGGTTTCTGGAGGGTTACAGGCGCACAGTAGCTTGTACATCCACATTTTCAAGGCAACCCTAATTCTCCTGGGTCCGGACAAATTTACATGACGACAATGTTGCCTTTCAGCAAGATGCCCCCCTCGCACTGCAAAAATTACCAAGACCTTCTTTGCTAACAACATCGCATTCTGGGACAACAAAATGTGGCAACCATTAAGCACCGAGGGTAATCCCTTCGATTTTTCTTTCTGGTCGCACATGGAAAGGAGGACCTTTTACATCAGTCTCCTGAATATTGAAGCCATGAAGGGATCCGTCGACAAGGAGTTGGCTGACATTGACCTGAACTTCATTTGCAATAGTTGTAACTCTTTCGCAAGAGGCTTGTCGCCATATGTGAGGCCAATGACAGCCGAATAGAATAAATCAATTCGACATTGGCTATAATATTCATGTATTGCCTTGTGTGTAATTCGGCTGTTTTTGTGACGCTGAATCAATTTTTTAACCCCTATTCATCGGGATATTTTTATGTATAAAACCAAAATATCGGAACTAAGAACAAAATATTTGTGAAATGTACGTTATAAATACTAAAAAGTTTTTGTTGAGCCATATCATTTATAGGAGTATTGGGCCATTTTTGGCCAATCTGAACAAATGGAAAAATACCAGTCCAATGTGCAATATTTGCATGAAAGAACTGCAAAGCAGAGATCCCCTTATTAACAGATGCCCATTGCTCTCATATGGGAAATGCCAAACAATGCAAGAAGAAGATGAAGATCTTCGTATTCTTCAATTTATGAAATGTACAAAATTGAAACGAATTATGGATAATAACTTTAAAATTGAATATGACTTAAGATCAATTTCTGCTATAGTAGCACATATACCCTTTTGTAAGGTTGTGTTCTTTGCCGTATGAACTTAATTTTTTGTAAGGTATGCATCTCTGTACTAGTTTATAACGTATGTATGTACTATGATAAACAGCAATAAATTCTTAACTAATTGAAATCATTTTTGGAAGAAAAAAATTATCACTTTTTTTAAGTTTGTTCCTCGCCTATTATAAAATTGAGTTTAAAAAGTGTAAGTTGGTCAGATAGAGGAATCATCCTTTTAAATGAGCATATGTTAAATGGCTTATACATTTATACGTATAAATAACAATTTCTATTCATAAATGTTAATAATCCTAAATTTATAGCTCAATTTTACATGTATTTAATAATATTGGTTGATATTTATTATCTCCTTTATTTTTATGAAAAGCCAATAAACTCGATGAACCATGTGCAGCGAACGTGTGGACTATAATTTTTTCCAACAACCAATAAATTATGAATTTATAAAGTCCTTGTACTTATTATGAGGTAGTTTATTCAAATGTATCATTTTTTAAAGGAACTCTATTTCTAAATAAGTTGTTCAATACGACTGTATGAGTATATTGTGGGCTAAGAACCAAAATTTCGTAAGTGGCACAACCATATTAAGTGATTTTATTGTAGGAATATAAAGCATGCAACTAATAGAAATAATAAATGTATGTGTCTGAGAATTTAATCACTCAAACCAACCACCTTCAGCTTCAACCACAGCCTCTAAGCTAGCCCTGAACATGACACAGCCTTTGATTATGAACTTTTTGTCAATGTTGGCAACTGCCTCGAGAATAGAAGTCTGTAGGGAGTCAACAGTCAACTTACTCTCCAAGATACAAGGGATTCAGATCTGGGGAGCTAGGATACCACATTCCCATTGTTCAAAACATAAACAACTTAATAATTTTCTAGCTAATTTTGATATTTTTAAAATTTTAGCATGATACCAGATCTGTAAATATCAATTTAAGCTCTCTTGCATAGTTTGCGTCCTTGGGGTTGCATTTTTGTAAATAGATAGGAAATCAAATCTATGCACAAATGCATATAATTAAAAAGTGATTTATAGTCGTTCTCTCAGTGCATAGTTTTACTTGACAGAAAATATTAGTCAATTTAACAAACTAAAATTATGTAGGACTATTTATTCCGATGCGTGTTAATTACTACTTAAAACAATAATTGTACACATTTTTGAAGGAAGATTTTGCAGATGGCACTAAAAATATTGGATTAGACTATTACAAGAAAAATGCACGATGTCATTAAGTGAAAATCTAGAGTACAAAGCTATCAGCTGTCATTTAAATAGACATTATATTTCACAAAAGTCAAAGTTGATTTATAGTAAATATCAGCTACGACAATTTGCTTCTGCCAAATCGGAGCAATATTTTGTGAGAAAGATAAAATATCACCCATGATTAAACAATGGACAAACTACAACTATGGCTTATTGCTCTATGGAGTCTTCTCTATTGCCCATATAATTTTTTTGTGAAATTTGTGGAGTATGAATTCAGAGTTATACCTTGCCTCATTGCCCGTTACCACACAAGAATATCGAGTTGAATGTTCAACGTCAAACTATACAGGCAATTGGGAAATGTCCATAGCGTAATGAGGCATGGTACTTTTTCAGCACCAAAAATCGACCAATTGTCTTGAAACGTTGGTATAGGTAGGAAGGCTCAACTCACTTGAAATAAGCCTTGCAGGGAAAAAGTATATACATTCAGTACAATCAAAACTTTAAAAGCAATTTCCCCTGATTAATAAAATTGTCACTTAGGACGGTTTGGTTCTTACTCCACAATATAATATATTAATATTTGTTGTGGAAAAAATAAATCATGCAGAAGTGATTAAATTGGATTATATAATTACGTAATTAACTGTTTGCATTTATTACCCAATTATTTCATTACATGTTGAGAGACGGGTATATTAATATACATATGTAATCCTACACCGTTTAATATGAGTAGTGAACTTCCTAGAAAACTGATGCTTTGATCACCGAATGCATTTAATCCCTTACATACATCTATTTAAACAAAGTGTTGATGACAAACGAGGATTTATGAAGAAGGAGTATTTAAAATCAGCCAAAGATATTGATTTGATTAAGAATAAAAAATAAGAATAGTGGTACTGCCACATATTTAAAACAAATTTGTAAATATATTTATGTAAAGAAATAAAAATCTTTCAAAAATGAATGAAAACTCGACATAATATAGTAAATAATACTTACCATCAAAAAGTAGTAAAATAATTTGTTAGTTTATTTGAATATCAAAAGAAAATACTTATTATAGCAAATCCAAATATATGCAAACAACATTAGTTTGTAAATATAATTTGCAAAAATAAATTATGTAATCGTAAATAAAACTAACTGCACAGATACATTCAGTTGTAAGAGCAAAAGCTTTATGACGGGAATGAAGTTATCCATAGTTTGGGAACATAACTTCCTCTTTTATAAGGAGTGAAAATTAGGTTGTATAAGAAGTAGATGGATGGGCGTTATTTTATTCTAGAGGCGAGATTCTACGAGGTTTTTTTATAAATTAAAGTCAGCTGAAATAATGCATTGAAGTACATAGTGAGAAACTTCCGTAAGCCGTCGAAGACAAATATTGCAAAAAATGGATTGAAAGAATATTTTCATAACTGAACCTAAATACAATTTAGTTATTGAGTTTTATTCGTGGGATTTATGAAAATCCATTAATTGCTTCAATTTACAAAAACCGATTTTTTTCTGTTCATTTTCATAATTTGAAACTTGCAAAACTCTTCTATGATATATGAATATCATATTAAATCTTTAGATGTTAGAGCTAGACAAATATGTTCACATATCTAACAACTTGTTTACTGCATCATTGCCAAAGAACTTGATTTTTAAAATTAAGGTTTGTTTCTGTAAATATGAGGTTGTATATTGCAATCATTTTTGGGTTTCAAAAAAAAACATCAACAATTTGAAGAATGTTTTAAAGGAGAACAGCTTAGCTATGATTACGTTTCATAAGATCAGCAGCTATAGGGGAAGGAAATAAAAACTAATACACCACTTGAAAGGTTATGGGGAGGAATTTTACTGTTTTTAATCCTCAATTTTACCAAGAGTCTAACAGAGACTTACACTTGTCTAAGTGTTAAAGTCATTGGAGATTTAAAATTTTGCCAAATGGAGTCGAAGGTGTATAATTCTAAAAAGTTAGATCTAGAAGCGCTAAAGATAGATTCAAAAAGAAGAACATATTATATCTACTATTTCGGTATTTTATGCCATCACACCCATTCCCCAAATTGATATTATTGGTAAAAGAACATCCATGAAGGGTGGAATAAAACTATGCAACCAAGTTCAGGTCTTGGAACACCCACCGGCAACAACCCACATTTATTATTTTTATTTATTCATTTTACTACATAGATTTTGTATGATTACATCCACTTTGTAGTAACTGTATTCAAGATAACTAAATAATTTTTTTATCTATTGAATGCTGGAATATTTGATTTGAATCTTTATTACCTTACAGTCTTATCTGTATTGTTATTTCATTTTTTAAATATAGCTAGGAATTGAAATTTTTCTCTATGACAAGATCTCTAAAAAAAAAGGCTCTAAAGGCAAATCTACTGCAATTGAAAATGTTAATGTTTATTTTTGTGTTCTCTGGACTAACATAACAATCATAAATGTGTTTAGCCGGTGAGAAAAAGCTTTTGTACTATATAGTTTGATTAAACAACAAAATGATGGAGGATAAACTTCATGATTGACCGGCCCCTTGAATTAAAAGACATATTGCTGTGGTTTCATCGAATTATTTCAAAACTTCGTAGTCAGATAATTTCATATATTTGGAATCAGAGTCAAATAATTCACATAAATGGAGTTTTAGTCGCAACAAATCCTCCGAGACCACAACTAGTGATGAAAATCGTGGGTAAAATGAGTATTTAAAAAAATTGACATGGTCATCCTAAATATATGAAAGAATCTTTTGGAGGAGATCAGCTGTGGCGAGGGAGAAGTGGGAGAAGGAAATTAACAAGGACATTGGTAAAAATTATTTCAACGTCGATCATCAATTTTACTTTGGGTCCAGCAAGGATAATTCAACTGCAATAACTCTGCAACAAATCCTCCAGATTACTTTCCTACTTTTATGACCACACACAAATGTCCAATCAGGGGTTGAATATAATGTGATCTATTCAGAAAAGTAAGTTCACTTTTCAGGAAATAAATAAAAATGACAACTGCTAAGGAAAAGAAAATTAGTTCTTCAGATTACCAATTCCGAAAAAACAGGCCAGCTAAAAAATTAACACGATTTACATCACAATCTTAAATCCTGATCAAAACTTCCTTAGAAAGTTCAATATTCTTGAGCACACATGATTATACTTTTTTCTTTGATGTTATCTCCTCAAGAATAAAAGAATAATGATAACAGCTGAACCTTATTCAAGCTGACAACAATAACAAAAATCGCAGACTAAAAAATGGTTAGGATATACGACACTACTTTAAGTAGGTAGTTCTCAATAAATTTCAATAAAAATTGCCAAAGAAATACACACTTTGATTTATTTAAACAATCAAAACATTGTTATTGTGTGTTCTTTTAAATCGTCGGTTAACGTAAATTAAGTAACAATATGCATGTTTTGCTTTGCAAAACCTACTGCTAAAAATAGAAAATAAACAAAGAATAGTCAAGTTATACTCGTTGTTTGTTTATTGGTATACTGTGAGTAAATTACATATTATATACATACTCTAAAAAAACAATTTTTTTATAAATCTATCAATCAAACATGCAATTAAATGATTGTTTGTGTATTTTTATTTATATATTTTCTTGGAGGTATACTACGTGCAGTGCAACCATAATTGCAACTACTTTACATCTATAATTAAGGAATGAGTAACTTTTATAAATTATTATTCACTTATGTGGCGCTTCAACATAAAAAAATATTAAACAAAACCAGAAGAAAATCCCATTTTTATACTTCATACCTACAGGGTGAGTGGAAATTAGGATACTGACAAATATATTTGTCACCAACTAGTGAAAATTTCATTAAACGTATATTCATCTTCTGTTAATTCATTCTTACTTAACTGGTTGAACTGTTCAAGTCATCAAAATATTATTTCACTAACATGACCCTAACTGAGGATCAGTGGAAAGAGATCGTTCGTTCAAGAGGGAAAATCGCATAGTCCAAGCTCGTTATAGTTAGTAAATACGCTATCTGGAGGCATTATAATAAGCACGAGCACGAACTATGGAAAACGCTTTAGACCTTCCAGCAGGATTGAGCTCCCTCACTCAGGACTCGCATCGACAAAATTTTGCAAACTTTTTGTCAAAGGAAGAATAATCTCCAAACTGCCCGAATTTAAATCTCATGGACTACTCTTTGTGATCCATTCATTAGGGAAAGGCATATGCAAATCTTCATTAGAATTTTGAGAACCTGAAGGATTCATTGTTTAAGATATGGAATCAAATCGGTCATGAAGTTGTCCGTGTTGTCGTCAACGACTTTTGTCACCGTCTGACGGCAACTGTAAAGGCTGGAGGTTGCCAATTTGTATGATATTTTTATATGTTACAGAAAGCAAAATTAAAATTATATGTACTAATTTTAAATGTCTTAAGCTCAAAATAAAAAAAAATACTGGTAACGTTCTTCTGGATTATGCTAATTTTTGTACACTCTGTACATACAGTCAAGTACTTTATAGACATATTTGAGCAAATTTTATGATTTTTTTCCAATTTGTGGGACGACTAAAGACACTTACTAATTATACTTATGTTTTAGAGCCATTATTTGATTTGAGATGCTTATATTGGCCACAATATGGTCCATTTCAAATTTAATCAATTGTTTTAAGCTATTAAAATTGCGATTTAAAATATAATTTGTTGTTAGAAATTGACGATAATTTGTCGAAAAATACTAATGTAATGCACTCATAATTTTTATCATAAAGTTCATCAAGATTGTTTTATTGTTGATGGGACACAAATGTACGTAGTTAAAAAATACTATCATACAATGGTTGAAACTGTATTTCAATGTATTTAAAATATATAATTATTGAATATGTTCAGAATGACTATGTAAAAAAATTTAAATGTTGTTTCAATATGTAAAAAAAAAAGAAATGTTTCTCGAACATAACTACATTTGCATAATACATCTTAAAAGAATGATATATTGTTATTTTCGTTCTTACAAAACATAAAGTAAAGTAAAGTTCATTGGAGCAAATAATTAGCTATTATTCTGCGATATATTAATGTACATATGTATTTAGATTTAAATAAGCAATGTTCTTGTTTTTACATTTTGTAAGAAAATAAAATTAAGAAATGTCAATCTCTCAAAGATTAGAAATTGAAATTCTCATGAGGTAAGTGTATATACATGCAGGACGGTGGCACGAATGGAGGGAGACACCCCCATGAAGATACGGAAATACTAACAATAGAATATTCTAGGATAAGTTATAATTATTTAAAAAATGTCAACGAATTTGGGAGGCTCCATTGAAAAAATTTAATTTACAACTTTATTTTAAAAGGACTCTAAAGGTTTGGAATGAAATTTGGAAAAAAAAGTGATTGAAAAACTTGTTTCGAAAAAAGGTTATAAAAAGAATAAATTGGTTTCGAAAAAATGTCATTAAAAAATAAATCAAGTTCGAAAAAAGGCGATTGAAAAAAAATGGTTCCAAAAATTATTCTAATTCTCTAAAAAATAGAATAAAATTTTATTAAGAAAGACCTTTTATTGTTTCAGGGAGAAATGAAAGGGCCCATATGTAATTTTACCACAGCAAAAGTCAACTGATTTTAGTCAATAAAAAAATAATTACCCTCTTCCCATTGAAAAATCCTAGCAGTGGCTCTTCTACATAATAATTAGGGATAAAGCTGTATTCAAATTGTGACGTCCCGTCCCCTTTCGTCCTAAATTTTGAAAATTCTTCCAAATATGACGCAAAATACTTGACTGCATGACGTTAAAAATTAATAGCAATTATGATTTGATCAATGTATGACGGCATTATCATGAAACTTCCCCCAATTTTAAATTTGATCAATTGACAATTTTAACATTTTTGGTTAGCAGCGTTTCCATATGCAATTGTTTTTTTCTTGTTTGCTTCCTCCTTGAGTAAGGGAGGGGGCTCCTATTTTGAAATTTGCAGCTTTAACAGCTATCCTCCTGTATGAAAGATACTCAAAACCATTCTAAACAAATTCAATTCGTAAACTGAGATACCTTAAAATAATTTTAGTAAAAATGATGCCTTCTAGAGGGAGCTCTAAAATTTGGATGGACCAATAAGAGGAAAAAAAGGCTATAAAATGGTATGCTTGATGTGTCAACATCATAAAAATCTTTAGAAACCCCCAATGTATGTTCCATAGATTGAGTAATTATAATACTTCATTTAGTGGAATTTATAAAATCTGGGTTTCGTTCTATAGTTTAGTTTGTCATTTTGGGGACCATATTAGTGATAAAGATTATAATATATAAAAGGTTTCTCACTAAAATTAACATCAGCCTCAATGACACAGTCTCCAACCTCTTCCACAAATCTTACGGATGTAGTCTTATGACAAAGTTATTCCATACAGGGTAAAGGCTAGATGATGCACTCCATAGGTATCACAGACTTGTTAGGCTTGTTGCAAGCAGTTCCTTTGGCCTTTGCCTATATGTAATAATACAAAGGACTAAGATGGGGGGTGCTCGCAGGCTTCATACTCTTGGACACATTCAAAAGAAGCATGGCTCTATAAAGTCTCCTTTTTTTATGGCCATCGCAGTAAGATGGTTCTTCCTCCTTGCTCTTGATTTTATTCCCAACCCATATTTAATTATCCTTCAGAGAATAACTTCGCCTTATTGGCCATACTACGAATCGTCCGCAATTAGATTTTAACACAAATAATTGTAACGTTATTTCTTGTTGTTCGTTTCCGACCTTGCCCAGACTTCCAGGAACTGTTCGTTAAGTTTCAAATCGCTTTTTAATGCCATACTCGGCCGTACAGCTAATTCTGAGGTCATTGGCAATCTTGGTGGAATCCTCTGGTGTGCAATTCTTTTGGATTCAATTTTGTCGTCTTTGAAAATACAACCAATATTTGTAAATTAAAACAATTGTAAATTATTATTAAAAAATATACCTCAACCTCATTTTTGTCAAAGTTTATATCAAAACTTGAGCTGTGAGGATTTCATTACGTGTAAACTTAAGCATGAGGCATAGTGTAAATGAATTCTAAAGCAATTTCTAGGTCAGATGGAGTCATCGTAATATTATAATATTTACTTATACATTATTAGTGCAAATCTATCTGATCAATAAAAGGAACATTAAACAATATATAAATACATTTAGCTATAAAAAATATTACCTTCCAGTATGTCAAATAAAAGATAACGAAAATTACCATGCTTACTCTGACAATTTGAAAAATATTTGGTGAGGGATAAGTTTAGCTGTCATGGCACCTCATTTGATTAGCGGAAATGAGATCTGAAATCTTGTATTTTTATATGAACATTCAATACAACTCCTAAGTCAGATAATTGTAATATTATAATGTTTACTTATACTTAATCACTACAACTCCGTCCTACCTTTTTAAAGGAACATTAGAAATAACCTATAAGCCTTACCTATAATAATCCTATACCAAAAAATAATGTTTTGCTGATATAAGGGTGCATAATGGTCTTTAAAAACTTACATAATTATTTGTTATGAAGTTAGAAAAATATAAATATCTTTATCTTAATCTCTTATACTTTATCCACCCTGCTTTTATATTACACGTGACAAATATAATACATATATTTTTATCACTTGCCAGGTTTAGAACATTTGTTTTTAATAGTCTCTACAAGCTCGGTAATTGTACGTACCATGTTTTCATAATGCCATACTATATTTATTTTTTTGAGTCAACATTTGAAGCATCCTCCCACACATATATGTATGTATGTATATGGAATTATGGTTCCACCCTATGGCTCAAGAGGGGGAGAAAAAAATATTGAATGTGGGTTGCCACAACAATCATTGTCGTATTATAAAAGCAATTACTCTATTTGAAGGAACATCAGTGATACACTATTTCTATAAGTACAGTTTACAAGGTATAATTGTGGACTTTTGGATAAGGAAACAAAAGGGTTAACATTTGTAAGAACGAAACGGACTACAGCACTGAGGCTTTATTACAGACTTCTTTATTATTATGACATTTTATTTATCAGAATGATTTCCTTTGGCAGCTACTATGGTCTCCAACCTGGACCTTAAGGTGCTGAAGCACTGCTTGAAGAAGACTTTGGTCATTGCATCATACTGCTGCTAGACAGAAGCCTTGAAGTCATTCAAATTTTCGTACAGTGTAGAACAGGATCTCATCTTGACTACATCCCAAATTGGCATAATCGAGGAGGATAGTCTCGGATTAGTATAGCCGAACTGACGTTTGTACTTTAACCAAGTCAACAATTTATTGCCTTTGTTGATTCAGTTGGCCTTGGTTGATGTTGAAAGCAATTGGCGATGTCGTTGTACATAAGAGGCCTTCTTTAAATCCTACACATATATCCACACAGTCTAATCAGTGACATTGAGAGCTTAGAACCGCTGCCTCATCGACTTGCCATAATTCTGGTGTCCATGTCCTCAATGAACCCGATTTTCTTGTGGTTATCGCTGCCAGGAGACCTCTTAAGGCTCTGACTTGAAGCCACCATGCTTTTAATTTTGTAGAAATGACTCCAAGAGCACCCTACGATCTGAATGATTTTTAGCAGAACGAATTAATTTGGCCCAATAAAGAAATTTGGTTTGGACTTGTCTCGAAGAAAAAATCGGTCTGGATCGATCTTGTCTAAAAGTCGGTGTATATTGATTCTATAGACGAACTGTTGTTGACGTCATGTGTGTTTCAAAATTGTAAAGATAACGTCATATGAAGTTAAATATGTATCGCAGAAAATTAATCGTGAATCAGGATACGGGAGGAAATTCGTCTAGACCTAAAAAGATTATACTACTAGTACTTAATGTAAAAAAGTTTAAAATCTACGAAAACATCGATTATAACTACGTAAGTTTGCATAATAAGTATGTATAATAATTTTTTATGCATACATATTTTAACAAAATAAAATGAATTTTAATACCTTAATGAAGGGATTAGTAACCGATAAACTAGTAATCTATTCATTAAGATCACTTATAACAAGAAAATTCCTTTTTGATTATATAGTTTTTTTTACAAAAGTACTTTTAAATTGAAAAATCATATGATACCAAACCGGAGCTGATCAAATCTTGGACTGAATAGGGTATTTCTATAAATGGATATATGTGAGTTATCAGCATAAAAGTAGGTTAGAACTGTTTTAGTTAAAATATATTTTAAGATAAAATAATTTTATTCGTTAAATGGAAGCTGTGGTTTTAACAGTATTATGATATGTGACCAAAATTCAATATACAATATAAAAAAATCGAAATAGATTAGCTATGATTTAAAAACCGAGACTTTTAAGGCATTAAACTTTAAATGAGCAGCATGAGGTAACAGCTTTAAACCTTCCTTATTAAAATCCTATACTTAATAATTATACTTTCCGGATATACTTTTACATATATATATTGACCTTAAAAAAATAAATGATCTTTATTTTATTTTTTTTGAAGTAAAAGAGTTTGAAAAGACACTCAATTTTTTTCTAAGCTACTACTTGTGCGTTTAAGCCTGCCTTTATATTGATCTGTCACATATTACTGAAAATTTTAATAATGTATATTTGTTCAAAATAAAAAGTCCTCATCAATAAATGCATTTTGCACATTTCAAAGGGAAATAAACGAATTTATAAGAAAGTATCATTTTAAATTTATTTATTTTTCTATTTTTTTAAAAGAAAATGGATTTGATTCATGTTATTAAGTGTGCCACATAAAAATAACTTTGTTTTTGCAATAACGCACATTATTTGTTTGTTTTCAAATAAGCACTTCTAATTTTTTTTTTTTTTTATCTATTAGCTCATAAAATATTTTTTATACTCTTTTTTAAGCTATGCAGCTTTTATGTTCAATGTAACAGATGGGCTGAAAAGTTATGGGTTTCACACATTGGATCAAAAACAATTTTAAATTTAAAATTTGAGACTGCTTCTTGGTGGGAAAAATACGGTTCAAGCTAAGTAATAGCTTGAAAAGTGTTGTAGGGACCAAAAAGCAAATAAAAAATAAGAAGAATGAAATAAAAGCCAATTTTGAACACAATATAACATTTTTTTGTTTGTTAAGCCTGGAAGTTTTGTTTTATTTGTTATACAAATGTATTTACTACAGAGGGTGAATTCGGATGTCAGACTTTCTTTATTTTTTCAGCAACTGTCAGGATTAAATTTGTTCGATCAATAATGTTCAAATATCCAAGTAGGTATGTGATAGCCTTGATATGCGATGTGTGTGCGATGACAAAAAAGGGTATGTAGTTTTAACCCCACAGTTTTAGTAACTTTTCGGTAGTTTTTCAAGGTGTTTCAGAATTAATTATATTTTTTTATACGCTATTCCCAACTCTACACAAATTATTTTTTTTAAACATTCCAAAAACCAAATATATAGTTACACGCATTGTAAATTGGAAATATTATAAGATTTTTATGCTTAAGAAAAATACTGTTTTTCATGTGTTTATACTTCTCAATCTAAAATTGCATATATACAAACACACTTTAAAAATTACTAGTTTCCAAAAACAAATCATAATATTTCCTTATCACAAATTAAATTAATTAATCTATAAATACAATATTTTTTTTATTTTTAAAATACTCAAAACAATTTTTTTTATTTTTCCAAAGAATAAATATTATTAATTTTATACTCATAAAGTCAAAATTATCATTTTTTTAACTTCAAAATAGCAGTAAAAATGAAGTAAGATATCACCCTACAATTCCTATGACTTGATATCTTTTGAAAATTTTAAAATATTGTTTATGGTAAAGTGAAGCAAAAGATAACGCATTTACAATATAAAGATTGTTCAAGTTTTCAAACTCACCCGGTTCTCCCTACATATTGAAATATATGTTTTATTATATATCCTCAGTTAGTTAATTAAGTCCCAATAATAATTTACTTCTTTATATCTTATAATAATAACATTAAAGGCTGTAATTGTAAGGTAATAAAAAATTATTATATGGATTTAATGGTGTAATGATGAGATTACTTAAGAGGAAAATATTGGGAAAATATGGTTTTTTTTTAGTTTTATTTTACTTTAATTATTCTTTGAGGGTTTGAAGATTGCTTTGTAATAAAGAAGTATTTGCATTTTGTGTAATGCTAGGAGATGGTAGGAATAATAATTAGGTACTCCTGAGTTAAAATCTTTGTTTGCTGTCTGTTATATGTTTTTTGAGGCAGAAAATCAATTTCTGCTATAGAAAGCAATACTTTCAATATTTTAAATAACATTAATTGAGGGAAAATGTTGTAAAATTATAGTTAAATATATATACAGCAACTGAAAAAGGGACCGTTTAGTGCAGGTGACCTCTTAAGCCAAATTTTGCCGATTTGGCTTTGTCTCTTGTACTTTTTTTCAAGTAGTCCTTGATCAAAGTTGCCAACATTTACACTCACGAGGATAAATATTTTTTTGCACAATAACATGCACACGTGCACACTCATGGTAGAAGTGGCAACACGCCTTTACTTTCAACACATACAATCTGTCAAAAAAGTACAGGGAATTGTTAATTTTAATTGCCAGTGCTAAAGGGATCTAAAAATATTTTTTTTCTAGGTTGGCAGCACTGTCTTTCATTATGATACAAAGTTTGAGCACGATCTGTAGACTAGTTTGCTTGCAACAGCTGGATAAGTCAGTTTACTTAAAAGTGCTCCACGATTTTACAATAAACGAAATTGTTAAACAAAGATTTTGTCTTTAATTTTGTTTTGCGAACGAAATTGCATGTGCTGACGCGTTGAAAATATTGGAAAAAGCTTTTGGTGAATCAATTAAAACTGAAAATTATCAAAAAACTCGTGCATATGAGTCGTACAAAACATTCAAGGGGGACCTTGAGATCGTCGAAGACATACTGCATTCTGGACGACCTTTATTGTCTACCACCGAACTGAATATCAACACAGGGAAGGAAATTGTGTTGAAAAATCTATTTGGGCGTACTAAGAAGTTTGTGAAAGAAAATCCGTCAAATACGGCCCGAATTATGGAAGAACAGCTCCTGGATTTTACACTACGATAATGCACTATTGCAAAAAGCCACAACCGTGAGCGAATTCAAGGCCAAACAAGCAATACATACCATCGATCAACCACAATATTCCGCTGATTTAACTCGGTGTGACTTTTTTTTTTGTTCCCCAAACATAAATTGCCACACTGTGGAATCCGTTTTGAGTTTATTGAATACTTAAAACAAAATTCGTGGTAGGAGCTAAAAGCCATGCCAAAAAGTGCCTATAAAAGTTTCTAGGACTGTAAAAAACGTTGGCATATGTGTATTGCATCCAATGGAGGTAAATATGAAGTGACAAAATAAATTTTAGTAATTAAATTTGAAATTTGTGTTTTATTTAACAATTACAGTTACTTTTTTTGACAGAATGTACAGGTCTTACTACATCATTTGTATTATGATACACTTTTTTGGTTTAATAGGTCACCTGCACTAAAAAGTTATTTTTTCAGTTTCCCTAGTTTGACTGCTTAATACAGGTTTGAATGTATATATTGAATATAATGAGGTAAACTATATTATTTTTATAATCTATACTTTTAAAGTTATATATTTATTATTCCGTATTAATATAAAAACAATTGTGGTCTTCCGTTATTAATAAAAAGAAAATATTTTAAAGGATGTACTTCACATGCTCATAAATAGACATAGTTTACCGATAAATATAGATCTTTTTCACTCAAAAACAAAATGGGTATTAATTAGGAATTCTCATTTTCCTGGGAAGCTACCCTTCAGAAAAAGTTCTGGATGAGATAGTAAAAATAAATACTATTAAGTTTAAGACCCTTATTAAATGTTACAAGAATAAAACTATTATCTTGTCTCACCCAGCCATACATTCGTGAAACTTCACAAATAAGTTCTTGATTCCAACTTTAGATGATAATACTTTCAGAAAGTATTAATTTATAATTATTAAGAACTAAAATTAATTTTTTACTTCATACTTACTTGGACATACCGGGCCAACTGTTATTACTTACTCACCTCTAGTATGCAAATTTTGAGAGGTTAAGAGTCATTATTATTTTTTTTGTATATATGAGCAAAATTATTGACGATTTACAGTATCTCCCAAGTATGAAGACATTGTAAATCATTTTCCTTTTGCCCCAGTCTGCTCACCGATGTCCTAATCCTGCATGGAGAAGTGCTGCTATGTAAATCCTCTTCGCATACTGTGTGTTCCTGGTGACGACTATGACAATGTTTTTCTTAGCAACGACAGCTTATTATATGTTCTACAATATTGTTCATAAGAAAGTTGTAAAAAAAAAGACTCTTAACCTCATAAAATGTGCATAAAAGAGATGAGTTAATAATAACGTTTGGCCCGGTACAGCCCAATATTTCATAGATATATTGAATTGAAATACATACATTATATATTCAAATTTGTTAGATTATTTAAGATACCCAAGAACTTTAGTTAAGGATCTTGATTTTATTTATAAAACTTATAGTGTACCCTATATGGTATCTTTCAAATAAAATTTATCAATTTCTTATCTTTTATTGTTGTTATTAATTTTAAATACTGTATATGAAGTTGGCAGCAGACCCAAAGGGTTCATAAAAATATCTTTTAGATATAAAATCAGTATAACTTGTCGAAGAATACAAATATACTCAACATTCAATTTTGAGAACAACCATTATAGATGTTGTTGTTTTTTTGTGTTGATGAGTAACATATCTAGGTTCTTTGTTCGGCATCATTTTTCGTGTATGCACATCATTTGCACTATAACATACGTCGTGAATCTCTCAAATGTACTGCAATTGTCATTTATTGAATAACATAAAGGAAAATTAATTCGAAACTTCTGAACAATATTTTTCTTGGGAATTTATTGTTGATGTAAAATACAAGTAAATTCAGGCAAACAGAATTTGTTTTGTTAATGTTATAGGATTGCAACTTTTAATGACTAAAAAAATATTTACTGCCAAATCATAGTATTATGATTGCAAAAAAATTTCTATAATATGATCCAATAAAAAATATGTTTGTCAATTTGGTTTGTGTGCATAGGTAAAGCACAAACATTGAGAATACGGTAAACAAATATTTGTGGAAGTGTTATAAGTAGGTAAATAGGAAATTTGCACTTCTTGAAATTTATATGTATACAATGTACATATATAACATTTTTATTTTAAAATAGAAATAAGTAGTTCATCACATACCTACCCTTTAAGATCAATATATTCCTTAACATATGTAAATCTGATTATCTTTAGATATTTTTAGACTGATTAATACACTTTATTGTTCAATGTAAATGTATCTCATGCTTCCGATACAAAAGATAAGTTTAAAAAAACCCAATAAGTTTATATATATGGGATGTCAACACAAAAGTAATCTTCAACAAAAATCGAATATTATTTTACTAAATAAATGTATAAATATCTTAATATAAATTCAATAAATCATTGCATTTATATATATATATATATGTTGTTTACAATTTGGAACGTATACAAAGGAAATTTTACAACTTGCAACTTACAAAAGAAATTAATAATTTTTACAGGTTAACATTTATTGAGAATGAGAATAATGCAATAATTGATATACTAATGGTGTACTTTTTGATTATTTTAGTACAAAGTAATAAAATTTAAGAATTATCCAGCTGAGTATAAATTTCAAATGCCCAGAGCTATTTAGCTCATGAATATGTAAAAACTTTGTAATTTTAATAGATGAAAATAGAATGAAAGTATTTATAAAAAAGTTGATAATCATAATGACGTAACTAAATAATACCTCTTAAGACAAATAAATTGAAACTTCTTCATTTTACTTATACAAATTGCAACACAACATTTAACTACTTTGTTTAATTGTGTCATGACATCTCATATCTATGGCGTACCAACAAAAAAGTAAGCCGGAATGATTCCTCTAAAAATAAAGCATTGGAAAAATTTGTGTTCTTCCAATATTGATTCTTGATTTCTAACAACAAGTTACGCTCTCTAATTAACTAATTATATCTTGTTAATTATTTGTCACATCGGATTATACGGTACGGCATTGCAAAGGTGTGAATGTGTACTACAAACGCTTTAATACAGTATTGCGCTAGAACAGTTCAGTCGTGAATTATTGAGCGTCGATAATGAACGTTTCAAAGGAAGAAATTTGTCATATTTTTCATTATTAATACCTGAAAGGAAAAAAATGCGTCATTTCTGAAGAAGATTGTGAATTACGTCAATGACAAGCAAAATATTTGTTGTCGAAAACCAATGAAGTGGCCTCGACAAAAGCTAGAATTGACTGCCAAGAAATTAACTTTGTGTTTGATGGACTTGGCAGGAAATAATTTACTATGAGCTGCACCCTTATGACAACAAGCAACATTTTGCAACCTACCGTGAACAACTCAACTTTTTAAAGCTGAAAAATGAACTGAAGCGGACAGAATTGGTAAATAGGAAAGGAATTGTGTTTCATCAAACAACTCCAGGCCGAATACATTTTTGATCGCGCACCAGAAGCTCTGAGAGCTCGGATGGGAGGTTCTTATGCATCCCCCCTACAGTCCAGACCTACCACCAATTGACAACCACCTGCTCCTGTCTACGATAGCACGCTTGGGGGTTTAAATTTGGCCTTAATAGAAGCCTGTCAAATTTAGTTGTAAGAGTTTTTGCAAATAGGACAAGGGGTTCTACAATTTTGTAAGAAACAAGTTATCAAACATAAACAATACCAAATATACTTGGCTTTAATCGGATAACTGTAACACTTCTGAAAAACCATTGAAATAAATCGAAAAATACGATGAAAATATTTAACTAACCTTTCATTTATAATTGATCTAAATATGTGTATGATATATTGGGATGCATGTATTTATAAATCAGTATAATAAATAAATTAGGAACTTAATATTGTCTTGATTTTTGTTCAAGACTGTTTCTTTGTTGATACATCGCATATGTTTATAAGAAATATCACATTATTATTTACTAATTAGATCTGACGTGTAGATCCAGAAAAAAATATCCTCCGATCTTGTGATTGTGTTTATGTACAACGTATTTATATGGATAATTTAAAGGGACAATATTTAGTATTTTGAAAAATATCGAGTCATTCATATTTTAATAATGATGATATTCACCAGTAACATCGCTGTACAAATGTATGAATACTTTTTTGAAAGAGAGGAAATCAATATCCTAATGCATGCATTTGATTTCAAGGTCGTTTTTCCCCTTACATTAAAACTATTACACACGAAAAAAAGAAAAATTAATGAATACAGAAGGAATATGTTACAAAAAAGTGAAAGTAGTTGTTACTAATAATAAAAAGAAAATTAAAGTCCAAATAAGGTAAATTATGTACTATTGGTACTACACACACACGTGAAACCGGACGAAAGAGTCTTAAATATTCACCAGTCCTGAACAATTGACCCACATTCAAAAATTGTATCTTATTCATTTGAATATTTAGTTAAGTTGAAAGAAAACAGCATTGAATTAAAAATAATAATACTATGAACACTCATATGAAACAATTTGATATAATATAAAAAAGTGTAATGAAAATATTATGGTAGAGCCAAAGAGTACAAGTCCCTTTTTGCATGACGTCATTATTGAAAAAGTCAGCCATCATGAGAAGACATAAAAAGGCAAATTTTCTAAGAAAAGTTAACATTTCTCTGTTATTTATTATAGTAATTTATTTATTTTTTGTTCTAAAGCCATGAGATAAAATTTCCTTTACATTTTTGTGGAAATTTGTCACAACAAGGTTCACTTTTTTTTTATCATACAATACGTGACGTGTGTGAAATACTTTATAGACGGATTATTAATATCATCCGTCACAAAAAGGTCTTTTAAATCAAAACTGTTCCTTCTTTCAAGACAGGATTCTATAAAAAATAATTGAAAAGCCAATTGATGGCAATGTGTTTCGATTCAAGAGCTCAGAAGTTAATTGTTTTCTGTCGTGAGTAAAACTATTTTTGTGCAAAAATAATTATCTTGCAACAATTCACTTAAACATCTCTTCATATCAAATTATAAGTTGGAATTATCAAAAACCTTGCCATCCATGTTTCTCGTAATTCGAATCATGAAAGGACACGTAAAATTTTGCAAATGAATGGAAAACTTTGAAAATATCTGGCCTGTAAACAGAAAACAAGCCAAAAGTATTTTTCTCAAAATTGAGTCAAGATTACATACATGTTTTTGTTATAATTATCATTCATTTCTAAAAACAAATAATGCGGTTTAATCTTAAGGAGGCAACGTACATTGCACTTCATGAAGCAAAAATTTATCCTCATTATGAAACATTACCAAGTTTCAGATTTTATGCGAAAGTATATATCTCGGAGCCAAATTAAGGCATATAATTCTGATGAAGACATTAATCTGTAGATTACATTCTTGTGTATCTCAACTCATCCAGTAAGTTGTAGTACAAGGCTTATAATTGATCCAAAAATATTCTTAAAATATTAGACGATATGTATATAATAATTTTAAAAAAAATGTTATGTTCAAGATTGCTTTTGCAATCAATCAGCACATGAATAGTCTAAATGAGGTAATATTAAAGCCAAACCAAACCTCCCTTACCACAAAAGGTAAAAAAAATAACATTTAACAAGAATAATTCGATCCCTTTATGCATGAGAGGATTTTTTTCTTATTTTATCAAACAATTCAAAAAAAAAAAAAATACTAATAAGGCCTAAACGAGGATTGCCAGAATGGCATTTTTATAAACAATTTGGTATTGAAAAGTAAGATTTGGCCTTAATTTGAAATAAATAATTATTTTATAGTTTGGTTGAATATAGCCTTTTTTAATGATATTTAATTTAATTGATTATGTGGCCCATTAAAATATTTCAAGTAGCAAAGCAGCCAATAATATGAGAAGATTAGCCAAAAAAATGGGTGCTAAACAAGCCCCGGCCTCTGTTTCTATAATCAAACCTGATCCAAAATAGTACTATAGTATAAAAATGTATGCAAACAAATGAATTCTTAATATATTTATTGACCATTTTGTAAAAAAAAATTGATAACAAAATAATTATCCATTTTGTTTGTTAGCCAACACAAAATACTACACTGCCACAAATATTTCTAGTCATTTGTTAAATTAATAATTTAAATATAACGAATATAGTGAATTTTTGATATATTATAAATAACAAAATGTTTTAAAAAGGTAATGTAGTAACAAAAATCACCATTTAAACAATATAGCGCAATTATATTATTTAAGCAAAGTCTGTCTACCTGTCTGTTTGTGTATCAGACAAGGAGCACGTTTGATAAAGAAAAGAAAAGGGAAGCACATATATAATATCTATTATAATGAATGTGCTGTAGACGAGTTTTGGCAACGAGTGTGTGTATCTTAAGCACAGCCAGTGAATACTCCAGAAACTTAACTACTGTTTAGGTGGGTTCACTAAAGTACTTACGCGCTCATTTAGCAAGCATAATTTCTTCCTTTTTATTATTATTATTGCACTTCACTTTTTTGAAAGTTTTAACGTTACTACATAAGGATGATAATAGCAATAAAAAGGAAAAAGATATGTGTGCTAACTTTGTGCGTAAGCACTTCAGTGAACCTACTTTTATGTAGTAAGTAGTTTTACATTAGATTTACAACCTAGCTCATTAACATGTACTTTCAAAATATCAACATCTTAATATCATTCTTTCATTCTTAAAAGACATCAACATATTGAGTAGCTGCGTGTGAATGTGTTTGTTAAAAACGTAAAGTAACCCTGAGGATTTATTGGGTAGTTATTTTCTATATGTAGAAAGAAACTTGTTAATATTCGTCGAGCCCTAATTACTCCGAACAATCTATAGTACATCAATATACGGGGTGAGCCCAAAAAGTAAGATACCTTTTCAAATTTTGCTGGCAAGTTATATTTGGTTTACTAGATTTTTTGTCATACTACACTCGCCACGAATATAAATTTACCTTTTCAGCTTTATAATATGTTTAGTTTGTTTGTGAGAGGCATAACAATTAAAAGTATTTTGAATATTCGGCAATTTTTTTTTCTATTGAAAAAACATGAATAAAAGAATTTGTATAAAATTTTGTCAAAGAAATGACATAAAGTGCCACAAAAAAATTAAAATGTTTACAGTGGCATACAGTGAAACAGTTATGAGTTAAAAAATGTTCACAATGGGTACAAACTTTTTCAAGATAACCAGGAAAATACTAATGAAACAGATAAAAACGTTGAAGCAGTTAAGAAAATTGTTTTTAAAAACCGTCAAATCATTATCAAAGAAGTTGCTGAGGATATTAACGTATCAGTTGGCTTTTGCCATAAAAAAATTTCGAATGTTAAAAGAAATAAAAAATCCCCTTACTTTTTGAACATACTTTATATATATATAAAGGCATTAGAGTGAAAAATGAATATCAATATATCAATTTTGTGAATAGCAATATATTTAATTATTAAATTAACCTTTTGATGTTAAGCAATTCATAAATGTTATTTAACTATGGTAAAAATACTTCAAAATTACAAATATATTTTGATTATTTTTTCAAGGAATAAAATATAAAATAATGATAGATGTCAACAGTTGAAGAAATCCATTGATTAATTACTTCTTTCTGATACTTAATTAGGTATCATACTATTCAGCATTATACGCCTCTACTCTGTTACAATTTAATACATGATCGAAATGAATATATATTTGGTAAAAGCAAGCCAACGCATAGAGGTAGAATAACAAATAACAATAAGAGTGGGAGTTTAAAATATGTATGTAGATTTAAGAAATAGAAAATTTGACCTTTAAATCATGGATAATCCTATATAATGATTATGATGATAGGGGTTTAGAGGGAAGCTATTTTTTTTTTTTGTGATATGGAGTACCATAAAATTAAATATGCATACTTTATTTAATACAACCAAGTTCAAACAAAAAAAACTACATACATTTTAAAAGACTTGATTAGTATTTCTAGATAATAAAAGCCATGATTTTTTTTTAAAGAAAAAACAAACATTAGTGTAATATATCAAACAACATTCGCTACGCGAGGGAAGTTTGAAAACATCCCGACCTCAATGTTAAGACGGCAGCATCCATAAATAAAAGCTATTTATATTTATTTAGTATCTGGTTGACAATTACTCACCAAAGTGTCATCCATTTTGGATGCTCAATTGTAATGAAACAGTCGTTTGAGTACATTGATGTGAGTGTTTTTGTTTGTGGAAGTGGAAAAAACTGAGCTGTAATTCAATATATGTCTTCAAACATGTAACATTTATATTTATATTGAGACAATAGCAGACATATAAAGGCTTTTGGTGTTAAAATTTGAAGCGTTTAAGTCAAAAAAACTAATCATTACTGAGCCAAAAACAAAAACGTATCGTGAACAATTGTTTTGCAGAAAAAAACTCCAAATACTATTTGGACGGATTATGGAGATTGTAGCATCGCTAGGAGAAGTGTGTCGAGTTACGAGGAGACTATGTCGAAAAATAAAATTAATAAAAAAATGTATGTATCTTTGCTAGGTCAGAAACTTTTCAGAACACCCTCGTATATAGTTACACAAATTGTGATTTTCACCTGTTTTTTTATATATATAAGAAATTGTATTCAAACTAACAAATTTTTAAAAAAAGGAATGTTTTAACCCTTAAACACCCATAACTTAATGCATTGACTACATTTTCAGTTTTTTTTAATCAGTCAAAATCGAAGTTTTTTCATATATGTTATATAATTTTTTTAATATTCCCTTCATTTATCAGAAGGAGTTGTTGCACTAAATATAATTATACATTATAGTGTTACAATTTCTCCATTTGACCTAGGAACTGTATTTTAACTCCATATCCAATAAGTATATTTCTTTCTCTAGGAACAAACGAATATTGAACCTACGCACTTTGAGTTCAAGATAATAATCTCTTCAGAGTCCATTAAGGTACCTGTTCCATTAGTCAAAGTTTTTGATCTATTTTAAATCGAAATTTTAAAGTCTTTAACTTGAAATGAAGATGTTTTTTATTCAAAATACAAACTGGCTTTTTTCTTGTTGCTTTGAAATGATGAATTATTTTTCCCAATAAAACTTCAAAAATTACATTTTTAATTTTTCAAAAAAAAAAGCACTGTTTCATTATTTTTCAATAAGCCAATATATGTAATTAAATGTCGCAGTAATATATTTACATATTGTTTAATAATCTATAAATTATACATTATCAATTTTCTTCATATTTTTCGGACATTAAATGGTCAAACTAAACAAATCAATGATTCAAAAACCCATGTATCAAACATGAAAGATATATTTTACAATTAATGCCTCCTTTTGCAAGTAACAAAAACAGACAGTATCTGAATAAGGAAATTAAAGTTGTATAGGAAGGAGTAATGCAAAACATGTTTTAGTGTCGAGGTCGTTCAAAAGAAATTATTGATAGCCGTCTTTACTTGCAACGGCTCTAAGTATCTACGTAGATATTTCAATTATTTGCAGTGAATTAAACATAATTAACATAAAAATAAATGTATTTAAGTGAGTCAAGCATAAATAAGTTAAATAAAGTAATTGAAACACGTGTATTACTAAGGGTTCCGTTCATAAATAAGTATGAGTCATCTTCATAAATTGAAGATATTTATACATCTTTAAAATATCATGATAAATAAATTTTTATTAGAATTATACAATTATATCAAATTTAAGTTAAACTATACAGTAATACCTCAAACAGTTCAAGTAATGGGTATTGTGAATAGATGGGTTTCTTCAAAACTCTCAGTGCTTTGAAAATAAATTTTGTTCTACTGTAATAGAAATAGCTCATTTTTATTTATTAATGAAATTATAGCGAACTCTAAACTGAAAGAGGTCCTTTTCTAATAAATTGAATTCAAACAGTTCTTTAAAACATTTTTATTACATAGAAAAACATATTAGTAATGTATATATAATCAAAGCCCTTACCAACGATAAGTAAATGAATCAGAAGAATTCCATATAATAAAAATATTTTTAAGCACTTATTAATATTCACAGATGGAGATATGCAAATAAAAAATAAAAATTAATATTAAAATATCACAACACTAATGAAAAGGTAATTAATTTATTTTTCTTTAAATTTAAGTACTAGACGCTAGCTGGATGTATAAATACTGAGTGAGTATTACTATTATTAGTGAAAAAGATATGTATATATTTGTTAAAGGCCTTCATGTCTACACGCTCGCTCGTTTACAGGTAACTTTGTCTTCTTCTGTTTTGTGGTGGGGAGATATGTTGAGAGAGTTATCTACCATGTATTTAAAAAAAGGGATTTGATTTATATATGCATATATGTGTACACTTTATGAATGTCAAATCAAAGACAAATTTTAAAGTAATTGAAGATTTTTGTCAAATAACTATGATTGGGTTTAAAGGGATGAATTAATGTTAAAAAAAATTAGATATTTATTTTAAATTAGGTACTTAAATTTTAAAGGATATTTTTTAAATTGGATTACATTTTTTAAATTTGTGGACTTTTATTTGATCACTCAACTCTATAAGAATATAGTTTATTCCAACTCTGAATGCATAGGTGTATGTTATGTACAGGTTGTAATTTTTAGAGCAAGATGACTTTACAAGTAGCAATCAAAACAATTGCACTATATAATAAATACAAATAATACAATAGTATTGTGACCAAGATCCCCTTACCTGAGACCAGATAAATCCAAAACTTGGAGTAGCTAGTTGCAAAAAAAAAAGATATCTTAAAAAAAAAATGATAATTGATATTATAAACAAGATAATAAGATAAATAAATTCAGGGATTTCGGACCACTTTGAGAGACAAAGATTTTCAAAAATTGGTTTTGAAGTGGAAGCAAATCTTGAAAACCACATTACTATAATACAATGACTAAAATTCAGAAAATAAGCAAAAGAAAAGGAGAGTACATTTATTTATCGTTGTAAATCCAAAGCAATTCTTAGCATGTGAGTTGTTGTTCTTGGCTACCAGAACAATGTTATATTTTTATTTTTTCAAGCTGTTATTATTATTTTTTCCATTCTTGCAGAGAGAACATTAAAGTATTAAGTAGCTACGTGTAATTCTGCTCACGAAAAACAGAGAGTAACCCATCATAAGCGAGCAAAGTTTGTCTGTCTTTTTTTGGATATGAAAATTTCTTAATTATGACCTTGCATTGTAGCATACGCCCTACAAAAATGAAGATATCATTCATTGTTATAAGCTTTAGCCAAAAAAATCATTTTGTAACATTTTTTTATTCCTATTTGCAATAGCTCAAAACAATCAATTTAAATTCAAAACACGTAACCCTTCGTTCATATTAAAGCTTCTAAGGTCTATGTCCTCCCGATTTTAATGTACAGATCCGAGAACTAGAATCCTTCCAGAAACTACCTGATTAAGTCCTTATAAAAGGTAGAAGCTAGATTTGTGTCGTTTTTTCCTTCATTTGGAGATAACAACAACTATCCATGCAAATCAAAAACCTGAATTCAATACTCCGTATCATAGACGTTTCAATATTAATGACATTACACTTTACAACTTTTTAAACATAAAGATATGCCTATTTCTCCCACCCTGGATAATAACCAGAGGCTACTTCTTGCATGAAACGAGACTCTCTGACCACAACATCATCTACCACCCAAAACCAAATGTACGGTGCGGTCGAGAAAATCGTGCACAAATGTATATTTGACGGATATGTGCGTCTTATGCAAAAACCATATTAATTACAAATTCAACTTATATATTTTTAACTGAAAATTAAAGTAGCTTTTAGAATATTATCTTCAAGCTTATGGGGAACGCTTTATTAATGAGGAACTCCTGTCAAAAGTCAGTCCACTTTTTTGTGTTAATTATGGCTTTGGCTGAGAAGTACTCCTCTATGAAGTTTACAATTGTAACATTCCTCTAATATGTAATAAAACAAGAATTTAGCTATTTTTTGTATAATTCGGCCAATGGACATGACCACCAGCACCATTTAAGTTCAAATATTCAGAAAAATCAAGTTTCGAGTTCTTGAGCTATATTTTTATTATTTTACAAAAACAAGTTTGGTCATCCTTAATTTCAACTTTTAGAACAGTTAAAGCCCTTAATTTTACTTTTTATAATCTTAGTTATTTCTAGCTTCAGTCTAAAGATATGGAGGCAAAAGGGGGAAGAGTTGTAGCCCTTCTAGGAGATAATTTGTCTACCTCAAACATCATAGACAAGGAGAAGGGATCCAGAACTTTTATTAATAAATTACAGGCTATGACCGTGTCCGGAAATGACCTTCAGATGAAAAAAAGTAGTGGTTGACAAAATAGCAAGCGGGCAGTCCGAAGTTGGCCGAGGTATAGGCCAGAATCCATGAGAACCCCAAAATATCAATAGTCAACCTGAGAAAAGGGCACACGGTTGTCCAAGACGACTATAATTGATGCAATAAGGGACCTAGGGGTAAAAAACTACAAGAGAAGGCATCTGCAGCTGAATATCAAGGGCACCATGGGAATGAGAGTGATCAAAGGAGAAAGACTTCTGAACTGGATAAAGAAAAGTTCTAACGTTGTGCGTATCTTCAGTGATGATCCGTTTTAGACTGTTGATCAGGATAGAACCTATCTTCAGGGAGGATATGTTTGGCAAGATTCAGCACCAGCCAACAAGATTGAAAAAAACTCAAAAGTGGTGTGGGATGAATTTGGTCGATTTTTGGCCTTGTTCTCCAGATAGTTGGACCACCTTACACTTTTCGTCACATTACATAGATTTTAGTAGTAATATTGAGATGTATGTGATATATATTTTTTTGCAAAATTCGAAATATTATGCCACTAATAGCACTATTTTGTACCATAGTGAATGGTACTTTATCTGAATTACTTCTTATATTCTTATTGGCTCTTGTTTCGATATTTGTTAGGGGGGTATTTTTTGCTTTGGCGATAAGTCAGTAATATTTTTGGTAAGTGGGATAATTATGCACTAAAAGTTTTTACTTATAAGATATTTTTAAGTAATCTTTCTTTCTTTCTTATGTAATTTGTGTCTATAAAAAAGAAAAAAAATTACCACAAATATATTTTATTATTTGATTACACATCCACATATATTTCCAATCATTTCGACATTTAAGTTCTAGGTTCTGTTCTCAACTCACACAAAATTAAAAGAAAATATTATTTAGTTCCACCTTTATGTATATTTATCCCAAGTTGTCCAAACTATTGTTAGTTAACTCTTTTCTCCCCATTCCAACTATTCGTTGACTTCAAACATTTGGATTATACTCAATTTCAACAATTAGCTTGACTTAACTTTGTAATCTTCGCCATTAGTTCCTTTTTATTTTGACAACATAAAAAAGAAATCAATACATTTAAAGACATTATTGTGTTAAAGGAGAAAATTAATGATTTTCACTAAGAATGACGGTTCAGAAAAAAACAGGTGGCTAATCGAGGAATGTGCTAAAGTGCGTTTTCTCTCGAAAAAAGAAGTTTAAAAACATAATTTTGTGCCAACTACAACAGCTCTTTTTATTTAGTAAAAAAAGAAAAAATAAGTACAGTTGAATTTTCCGAAAAACATAAGATTAAAATATATCAATAAATATGTCATCAAATTCATGATCTGATATATTCAAAAAATCATTTTTTATGCATTTTCTAAACATTAATTTACTCCACTGATTCTTATAACTATTCAGCAAAATCTACCAACATAGACTCCATAGTTTCTCATTCGGGTGAGATGGTAAGAAAAATATTATTTATATTGAATTAAATGCAAGTTTATTAGAAAAAGCATAGAAAAATGATTCATTTCCTTTAGTAAATATGTCACACGTCACATAAAAGCAAGATGAAACAATTTTTCTAAATATTGAGTACGAATAATTTTTTGTATTCTTTGAAAAAATATCGTCAATTTTTATAAGCAAATTAGTCATATTTACCCTTAGAGTATGTTGCAAATTGCACTTAAAGTAACCAAATACATTGTCATAATATAATAATTATAAATTAGACAGATTTTAAATGAAAAGGCAATATTAGAGCCTCTATTTTTCTCTGGGTAAAATCAAATAGATTTTCTAAATTATAGTTAATATTATTAGGTATTGTAAATTATCTCATAAATTTGAATACAAAGCCTATAATCGACTAAAATGGTGCATTAGTCAATATGTATACATGAAGTAAATAACCAATTTGGATCTTCTACTTTCATCTTGATGTTTGTTCAAGATTGTTTGTATCACATATATCTAAATTTTAATTAAACATTAAGTAATTTGAAAATGTATATACGTTTACATGTGCTCTTTGTATAAAATTTTAAATAGATTTAAGATAAGAGAAAGAAAATTAGTTGGAAACTGATATTTAGATTTGACTGTATTAGATTCCCAAGAAAAAAAATACTTATTTTTGGATGCTGAGAACTGTTTATCAAATAATAGAGGTCAAAAGCTACTTATAGGTAACAAAGACTAGGGTGCAATTCTACGGAAAGTAATTTAGCACCCATAGTTATGAACAAGACTAAACTATACATTAAGAAGATCTAAGTAATGAATATTTTATATAAGAATTAATACTTTATAATTTAGTGAACTATTACAGTCAATATATAATTAAACATTAATTAATGTGTTATAATAAATTGAGAGTATGATACTTTAGTTAACAAACACATATTGATTAGGATGGAAAACCATAAATTAGGGGAATATTATACTTTCTAAGTTTTGAAATTTTAGATTGATGTTTGAAATTAAATAGCAATGGTCTTTACCAGGAATTGATCGCACTAGATTATCTGTACACATCATTAAGGAAAGTTTGAACATATTTTAGGTCAGAATAATTGTCAATAAATTTCGGGGCTCACCATAAAAAAATGACCAATGTCCACCAAGCTATATTCATATATTTTCGGTCGTGAACGGAAAACTGCTCTGGAGGAAAATTGCCAGTTAAGAAATTTCCCAGTATTTTGTATTTTGATGAATAACAACACATTATAAATTTCCTTCATATTATTTATGATAAATATCTAAACATATTTGTTTGTTCCATCAAGTATGAGTAATATTATTCCAATATAGGATGAGGAGACGGGGGGGGGGGGGGAGAGTGAATAAATAGCTTAGACCCTCTTAAAATATAGTGGAATACTTGATAATTATTGGATAAATTGGTGGTTATTTTTACGGATCCAGGGTTAACCCTAATTAATTGGTATTAAAGGGGTTCTTTGGATGTATTGGATGAATTTGTGGTGGTTTTTATAAAGTCCATACTACCCCCTGGCCAATTTGAGGTGGAGGGTATTCAATTTTATCTTAAGAGGACCTTAGATATTGATTCCCCCCTCCCCTCTCCATAACAATCCTCTTGATCCATTTCTTAGAAGATACAAGGAAATTGTATTGCAAAATAATTTACTCACACTTGAAAGTACTCCCTTGGGGAATAGAAGAAACAAATATTTATGATAAATAATATTAAGGGAATTTGTTATTATTCATCATGAAGTTTGAACAAAATACAGGCTATTTTCGCCCGTGCCATTTTCTTAACTGGTAATTTTTCTCCATGGCAATCTTCCTTGGGAAATTTTCCCCACTGTAGTTTTCTTAGTAACATTTTCGGTAGGTTCAATGTTTGATGTGGACATTCGCACATTCCAAGCAGCAAGGACTTGTGAGCAAATCACAAGCCCTTAAAAATATTTTGATCCAGTCCAGTAGTCCTTAGATTTCTTATACGCTCATTTTAACTCTATATTATTATAATATAAAGTAGCAAATTGAAACTTGCAGTAGAATTACTAAATTACGAAAAACGTGATTTTTATTAATCATTAAAAGACAACTCAAAATCAATTTATAATGTGTTTAAATAAAATATACACAAATGTTTTTTATTCAATATGTCCCCTTCACAAGCTGCCTCTTATATATGTAGTTTAAAAAGAGGAGAATCTTCTATATTTAAAATATGGAAAGTGCAGCGAAAATATTGTAAGCTTATATTTAAAAAAATATATTAATATGCATTTTCTTTTAAATACGCCAAAGTAGGCGAGAGTTCATCATTTTAAGATATAAATGTTAACACCACAACAATCTTTCAGAGGATGAAGAATTTTTTTTTTAAAAAACGATACCTCCAACAGTTTTTTCCAATTCTTTTCTTTAAACTGTTGTTTTTTTTCTACGTTTTGCCCCTCCCTACATAAATATAAGCACATGTTGGCCACCCAGGACATCTTTCGATCTCCTTGATTTTTTTATAGCTGTTTTTATTACCATGTGTCATATTTGAAACCATAGGTAAGTATATCAATAAAAAATTTATAAATCACGAGGCGTTTGATGCACCCTAATGTTATTCTCAGTGAGTTAAAATGTATAATATATGCGTTCTATAAAAAATGTACCACTCTTTCGCACGAATGCTTTAGAAAAATAACTATTTTTATCTGCAAAAACGTTGTACTATGTCGAATTTATACTTGAGCAAAATACTTTGAAAATCACTGAATTATTATAATTTATGATAGCCATGTCCTTTTTCCCTCTTTTCAAAATACATATATTCAAAAATATATGCTAGAGTATGTATATGTCTTTGTACATATTGGAGTATTCTATTGTTCTTTGAACAATTGTGATTTATCCGGGTTTTTACATGTTTATATATTAGGTTGGGGAAAGAGTAATTTTGTATTTTCCATCTTTTTTTAACAAAGTAAGTCTTGTACATTATTGGTCACATCGGACAAATTCGATAAATGTTATAAAGGTGTGAATGTATACAACAAACGCTGTGTATATAATATTGCGCTTAGATAATTCAGTTGAGAATTATCTTGAATAGAGTATGGAGGTATCAAACGAAGAAATTTGCGGATACTCTTTCGGTTCCTGTTGTGCAACAGTGGTTGTGAGATATGTTTTTTTTTTTTTTTTTCAAATTTCAAAATTTAAAATATAAATTTTCACAACAATTCTGCTATCTTACTGTGAACAACTCGACCGTTTGTAAGTGACGATCGAACAGAAGGGGCCAGCATTGGGGAATAGGAGAGGAATTGCGTTTATTTAGGCCACTTTGATGACGCACCAGAAGCGCCGTGATATCGGATAAGAAGTTATTTTACATCCACCTTACAGTCCAGATCTGGAACCCTGTGACTACTGCATGTTCCTGTCTATGGCCAACGTGTTTGGGGGTACAAATGTGGCCTGAATATAGGCCTGTGAAAATTGCTAATAGGAACAAGGGCTTCTACGAAAAGGGCATTATGAAATTGGATTATCCCTGGCAACAAGTTGTTAAACAAAATGGGGTACCTTGGCTTAAATTGGATGATTGTAACATTTCAAATAAACCATGGAAATAAGGCAAAAATACGAAATTACTTTTTCCCCAACCTACTATATAAAACTGTGATGCAGCAGTTTATAATATTAAGGTAAGAGCAGTATATATTTGTTTATTACAGCAAATCAAATGGTAGAATTACAGTTAATTCTTCCAAATGTCATAGCTAAAAGTATGTTCTGAGAGAATTAATGGATTACATGCAAAGGGCTTGTAAGCTTTTACAAAAGTATTAACTATCTATATAGGTTGGTCATTCATTCAATAGAAAAATAAATTTCATTTTGTTTTTCATTTATTTAAAAAGGTTGAGTATATATGTACAAGATGGAATCTAAATATTGTGAAAATTTTTTTGTGATAAATTATTGATGAATTGTACACAAATTTTGGTTGACCTTTATTTACAAAAGAAAAGAGAATAAGGAGAAACAATAAATTTACTCAGTTTGCTGAACTCTGGCACGCCTTCCAAAATGATTTTATTGATGCTAAATTTTTTTTTCTATTGAACCACTCAAAATGAGCGGAGCTTGATCAAATCTGAGATCTTTTGGATGCAAAAAAACAGAATCAGTAATGGTATAGGATGCATTCAAGCTTGTCCGGTCAGGTGATCATTATATTTGGGCCTCCGGTTCTAAACCAAAAGCATTGAGTATGTGGGTACCATCCTGGAAAAAAACCTCTAACCATGAGCCCATTCTCACTTCAGGGTTTCAAAGAGATGGTACACACTCTTACATATCACATATGATGAAAAAATGGTATGCAACTAAATTATTTAGCTTCTGTAGCAACAAGTTATAGCCTTATCCAGTCCGAATTTGAATCTAGTGGATTTTGAAATCCAGTTCATTTTGGAAAAAGAAGGTCTGAAAGATGTACTGAAAGCCTTTCCAATTAGGGAATGGGGCCTACCGTAATGTCTTGCGTAATAGACTCATAGCTGTAAATTCGGAAAAAGTTGTACATATTTTTTGAGCTTGGTTGTTTGTTGCCATGCTACATATTTATATTTTTGGATAATTATGACACACAAATATTTTTGACAGAAATCGTTGTTATTTGCTCAAAATGTAAGAAATTATCAAACTGAATCCCATTTTTTCGACTAACACTACACAAAACTAATGGGGGAAATATAATCTGACTCATTCTACGTCTTCCACTTTCCTGTCCCTGTCATCGATCATTGAACTACGTCTCAAATTTAAAAAAAAGCCCTCAATTGTCACTAATATTATTGAAAAGTATCTTAATTTACCAATTGAATTAGTTGAGTAGAACTTAAAGTACCCTTGAATCACAAGATAATCACTTAATTAAGATATATGTAAAGTATTTATAATTGGGGAAGGTTGATTGATGATGACGTCACTGAAGAATACATAATCTATGATGACGTCATTTTGCAAACATTGTTCTACTATATGAAAGTATTTAGAACGATAAGTCATAACTGATATATACATCCATAGTATGGAACTGTACTGTATTCGTACAAGTAATAACTTATATGTCACATTACATCTTACAAGTATTTATTGCACCAGTTACTTTGACTAACAGCTATTGATTTATGGTATTATCATTTCAATTTGATCTAATAGTATTAGATATTTATTATGTATTTGCGCATAATGCAAATATCAACATTTGAACTTTAAAATGCGCAACCGGCTAGTAATTTTTTAATAATTTATACAGGGTTGCTGATAAATTGTAATTTATTCTTGGAAAATTATATGATCTTGTATTTTAATTCATTATATGTGACCTTCATTCTGCTCGCTAAGCTTTGTGATCTTTGGCCTCAATTGCACTTTATCCTTGATTAAATAGCGGGGACCATCCTGCACTTCTTGAAGATGACACCCTTTAGGGAGCTAAAACTGCTGTAGGAGTGTTTGTTAACCAGATCCACATAAAATAATCGAAAATATTCAAATTTAGATTGTTGCTAGGCCATATTTTAGCCTTCGCCAAAAATGTGACAATCTGGGATATTAACGAGTGAGCTACGTGGGAGATAGGGTTTCGGGGTAGAGTCTTGGACAACTACCCCATTGTTTAGCAAAAACTCTATCAAAGGTATCAAGACGTCCTTCAGGATCTTCAAGTTCTTACTTGTTTGATAGAAAGTCTAGCATCGATGAAATATGGTAACGTGATGGAACCATCGTTGGCCACACCTCCAAAAACCATGACTCTAGCTGTACTCTTAGACTCCAAAACTTGCAGGACTTTAGTGGAATCACAGGCCATGATGTTTTTTTCACGTAGATTTCAAAAAAGGGATTTTCAAAAAGATAGAATAACTCTAAGCTACATCAATTTCATTTTGAAAATTAGAGCAAATGCGTTTTTTTCTATATTTTCCAGAGCTGGCTTTTTTAATATAATTTATAGACATTCATATTAATATATATGTAGTGTCCTTGATGTGAAAAGTTCAAATATGAAGAAATTCTTATCATTAAATTATTCTAACCTAGTTATTTCTGCACTTTAAAATAGAGAAATAAGCAGTAATTTCAATAGTTTTGTTTGGAGAATACATTGGAAGATATAATTTTATTTATTAACCTTATGAAGGAAATCTCTTGATGCTATATTTGATTAATTTGTTAATTTTGATTCTAAATATATATTAAGAGAAAATAAATTTAACAATGCAGAATTATTTGTTTACAAAACTTTTGTTTCATTATATGATGAAAATAAAAATTACATTTGAATCAATTAAAGTTTTTCAACTTTTTCTTTCAGTGAACCTTTCTTATAATTCATTTAATTTTTGAAGGATATATAGGTTTTGCTTGGAGTCATTCTTTAAAATCTCTCTCCTGCTGGCCTCCTGATTCCTATTTGATCCATCTCTCTTTTCTTGTGAGAAATACTGTGAAGAAGCTGCTGGGACCATTTTAAAAACCCTCTCGCTGTTTGGGTAGGTTTTTCAACTCGAAAGTGGGTTAGGAGCAGTTAAGAGGTGCATCTGACACTCCATCTGACCAGTTGATCAGGTCAATTATCCTAGAATCCCACTGTTTATAGCAGATGGTTTTTTTTTATGCTGACATATAAGCTATCCGATTGTCCGTTTGGTCCACTCTCTCCCTGATGGCCAGGATTTGTTCTACGCTTATGACTATCTCCTTCTGGGTATCAGAGCAAACTAGAGTGACAGTGATCATTTAACTCTGAGCGTACTGAGCATATTTTCTCACAGTGGACATCACGAGTTCACACATCTATTTTTTGGGGACTTGACACTATTAAGTGGAAATATGACGTGCCTTGGGAATTCTATCAAACAGTACTTCACCTTGGTATTGAACGTAGATGGATTATACACACGAATGATAAACTAAACTATGAATCACAGATTGTTAAGATTGTTTCCCTTTAGTCCATGGTCTGATACTGTTAGCCGTGGTGAGCCAGCGGCTGTGGTAAACAGGTCCAATCTCCAAGAAAGTCATCCTTCTCGGAAAAAGTCCTTCCCTGATAACACAGACTATAATATAACCATAGTGTTAATCTGTAGACAAAAATTGAATAACCACATCACAAAGTTTGACTGGTAGTGGGCTAATAGAGATTCAAGAAGAGTTTGAATTGATATCCATCGAGTCTAGCAGCTTTCTTATTGGCCATGATAATATATTATCTAAGAGATATGGGACATCAAGATCAAGAATTAGACGGCGTAATGAAAATTTAGTAGTATGCAGACAACACGCCAACCATTCCAGTTTTCTGTCAAACTTCATTTCAAATTTTTGCACAACTCCAGTATATACTACAGTGTTCAAATTTGTTGATTCCCCTCCAATGGGAATGTCTGTTGTATCAAAATCCCTCTCCTTTAACCATTCAATATTTGTCATCAACTTCTTCTGCACCCTTTCTAATCTTATTTTTGTCAATGATTTACGTTAATGTTTTATTAAATTGATTCATGACTCTGTTATTGTGTGTGTTAGCTAATTAAAAGTCTGTGTAAGTTATGTAGAATTAGATAATGCGAATGGATTTATAAAATGTTTAAAGAATAACTTAAACTACCTATTGGGTTCAATTACGACTTTTATATCTACACTATAGCATCATCAAATCGTAAATTTGCTTAACTTAATGTTAATTTATGATTAAAATTTCTTCATATTTGAACTCTTTTCATCAAGGGTAATACATATACATTTGCCTAATATGAATATCTATAAATAACATAAGAAAGCCAGCACTGGAAAATATAGAAAAAATAGGATTTTCCCTATTTTCAAAGTCAAATTGATGGAGCTTAGGGCTATTTTGAAATTTATGTGAAAAATAGAGTAAAAAAACACTACCAGTTTTTGATTTTCCAAAAAATGGAAAATACGACCCAGTCTAATGCACAGTGAATTTTTATGCCCCTTGTCATTCTATTAGTTGAAAAAACTTTGGACGGCAATTAGGTTTATAGCCTTGGTCTTCTCTTTAAACAAAATAAATAAAAGAAATAATTTATCCAATCAAAGCAATGCATTTTTTAAGCTAAATTTAAAAGGAGGAGCCAAGATATAGCAATTTGAAAAGTTCCCAATCTATCTGCAAAGCCCATGTGGATTGTCCAGTGGAATTTCAATAATTGCTTAATTCCCTTAGTATACCTACTTCACATTTTTCATAGAAAAAATGTTTTATCTCATCTTTTGGTTGTACCTTGAAAAATCTACCTGTAACAGTTACAACTTGTGCATAATATATAAGTAAACCGTTTATTCATCTTTCCTATAAATTAAAATAAATATTCTATATAACTTTTAAAATAAACTACACCTGGTTTTGTATATTAATATTTATACCTAAGTAATCCAATTTGAAACACATTTTAGATTTGTTTTTTCATCATTAAAAAATTGCACATTGAAATTTCAACCCTCATTTATCAATGTACTACATTAAAGTATTTTTAAAAATATGTTCCCACCTATTTATTTTTTGATTATTTTATCAATATTAAATATTAAAATATTTGTCAAAAAGTATCTGTATTTTTAAGTTATTTACAATGTCTTTAAAACATATAAATATATTTATGAGAGTGTATTTAATATATATTTAATTAATTTTTTTTTGATAACTTCCTTTTTCTAAATGTCCACTATTTTGGATCAATAATTTATAATGTTTAGTGAAACATTAGTGATATTAGTAAAATATTATTGTATATTTTGAAACCATAATAATAGATGTAGACTCAGAAATCTACTATTTTTTCAGTAGATAGCTTAAGTAATTTGTATCTTGTGTTTTTAAGTACGAGTGGTCTTTCGACTGGATAGCGTTCGAAAGATAAGATTTCATACCAAAAACCAAAAAAAAAAATTATTTGATATTTTACTTATTGTTTGACTTAGTATTGTTTTAATGGTCGTCAAAGATACACAACAGCAAAGTAAATATATGCAATATTTTATAGATTTTATTTTCTATAAGCAAAAACGCTATCCACAGGGTTAAAAATAAAAAATAAACTAATTATAGATTACTGTAACAGCGCAATTTTGGTTCGTTGATTACTGTCCTGGTAATTATGATATCAAAGATGCTCTAAAATGCCAATGTTGGAAAATTCGGATCGAATAATAGAAATCGATGAGTCCGACCGTCATATGATAAATATAAATGTAAAAATTCGTTAAAAATAATGGAGATCTTATTAAGCACATCGAAAAATGAGCCATACAAGGATCTATATAGTGAAGATCATTTAGTCAGAAAAATACTCAATGTTCAATAGGCTACTCTCCACATATTAGGTCAAGTGCAAAGAATATGTTCAATTTTATCGGTCAACACCTTAAAAAATCGAAAAAATACATAGTCCCATGGTGTCAACGTCTAAGACCAAAGGGTTGCCACTCCTAGTAGTAGCTTTTTTGATGCTCGAGAATAAGGGCCCATTGCCATTATCCACCGGTCTTACAAAAATTTGTATAATTTTTAATTATGTCATCAACACATAAATGAAAGTGAGTTTGATCGACTGTACTTTAAACCTATTGATGCCAAAAGTATACTGACTGATATTTTCCTTTTTTCCGAAGTATGAATTAACTAAATATGCCAGAGTCTTTGATCCAGAACTTTAGATATGCCTGCCTTAAGAGATGTGAAGTTTTTTTAATTATCTTTTTCGAAAATGCTACAAAATTCTAAAAACTTTTTCCTTATTTTTATTCTGGTGTCCCAGTGACTGATGCTGTATCATTGGAAGTTGCACTAAAGACACATTTATAAAATTTTCTTGAATATGATTAAGGAAAGTTTCGTGACTCTTGAAGGAGGCATTGCTAAAGTCAAAGATCACAGTAGTTGTTATCTTTGGTTAGTTTCTTGTAAAATATGAATAGTATCTGTAATATAGACTGTAAAATTAGATTATATGTATATATTGATAATGCCTAGTTAGGGGTTCATTCGTATACTAAGCAAAATTTTAATCAAGGTAGACTGAATTTGAATAGCTGTTTGTTTTAAAAGTTGTTCTTTTTTTTCTTTTTTTTTCACCTTTTCATTTCTTGGATTTCATTTTTTTATAATGATTAAGATTTTTAATTATTTGTCCTTTTGGTTCAACAACTAAATATATCAACAACTATGTTACATTGTTGTCGATTTCGGATATTATGCTACATGTGACATCAGTTTAATTTTTTTTTTTTATCAAAAGCAAGAATTTAAAAGGTATTGTTTAAATGAAACTCTTGAGAATTTGAATCCTTTTCCCCAATAAATTAAAAATCTACTAGTCATGTTATACAGTTCCAAATTTTTCAAGCAGAAATCTTAATTTAAAAAATGTATAAAACAAGCAAAATTCTTCAATAATCGCGTGATAAATAGATAAACAATATATTGTCGAGCAATATAACAATGACGTCTTGACGGATTTTTATCATATAGAAAATATATAAGATTAATAATATTTTGAGAATTTAAAAAATATATTTTTTTTTATTCAGCACAGAATGGAACATTAAAAACTTTCCGTTATAAGTTGTTTAATATTTCTTATTTATCCACGTATAAGTTAGAATATAAAAGTGCATAACATACCTGGAGGGGCTTTATAAAGGTAACGATGTGTTAATTTATATATTAGATACTGAAATAAATTATAGAGAAAATAATAAATTATTTTAATTTTTTTCTCTTGCTATAAAGTAATAATATATAAAGTAGAGTTTTTAGCTGTTTTATGCAGAAAATAAAGTTGACGAATGCTTTTAATTCTAAATAATGTTGATATGATAAAAAAAATATACTGACATTTGTATTGTATCAACACCAAATCAATTTTGAACAAAAATCAAGAAAAAAAAACATTATATTTTTTATTTATTTCATTTATACATTAAAATATAGGCTATTATTTCATAAACGTATTTGAATCAATTAAAGATATGTTTTCAAATGTGAGCAATGAGTTAAGATGTTCAAGAATTTCAGCTATGACTTCTAACTTCTTTTTTTTTTAAATACTTTTATTGGCCAAGATATTATTTTCACTAAAAAAATTTGTCAATGTATTCTTTTTTTCATAGGGACAATCAATATTTTCAAATTTAAGTGCAATTTGTGGCTCCTTCACAGGGGTAATAAAAATTGTTTTATGATAGAAAGTGACGATACTTTTTGGAAGAATACAAATGTTATCAACACTCAATTTTGGAAAAAATTACTGTTGTTTGCTTTTGTATTAGCCGTCCACATGGGTAGTAACACTGACAAATTAGATATTGTTTGGAATGAAAGCTGTCATGACGTTATGTAAAATTAAAGTAGTAAAATCACCCTGTTACCTGGAATAGATTATTTGTCTCATTTTGATCTATTTTCCTACGCAAGATGTCACTTTTTATGATACTACAGAAGATTTTCTTTATCATTTTACCTCATGACGTATTAAACATTTAATTCCCTTTTTAGAATTCACTTTGTTAATTTAGACAAATAGGTTAGGTGATAGAAGTTGTATAGTTGTTATACTCAATACATCTATTTTTGTATAAATGGTATTGTGGACAAAAAGTTATTGCATAGACTACTATATTAGTAAAAATATTCATCGTTTCGCAACTTGATTTATATCTTTGTATTAGATTAACCACAAGCAGCTTTAAGATTAAGGAAATAAACACAAATATCACTTTTTATCTAGCCAGGGCTTAGGCAAGCATTACATTGACGTCGACTCTCAGTTTACGACTATGATTTATGCTTAAATCGTCATTGTTCCATAAGCGGTACTCTAGTGATTACTTCATATCTAGATGTTATCTCCTCAGAAATGATAGAATAGTGATTTCAGCTTCGTAACATACAAAATATTCTTCAGATTGCCAAATGGGTAGAAAATTCACAGGCTGAAAGATGTTTAAATTTTACAACTCTAAGGATAAGGATTATATATAATTATGAGCTTTGAAATAATCTTTCATGACAGTGATTAGCTCTTTAGCTCGGTCTTCTGAAGGGTTGGTATAATAAATTAATTTAAAAAAATGTCAGGTTAAGATAAGTTATATTTGTAATCCACACAAATAGTTTAAGTGCATATTAATAAAAATAATATTTATTGTAAGTTTGAAAAAAGTATCAACATTTTGCATCAATGTCTGTATGTTGGTATTTTCTTCGTTTGATATGCATAACATAGTAAGTTACTAGACAAAATTAGTTAATACCTGCAGTTCCTTCAGTAATACTGCATTCATTTTCCCATCTCTCTTTTCTAAGTAACTGTACTTGGTTTCTAATAATCAATGAATGCAATACTATTTCGAAAACATAAGTTAGTATTCATTTGAGAGTGTATGTATTTACCTTTTGAGTGTTGATAACATCAGTTGTTCAACATATGACATAGAACGCGTGATAGTGGCTTTTTGTAGTTGCCACTTTAAAAAATTTCTTTTTATTTTCGAAAGCTGTTATCTTAATTTTAACATCTAGAAATCATGTAATCACTAGTGTGTGCGCTTAGGAATGACGTATATTACGAGTGAGTGTCTCAAGGGTTTATATGTGTAAATCCTTGTTGGACATAAAGTAGAATTAAGGATCAAAATCGGAGTAATTCCTTCCTATGTCCTTGATAGATACAGAGTAGGATTTGTGGTTATTTTACTACCGCTAATAGCTGCTCTTAGCTAAATTTATTGAAATATTAGTACAGCAAGGTGGATTTCCTTCTGTGAAAAGATTATGTTCCTTCAATTGGTCAGATCCAGTCGTACTGATTAAGTATATATAAACATTATAATATTACAATTACTACATCTGACCTGGGAATTGTTTTTTGAAGTCCATACCCATGAAGTATATTTATTTCCTTCGGAGCGACTGACTATTAAACTTACGCACATTGAGTTCAAGATAATAATTTCTCTCGAATACGTTGTCCATTGAGGTACGTAGTTCCCTTTGAAACATTCTTTAAATCGTATGGGTGACATGACCTTGTCATTTTTCAGTTTCTTTCATTTTTAAATACTGGCAGGCCATATTTTATACAACTCTAGTTACCATCGTCATCACAAAAAGAACATATCTTTATAATTTTATACATGTAGTAAATCTCTTGGGGGGTGGGACAATTAGGGTTGCAGAAAATATGAGAAGAATATATCCCTAATCCCTCCTATGCATATGGGTTGTATATTTGTGATCAAAAGCATTATTTTAGTGATTGGAGCTAACCTTTTTATTTGAGAAGACACCAAAGACCATCATTATAGCTAATAAATTATATGTGCGTTTCATGTTTCGGTGGTTCAATGTTTTTTCTTCAGGGTCTTCCCGATCTTTTGGACAACTTTCATGGATACTCGTGTCCTTCCAGTGACATCTTTGTTCTTGATATTCACATCGTCATTCACGAACATCAAAGTTATTACACGTCAATTTTTATTGACAAAACTATATTAGGCTCAGGTTTCTACTTTTTTAAACTATGTATACATTCATGAATCGTATACTCAACTTCTTAAAAAATTGACTAATTTATACATGAGAAAAACCATGACACAAAAAAAATCGATTCAAAATTGTATGTATTATTTAAAAAAAAAAACTATTTGAAAGATATTTTATGTCCAATAATTGTATAAACAAACTCCAAACAAAATAAATGAAAATTTTGTAGGCGTATATAGATGCGCAATCATTAAAAATTATTCTATTATAAAACCACTGGAGTGACGCATACTTTTTCAGACAAATCATAAACTAAAAGGTCTGATTTTTTTCCCTACATAGATTGACAATAAAACGTTGATTCATGATGAAGAATACTTAAATCATGAGTCAGTTTTTAATAGGAAAGGAAGTCAAGATCCATTGGGTCCAATCTGCTTCACATGATTCATAACCAAATATATCTTTTTATGTACAATATCAATAAAGGTTTATTCAAGTGATAATTTATTTATGGACAAAACAATCATTTTAAAATGCCAATTTTATTCTCTGCTGGGAATCAAATAAAAATTCATTTGATGTTTTCATAATTAATACAAAAAAAGAAATAAAAAAAGAAAATATGTTATCATTAATCCTTTTTATTTAAATGTTAGTCACAGAATATGCACCACAGACTGATATCTTTCATTAAATTTGTTATATTATGACATTTTCAATATCTCTAGATGACTATCATATCAAAATATAGAGTTTTCAAAATTATAAACTATGTTTTTCATACAGGGGACCAGAAAAAAAATACAGTTAAATAATTAAATTATTTTCCCTAAAAAAGTTAATACGAATCCAATCCAAGGACGTTATTGGTGTTCTTAGATTTCAATCTTTCAAAAGAGTTGTGATATGTGTGAGTTGCTCGATAGTTGCCGAAGCAACAGCAGCAAAAGTAACGAATTGTTTATTTTCTATAAGCTAATGTGGGGTTATGTCATACAAAAACCATTAAAGCAACGAAAAGAAATCCAGAACGACCTAGACCAGATAAAAAACCATATGGAGGATGAAGGGATCCAAATAACCTGTTCTGAAAGATTTAGACGAATGGATGAGTTTCTACCCAACTATATAAATCCAAGCTATGATTTGAGAGCTTTTACCCAAGCCAAGTTTCCATCCTCAGTTATAGTTTTGGTAATAATGTCACCCAACTTTTTTCCTGTCATTGGAAAAAGATTTGACTCCTTTGCTATCATTGGTGATTGCGGTTTAAACTTCATTGGGAAGAAAATATGGCCCCTACCAGTCTGGATCTTAATTCAATGGATTATTTTGTATATTCCTATGTTAGATTTATAAAAATACCACATCTTATGCTATCAAGGACACTTTGAGTGCCTCCAATCAGGAAACTATTACCAACATGCCAAGGAGGAGTCTCGTCAACGCTTGCTCCTCCGTCCAGGCTCTTGTGTAGGCCGTGATTGATGCTAGAGGCGGATTCATTAAATGAATTACTTTCAACATATTTCAATTCAATCCAATTTTCAAATAAATCCGCTGAAAAATGTGGCTCCAGAGACAATATAAAGATTAATGAAAAATGCACAGATTTGATCTATACACCCTGTACATATGTATCTTGTATAAATATATTCTAAACTTATATGTACATTTTTGTGAGTATTAAATGTCACTATTCAGGTGTCTACTTTTATGTTTAATATTTATATGTACATATACCTACTTAATAAATTAATATATTTAAACAGGTACTTGCCTAAACATTTAATTTATGTACTTTAACTTTTTATATAAAATCCATCAATAATTAAATGACACCTTATTGTGATTAGAGTTATATTTGAAACTTTATAGAACGATTTTTTTAAAAGTTTTTGTTATAAAGAGTATGTTTCTAATAAAAAGTTATTATCTACAATCTTTTTGATAAGGTCACACACCTTAAAGCAATTAAGGGAAAAAATATATATAAAAAATAACTAGTAATTAATTTGAAATACAAAAAAAGTATATTACAAAAGCTTTTTGTAATATACTTAATTCCATATACTTCTAAATTTTCAAAATAATTCAGAGAATATTTTTGTACTTTGTTATAACAACGTATGTATTTAAATAATTTCAGTATTTTGTAAGAACCGTTTAGTACGGGGTTTGCCAAAGTATTTCAATACCTATTAAGTAAGAAAGTACGCTATTCAAGTTTTTGTTTATAGCACTGATAGTCTCAGACAGTCTGATTTACCTAGGATACCAATTCATTGAACTGTTTGGGGTATTTTTGAATAATTAATTGTCTTTGTACAACAGCTATGAGGTTTAACCACTGAGTTTTATTATAGAAATGATACAACTATATATATTTTATGTAGTAAAACCTTAAAAATATTGAGAGAAGTTCTGTCCTGATTGCTCTCTTTTTATAAATTAGTTTTAGACTGATTTTGTAGATGAGCTAGGAAGTAAGACTTGAGAATTTTTATCTGTGAAAATCCATAAAATGATAAATATGTGTACAATGCGTTTGACTAGATAGGGTGGAAAATTTGTGAGACTAAAAATATTGATCCACGATTTGAAAACGATTTTTTTGCCCACGGTCTCGACCGAAAAATCTTGAAACAATTCAGACTGTACCTGAAAAAATATCAGTTTCGAACCGATTCTCAACACTAATACACTCCACATTTGATTGAGCCATATGTAAAGTTGTATAAATTATATTATACAACGGTTGTGATATTTATTCAAGTTGGAAATATGAACAGTGCTTTAAAGGTATTAAAATTATTACATGATCACTAATGCACGTGCCCAGGAGTTATAAGTATAAGTCTTTACCGTACTAAGACTAGAATTGAGGATCAACAAAGGATTAATTCCTGGGTTATATGCTTTATACAGAGTGGAACTTTTACTTATTCCATTCCTCATACGACTGCTTGCTATCATCCCAACATTTTTCAAATTGTCAGGATTATCAGGTTAATTTTTGGTTTCTTATAATTTATATGCACTTTATTTATAATTTATACAACTCTAAGCATGGCCATGTATGTACATAGTCCAACAAGAACTTATGCTTATAATTCTGCAAAACAAATCCTCATTATTAATTCTTCTTCTTTCACGCCCTAGTGATTACTTTATAATTGCATATATGTTATCTCTAGAAGAAGAAGAATAACAGCTTTAGAAAATAAAAACACTGTAGAAGTTTCAATTATTAAAAGAATTTCGCATGTCCATTGTCATACTTTTTACAATTATAACTATGTGTGTAGTTAAGGGAATGTGAATAACTGGTGTGTTATTGTTGGTTCATTTGAAATAAATTGGATTTTTTGGAGTGAAAAGCAAGAGCTAGAAAATATAGTTCCAATGGCCCAAAACATGTTTCGTAATCGAAGTTGAAAATGGCCACTAACTACACTTTTATTTCGTAATAGGAGATGATACTGTATTTAAACACTCCCTTTTGCCTGTAAGTACATAATTCCATTCATTCAAGAGCAAAATATTTTTAGAAGGAGTGAATATCCGTTAAACTTTAACTCGAAATGAATTATAATTTATTCATGTCTATCTGTAGCAATATGATTCATTTTTATTTTGTTTTGTTCTGGTCATATTATGTCCAACTCTTATACAATATGGCTTTTTTGTACTTTACTTAACAATGAGTCATTATTTTTTTCAGTTTACTTTGTAGGGGGGGTTGTCTTTCAGTTATTTTACGACTAATGGGAAAAAGTTGTCATTTATTAGAAAATAACCTAAACAAAATTTAATATTTATGATCTAATCTTTAGATCGCTAAAAACATCAAAAGTTTTTTATTGAGCCAATAAAGATTCGAATAAAGAACTTTTTTTTACTTAGCATAAAATTGTTTTGATAAATATATGTCTAACCAATGAAAAATATTCATTAAGCTATTTTTAAAGTCATTATAAGGAGCAAAAAGAGATAGTAGTGACATAAGGCAATTTTGAATATGTATATATATATATATATCAATTTATCCTTTCTAAAATTTAGAAAAATAACATTTGTCATGGAAGATATGAGATTTAAGGCTCAATTCCAAATGTGAACAGGTATAATTTTTTTATATAAATAAGGTCCACTTAATTTTAATGTAATAGAATATAATTCTATTCAAAAATCTAAGATTTTCATTGAAATTATTATAAATAGCTTAGGACAAAATTTTCTAAGAGATTAAATTCAATTTAGTGTTTAAAAGTAATAGAAGTAGGGGTCGAATACTCATCAACAATTAATAAAAATAGAGATATTTATTAAAAAACAATTGCAAATATTTTCTGGGATTATTTTATTTTTTTAATATTAATGTTTAATGAAAAAGTTTTATGATCTAACGATGACTTTATTGATAAGAAAATAAAAAAGTTTGACAAAGAATCCAATTAATACCATTATATCGAATTGAATGGCCATATCAATGTCAATATTTAGGAACTCTTCACGATCCAGCTTTACAAGTTGCACCGAGTCCTTGGAGAATTGCTTCAATATTGTACAATTTGATCCATGTTTTATGATAATAACTTAAGCATCCATTAAATGAAAGTCATATATTTATTTCAACTCGCCGTGCAAGGACTGTGGTGTCTAATTAACTTTAACTCTCTTAGAAAAATTTTTATTACTTCTGCAAAAAGGTAGGCAGCTTTTTACTTAAGGATTCTCCGTTACAAAGATAAAGAGTAAAATCAAACAGCAGAAAATGTAAACTATTTCCACAATGCTCATCTAAGTCTACTTAATCCTTAAATGTTTAGTAGGTCGATACAACATGATGAGGTAAGAGCATCAAACATTTAATTGTTATTTTTATGTGTTTGTTTGGCTATTGAAAAATGTTTTACTTTTGTATTTTATATAATCATATTTTGTAGTGGTAGACTTTAGTATATTTTTATATAGTCTTTAAAACATGTTAATATTTAAAAATTATTCTTTGATCTAAATGATGAATTTTATCATAATCCCTCTTGATGTATTTTACTATTGTTTTTAATCTATTTTTATCATTTTAATACAAGTTTTACAATAAAAATAAGTGATGTGTAATTTCAGTAAAGTTTCCTTACGATATTTTATCTTCTTTTGTTCCATAAAATGACTTGAGAGAAAAAATAAGTAATTTGTATTTTTATATATATTTATATAAAAAGGTCATTCAAAATAATTTGACACAAATAATATTGTTTTATTTTCTTCTTTATTGACTAAATAAAGATTTCTTGCCCTTTGCTAAACATTGAGCAAAATAACTGACCTATAGATGCTAACGTAGAGTGGTATCACTTTCCGTCGGTTATTATTACTTTTTTCGCACTACCTATAACAAAAATTTGGAAAAATTTGAAAAACAAACCACTTTGGCTTACATATATAATATAACAATCTCAAAACATCTTTTTTACATTTACAAATACATATATTATTTTTTGTAACAACACTGAATTCACACCTACATGGCTTCTTATCTATTTGTACTTTATATTATGATTGGATATGCGGAAGATGAGCCGTACATATTACTCGTAATTTTATTTAATATAATGTATTTTGAAGCTTTATTAGGCACTAAAAACTCATTTTGTGTGTAAGGAAGTAAAAGAAGCACTTATATATTAGGAGGGGAATTTTATTTCAATAAAAGATTTAAATGCACTTTTCTAGATATTTAAAGGGTTTAATAACTTTTATTTTATATAAAAAAATGCATAAGAGACGTTTCAACATAAAGGCAGACTAGAATTGTGTTCATAAAAATCGATCAGTAAGATAAAATAATCTATTAAGTTATGTTCTTTAAAATATACTTATAACTTGTTTTCATTTTTTGGGTTGAAGCCACGGTGCTTCAGGCGGGAAAGGTATATTTGTGGCCAATTCTTTCAAACCGTGGAATTATTATCAAATAAATGTGGATAATTAATTATACACAGCTTAAGAACATCAAATTTAAATTCGCTGAATATACGTTAATAATACTAATAGAGGGAAAAGAAGCAGAAAGATTCAGAGCAAACAACAAAATACACTGTATTTTGTTGCATTAGTGAGGCCGCGTTAATTGCTTAATTACGTGTGACCGAAATTATATATGCAATGCTTATTATAGAAATAGATTTGCATAGATTATAAAAATCACGACTTATATGGCATTAAATTATGTATGAAGAACATCATGAAAAAGCCCAAAGCCTTTACCTATAATAGCCCAATATCGACAAATTACATTTCCCAGCTAGTTTTTATGCTAGTACGTAAAATATGTAATCCAACAAGACAAAAGCAACCCGGGATGGATTTTTTCAAAAGTGTTTCTGGTTTAGATGTTTATTTTGAATCTAATAATTATCTTGATGTAGGAAATAAAATCTCAAGGATCACTTCTTACCGTGGCACAGTCCTTTATTCCCCCCCCCCTCCCAAAAAAAACCCTAAATTAAAAAGTTGATATATATTGATTTTTACATTTCAAGTAGGATTTTAACTTGTGTATAGCTTTTTTATCAAAAATATATTAACATCAACTAAAAAAAAAATATTATTATTATTATTATCTTACATTTATATTTTTAAATGATTTTTATAAATAAATTAGAGGGGTTACTTTATTGCACTTTAAAATTGTACAACTTCCCTAAATAAAAAGACAAAATAATTTTTATTTGAAAAGTCATGTTGGGTCTAAGTAAAGTGTTGTACATCAAATTAATACTTCATACGTAGTTAATATTTTGAACTATATTAATCCACCCAAGAAATTAAATAGAGCATAAAGGTCACAATTGATCGAAATAAGTCAATGGAATAATGGGGTGTTTACATTTATGGAAAAAACAAAATAAATAGTAAATTTCTCAAGTTTTTTATTTTGGTTCATGATAGAAGTGCATTAAAATCGGCAAAAAGTGGTCTTTTTTGAATTATTGGAAAAATATATTACTCAAAAAAAAATAGTTGTCCAATTTTTAATATGTATTATTTCAATTGGTAAACCAATAAAACAAAGACTATAATAATCTAGGTTTAACTCAAGGGCTTTTACATGCAGGGGCCGGATAAATCTATTTTTTCTTCAATTTTTATTTGAACATATAAGAAGTTTAATAATTATAGACCTGCATTACAAAATTCAGGTCATGACAGCTCTTGGTCTAAAAAAACGTTTATTATTGATAATGGAAGTCGTAAAACACGAAAATGATCTTTAAAACCTTCAACAGATTCAGGTTTGTGATTTAGAGCCTTTTAAAAAGATAAACTTGATTCAGAGTCATATTTCCCTGTGAAAGAACCATATAGATAGAAATCTTATCATCTCTACCTTTATCAATTGAAAATGGAAAGACTATTTAGTAATGCAAGTAATACATTATAGCAAACAAGGAATCAATTGACTCCTTAGCACAGAGAAAAACTAACTGTTTTAAATTTCAATTAAAAATTATTTAAAATTAATTTTAATTATTGTTTTTTGCCTAATCAGTAAAAATAAAACGTTAAAAAAAGTTAATCATTTTTTTATGGGTTAATGTAATTCATTTATACACAATAAAGACTCGGAATTGTCCATAAAGATGGTATCTGAATTGGATTAAATTTTGGTATCAGTGCATCCCTAATTTAAGATCACTTCTGTGTTGGCACACCACAAAGGTTTTATATTTTACATAGCTTGAATGATCTCTTTATAAAGTTAGTGCAAAATTTAAATGTTATTTAAATACGTGCAAAAATGAAATAACATTTAGAAAGTAAAAAGTCAAATGTGTGCCTTTGTTTCTTTCTTTATTTGTACCATATTATGATATAGTCACGTACGTATAAATGATTTACTTTTTTATTTTTTTTATAATTTTATTCACTTTTAGAGTTTTATGAGCTTCCTTGATAATAAGATGAGATTTAAAAAAAAAAACAAAGAAAAGGAGCTGTGTAGCTCTGAATTATGTACCATATGATCTGAAAATTTATGTTTTATTCTAGTGATTATTTGTTAAAGTTGGGAATTTGTATTTGGTTACACGAATGTCTCATTCAACTCTAATTTTGATACGAATTTGGAGTAAAGAGTCTTGCAATCTCAATTTGGATTAGAAATTAAGACTAAGAGTCGAGGCTTGAGACTTACATCCAAACCGGTTATTACTTCAGAGTATTATTAAGCAGCGGTGAAAATTTTGACTGGAGTCGTTATGCAAATATCTCATTCAACTACTATTTTGACAGTAATATAAAACTGAAAGAATTTTAACGTCAACTCAGACTCCAAATCTAAGAATTTAGTTTTGTGTAATCAGACTAAAGGCTTGAGATTCACGTTCGATGATACATTGAAATAAAGTATCTACTATTATTAATATTATTTTTAAGACATTTTTTTTATGTAGTCCATTTTCACGATCACTGCATCATTATATCTTTGATAATTGGATGTTAGTGTTGAAAAAACGTTTCATGTTTCGGAAGCGTTCATTTGTCAGTTTTCATGAGCAGAATAAACAGGTTTTAAATCTGGATACTCTTACAGAATGTGTGAAGTTGCCTCTTTTTCTGAACAGCAGAAATAATATTTAGAATTATTTGATAGGTATTCTGAAACATCCAATGTTCCTGTCACACCCTGATTAACGAATCATGTCTAAGATTGAATTTTATTATTGATGATCACTGAATGAGTGCTTATTAAATTGCTATTTCAGACTCGAATTGAAAATAATTTGCAACTCCAGTTGGATTCAATGTTAAAAAACTAGGTATGAATCGTCAAAATGGAACTGTGCAAGAGTCGGGTCAAGTTTCATCTACTCCAAAATAGAGTGCATTCTCAGTGAGCACTGGATTTTTTAAATTTATAAGAAGTTTGGTGACGCAAACACGATGATAAACGATGTCCATTTTGTATTTACAACTCTGAAACTGCATCTTTTCAAAAATACATATGTATACATTGGGATTTTTTTTTCTTGTTTATGCTATGTAGATATTGTCATAATTTTGTTAGGTTAAGTTAGAGTATTGTTAGGTTAGGATCCGAATTAAAACCCGAATTCAAACAGAAGGCCTGGATCGGAATAGCAATGTTGTACGTAATACCAAGATTTACAGTGGATCACCGAACAAAGATCTGTCAGATTCCGGAAACACTTATTAATGATTTATTTAGCTTTTTAGAATCAACAAATCTAATTGTGTTAGGAATAATTTTTCATCGAAACATCCAGACAAAAATTAATAACCGAATAAAAGTCATTTTTGATTTCATTTTACAGAGTAATTTTTTGAGAGACTTTCAAAACTGTATATCCCCGCTAGAGTAATATTAGTTTTATACATATATATATATAGTAAGTTTTAATAAAAAAGCATTCTTATAAAATAAAACAAAAAAATACTTTTGAGGCAATCTACGGAAATTGTTTTACCTCGTATTTCTTACGATTGGTATGAAAGGTGATAGTTTATTAGTTTTTATATGTGTATGAGATCCTCCCTGTAGTATTTATTCATGAAAAGGCGAGGATATAATTAAAGAGATGCTAGCTTATGTGTGTATGTGTCTTGGTATTGAATTCTAAATTAATTGGTGTTTTTGTGTTCAAAATAGAGATTCAAAAAGTCATGAATAGCATCCTACGCACTATATAAATTTAATAGTTATAGAACAGTTAATTTTCATCTGTGTCCACGCATTTTACAAAGGTTTTATAAATTCAGTGTCAACTGCAATACATTAAGTATTTGCTTTAATGTCACTTGAACTATATATGTGTATATTAATATGGTTTTGAATAAAATGGAAGAAGTTATTGCATAACAAAGTGGTTCAATGATAGTAAGAGGAAACATTTTGTAGAATGAGTCATTGTAAAATCTTTCATGCTTATCGTCATTATGTTATATTATGTTTCAACACCTTGAAACTTAAATATAAATGTTCTGATATAAGCCGCTCTAACGATTATTCTTATTAAAAATAAACGATGATACGTATTTAAAAACAATGTTTGATTATATTTATTTTGTCAATTTTTACTAATGTGTGGAGAAAATTATATTTACAAACAATCATAAAAAGGAAATTGAATAAATTATAGTACAGTATTTATAATTTAGTTTGGACTGAAAAAAATGGTGATATATTACTAATTATTTCTATTTAATTATCATTTTAATGTACGTGGGCACTGTGGCGTATTTTATTCTACTGAAACCATGTTAGGTACAACTTATTTAAAATTCCGGACATTTATTCCATAAAAATATTGCAAAAGGGATGTTTTAAGATTTGTTTTATTTCATAAAACCATTCTTTATGTTCTTAATATCGTATTTTTAACCATAGAGTAATATCTGGAGATTCAATTTTAATCCGTTTTTAGACGGAGTTCGTACGTAATAGCAATTTATCCTATAAGAATTAACTGGAATTGAAGCAACTTTTGGATCTTGTAATAAAACTGCTTTTACGTATACGTACATATATAATAAAAAAACACGGTATATAAATTCAAATATTTGCTCTGAGTACAGCTCGTATCACGAAAAAACTATTTGATGGTCTACTCGTATATTAAGAGATAACTGTATTCAATAAAGAAATCATACTGCATAAGAATGTCAGCCACTAATATGTCAAGCCTAAAATAATCCTTTTAAGAAGTTATTATTAGGTACGGTGATTAGCAATAACAAACTTTCAAACAGTCCGGAATACCATAGAAATATTCTCATCTTAGTATAAATTATATAAATCTAGTACAAAGTAGATAAATAACTGACCTTTAAACAGATGTATAAGTAAATGAACTCAAAACGTGTAGATAAAGAACACTTGAGTTAACAATACAATTAAAATTAAAGTAACTATCATCCTCGTCATTACTGATGTATGCGTAGCCAATAAGGTGTGACAAGGCGATGAGCTCGGATGAATTTACCTGCCACCGGTTTTTGGCCCATGGTTTGACATGTGGTATCAAGATTATTAAAGTATTAAATTTGTGTAAAACTTGAGCGCATCACGTAATATGTTTGAATTTTTAAAATTAAGATGGATGTTAATTGATTGCCATGTTTGTTTTTATCAGCATAATGGTAATCATAGACAATATAATAAATAGGGTATCTAAGGAAATTCAGTTCGGTACAGTAAATACATCCTTATTCTTAAAAAATATGTATTATGTATAATTGTGAATTTTTAGTTATTTGTTGTAAGCATTTGGGGGTTGTAAAAAAAGTAAAACAAAAACTAATATGGTATTCCCCCAATATGAAGAATGTTAAAGAGCAGAGCAGCTTATTTATCATAACGTTTCATTTTATTAGCTGCCTGCAGCAATAAAAGCAAGGGGGAAAAAAACAAGTCCGACTCTGTATCAAGCAAAGAAATAGGCACTAATTACTCCATTGTTGATCCTCAATTCTACTCTAAATCTAACAAGGACTAACTCTTTTTACTCCACAACAAATCCCCAGTGATATTCTTTGTCTGGGACAAGTAATTACTTTATACTAAGATGTTCTTTTTTCAAGAATGATGGTTTATTTAAACAGCTTTAGAAAATAAAAATAAAAACACCATTCAACTTGACAAAAAAAAAAAGCAAACTAAAAATGCTTAGAATTTACGCCCATAGTTTGATGTAACGCCTCTTCAAAGTTTATGACCTACTCATTCTTCAGAATCTGGAATAATTGATCCAGCAAATATTTATATTAAGCAATTGTATAAACCACTTGGGCGTTGTGTCCAGTCTACATTAATATCATAACTGTAAGTCCTTAGCACATATCGGGAGTGATGAATAGCCTATCAATGTGGAAAATGATTAACACCTTAAGGACGTGATTGTTTTGATTTAATTAAATTAAAAACACTACTCCCACACTAACTACTTTCTTATAATACCTGAAAGACTTAAATATGGTTAAAGCTAATTTGTAGGTTTAATTTGAGGTATCACAAGTTTTTGAAAGTTTATTTTATTACTCCTTATAGTCTATATTTCATGTTCTATGAGGGGCAATTTTTTTCAATTTACAGTTTTTAAACAAATTAGGCTTTTTTATATATAAAAATAAAAATAAATATGAAATTCGACTATTTATTTATTGGTTAAAATGAATAAAAAATCTAATTCTTTAACAACAAGAAAAATATTTTTATTTGAGAAAGTATTTGTAAATTTACCAAAATTATTTTTTTTCTTTACTTTTTTTCTATCACATCTTGCGTCACATGTTTTGGGTCTGCATCAATTACATATATCATTTTAAAAATAAGAAATTACTTTTTCCATACCTTCATTTAGTGTCAAGCCGGTACTAATTTAGGAATGAAGACTGCAGTCCTGTCCAGTTCCGTCTCAGTCCGGTACAGTTCATTCCTGCATACCAGTCCTATAAACTTATAAAATTTGGTCTTTTAGGAAGTTACTCAACTATATTTCTTCTTTTTTAATCAGTTCTAGTATTGACAGTCCGAAGGACCGATGATACTAAAGACCGGTCCCAAGCAATGATAGGACAGATCACTGGACTGGACTGGACCAAGTAAATAATGACCATCACAACACTACTATAAAAAAAAATTTACCTTGAAGACCATTCCGTTCCTTAAAGAAGCTGGTCAAGTTCCACCTTAAATCCAATTCGTTTCAAATATATCCAAAAGAAAAAAATGGTTTGTCAATAGACTAGCTCTTTTTTTCAACTAGTGTATGTTTGAACTTACTATCTAACAAAAGAAAATAGCTGCCTGGGTGCCTGCATTTGCCAAGAAAGTACGACATAGGGGGTCTAGATATTGTTAGAACTCATTGACAATTTTGATCGAGATACAACGGTAAAGTTCGACCCGATAAAATAACAACATAAAAAGGCGATGAATTTCTCATATGGCACAATCTCCACGAGGGAAAATTACCAGCGACGAAATAACCATTGGCAAAAATGTTTAATGCAAAATTACCAGTCACGATTTTTTTACTTGATTTCATTTTCAATTAATTTGTAGTACATGGCATTGCTGCGGATAGTTTAAGTTCATTGATTGCAACCTTCTAACAATAAAAATATAGCTTCGCTGAGCGAAGCATTACAAATTATTTATTATTGGATTCGGAGGAGAGAGATCTTGACTCAATCGATCGCAATTGCTCAATTCAAAACAAATTAATTCACGAAGAAGGCGAATGAGTAAAGCGTGTTTTCACCTTTGAACTTTTCATTTGCGTTGGCATAAAAAAAATACAACAAATCACCTTGATTTTCTCAAAAACTGTTAATTAAGAACAAATTGCCATCAGGTAAGATCCAGATTACTTTTTTTTTACCACTGTGGTACTCTTTGTAATATGTCGGTGTATATATAATGTTACCTGAGGGTTTGTAAGAAAACAAAACGAAAATTATCATGATTTATAATCAACTTTAGGAATGTTTTAGGGAAGACACAGCTTAGTTTGTATGATATTTTATAAAATTCGCATTAAGAAGAAGGAAATAAAGAGAAAATTCACTCATTATCTATCAAAGGCATAGGCAGAAAGGTAAATTCTTAATTTCACTTGGAGTTCAACAAGATAACTATAAGGTCCCAAGAAACCCTTAATATCAATTTTCGTCATTAATGAGACAACCATCTTCATATGTTAATGCTAAATGTTATCTGTTCATGAAATAAAGGATTATCATAATAGCATAATTTTTTTTTTAAACACTGCTCAGATTCCCAAGGGGAATCAATATTGCAAACTTTCTTAATAATATTTTATACAACTCTAGTAACATAGTATCAAATCATAGTTGTATTTGATGATCAACATTGAGAATAAATTTTGATAATTTAACCATTCTTATACATATTTAGATGATTTAGCAGGTTTCATCTCATTTCTGTAAATAAACCTTTCTATATATGTACAAAATAATTAGAAAGATCGATGTACGATCCATATTTATTATGCATATTTATACTTGATTTGATGCTTTGTTCCTTGATTAAGCACAAGGGATGTTAGCAAATTTACCAAAATAATTTTTTTCACTCCTTCTTATACAAAAAATCCTTTTGATAAACACACTAAGCAGATATAACAAAGAAATTTTATTTTATCATCATTATATGTGCATTTCTTTTTATTCCCTGATGTTGGAAGCTATTGAATAGTTTATTTTGTTCAAACAAATTTTCCAAACTTCTTATATACCTATTTACATAATTTTATGAGAAATGGATGTACATATCAACCATAAAATGATTATGAAAATAAAAACTTCCTTAGCACTTTTTCTATGATAAAATATAGGTGGTACAAAAAGTATGAGCATAGTCACAGATGAGTCATACTTGTTATTCTAGGTTATTCCAAAACTCCCACACGAAGAGCAACTTTAAAAAACCACAATTGAGAATAAAAAACCGAAGGCGTACGTAAATATTCTTACAATTAGTGAGATGTCAGTTGATATCACATGAGTTGCAAGTGATAATGGGATGCATTCATGTATTAAGCTCTTATTCATCAGGAGGCTAGGGGGCCTTTGATACTCTGATTATGATATATAGCACAGTTTACACAGACTTAGTATTAACAAATTACTGACCCCCTCCCCCCCACTCCCCGGTTGATAAAGCCCCTCGAATAAATAATATGTTGATAAGATTATCTGAGAAGTGTTACATATAACTTTAGTTGAAAAGTATACATATGTTGGGCATTAACATAAAAGCAAGCTAGAATAGTTTTTCTTGAGAAATTGAGTCTGGATTACAATATGCATCAAAATTCAGAACTTGGAATGTCCACCCACTAAAAACCACAATTTTTTATTGTTATTTAAGCCGTAGAAACACTTTTGAAATATTCAATCGAAATAGGTTTGACATTTAGAGTCTTTTTAAAAATCAAGTTTTTAAAGTATAGCTACGATTCAGAGGTGTATTTCCGCATGAAATAACTATAGTCTATATCAAAATTAAAGATAATAAGAATAAATAAACAATAGCCTTGTGAAGGAAACATATTAAGTTATTTTGAATACAGTTCCTACAAACATAAAATTAAATGAAGGAACACATTTAGAAAGTAATATTTTACATATTTCTTTCCATTGTTTTCTATTTTAGCTGAAACTCTGTAGCACACCTAATATTAGAACTTAAAAAACCTTGCTATAAAAAATTTAGATTTTCTTTCATTTTTTCGGTTTAACTTTTTATTTTTTTCAAAAGGAGCATTTAATAAAAAGAAATGAAAAAGTAGTATGAAAAGTTTCAAAATTAAATATAAATAAATTGATTACATGATGTGTGTATATCAAATACATTGGATATTAAAAATATTTAAATTAAGGTATATGGTCCTGTCTCTAAAATATTAGTTACTTATTACAATTATTCAAACAATAAACTTAATTGTATTTAATTTCAGAACATTACGTTGCTTATTGATTAAATATTCTATAAGAAAATTAAAAGTTAAACAGAACAAAATCAATTGAAATCAAACTTTATTCTACAGCAAATCTTTTTTTTTGTATGATTAGACACATTTTTTAGGAACTGTATTCAAGATAACTCCTAAAAATATTTAATCTTTTGTATATTTTTTGTATTTTATGGCTTTAATATCAATAATAAAGTAGGTTTTAGCCGCCGGGAAGAAATTCTGATGAATAGTGTTAAATTTTGTATTTTCGATAAAATACTACTATAATGAAAAAAAACCTCCTACATTTAAAATTGCATTTGTGCTGGGAAAATAGTATGGATATATTAAAATACATATAAACTATTATTTTATAATTATTTTTTTTAAATAAATAAAAGTTAAATAGGAATTCTTCTTTCATAGAGATATATTAAAGAATGGAAAAGAAAAAAACGATTACACCAACATAAATTATTGTAAGTGTATCTGAACATGAACTACTGAAATAATTTATTTATAAAGAAATCAACACTGCAATTTGGTCGTCGATAAAAGTCGGTCGGAAAACGGAACAAAAATCTTAGTAAGTTGAATTGTCAGGGATAATTTGGCTCAAGGACTCAGACTTAGGAACAAGGATATAAAAAATTAATCCCTATTATTTGTCTATTATTATTATTTATTTTTTTTTCAATTGGTTTTTTCTACAAATGATTATTTTCTGGTAGGGGTTTTTTCTTGATATCATTTTACACTTATTTTCAATGTAAAAAAACGCTACTTCATTATGCTTTGTTTTTTATATAACAAAAATGATGTCAATAATTGTAAACCGTTGACAGAAAGTTGATATCTTACGTAACTTAAACTGAAGGGGAATAATATTGCATACATTGACAACTCGAACAAGAATAAAAAAAGACACGTATTGTCATACTTATACCACCTAATTTAATATAAATTATATTTAAGTAATACTATTTTTTTAGCTAAAATAGATTATTAATTATTATGTAATATATTGTGCAATATTAGCTCTTGCTTATAAGTAAATGTTATTTTTGTGATTTTTTGCGGACAAAATTGTATTTATATGTATTGTTGTAAAAAAAAATATTAACTTAGACGAGAGCAAGACTTTAGGGTAGTTGCAACTTGTTCATGAAGAGGAAACATCTTAGTATTTAGTGGATGAGCTCATGAATATAGATGATGTTCTTTTTGGACTAATTAAGAGTAAAACTGAGGATCAAACCACTAGAGTAATTCCAACCTACGAGGGTTGTCAGAAAAGTTTCCATCCTAACAATTTTTCAGCATAGTCTCTTTGTAGCTCTACACACTTCTCCCAGCGAGGCTCCCTCTGTGTAGCCCCTCCTAATAGTATACGGCGTTTTTTCCACAAAATAACTATTCACGAGCCACTTTTTTTTTTGGCCCAAATACTCCGAGTTGGATTGACGCGTTAAACTTTTTCACAATAATAAATATATTTAAAAACAGCTGGATACTTGATTTTACAACTCACTCAAAGGACTGTCCAAAATGGTTGAAACTTCGGTAAGTAACTGTCAACAAATACTAAATAGATGTTACTTGTATTTATTTACTAGTGCTGCTATCTTCAAGTTGAGGTTGGAAACTTTTCAGACCACCCTTGTGTATCATTCCAAGATTTTAGATAAGGATGTGCGTTTATTTCGTTTCTTTCATAGACCCTCGCAGATCATTTAATTAAACGTCAATCTACTCACCTTTCAAATATTTTTCAAATTATACGAGTGGCCTCGTTTATTTTATTAACCTATCGCCAGATAATACTTTCTAAAACTATACTTATATTTATACTCAAAAGATATTTAACAAGATTATAAACTACATATTATGTCATAGAAATACAGAAACATGAAGGAAATCAAAAGGCTTTTCATTGCCTATTTGCATAATTGGGGAACACTAAATCTTAAGATTATATCAGCCCTTCAAATGGATTCCGTTATATCCTCTGCAGTCCGGTACCCTACATTATTCCTTGAATTAAGTCAAGAAATTTAGATCAGCCTTTATATAATATATCATTTTCCCTTATTGTATAGTATTTAGTTACACAGTTTACTCTTTCAGTTAGTTTTTTAAACGTTTAAGCAATGTTGTTGTAGTATAATACTTTTTCATCATTCTTAATTATGGTCTGACTAAAGTAGTTTGTATTATTATAGTAAAGGATGAAGGTTGATGACATGACTTTTTAATATATATAATCATTCAGCGTCATTTTGCAAATATTGTTCGATGGGACGAATATCAGAGACGTCCAGAGGGGGTAGACTGAAGTACTCCCCAAATCTAGTGATTATTTTCTCTTCAAAATTAAATAGGAAAATAAGGAGGATTTTTTTTTCATATCTCATATATACAAACAATTTATTCACATAATAGTTATGGGTAAAGTAATTGCGTATTTTTGTTTTTTTTAGTGCCTTATAAGAAGTGTGGCAATTATCTGATTTAAGCCAAGTATCCCTGTTCCGCTATATAACTTGTTGCAACGAGATTCTAACTTAATATTTCCCTTCTCGTAGAAGTCCTTGTAACTTTTGGGAAAAACTCGGACAACCAATTTTCACAGGCCTCTTTGAGGCCAAGTTTTCCCCCCAAGCGCGTTGGCCATAGACAAGAATAGAGGATTGTCACTTGGTGCCAGGTCCAGACTGTAAAGTGGATGGATAACTTATTATCCGAGCTTGATGACGTTTTATTGTCTCCTATTCACCGATGTTTTTCACTTCTGTTCAATTGTCTGCTTCATACGGTAAAGTTGTTTACATTAGAGGGGGAATTGAGCAAAAAAAAAAAAAATACTCGAACCACTGTTTTGCAACACGAATCAAAAAAGTATTGGGCCCCACATTTTCTTGGTTGCATTCAACTCGTTTTTTTCCTTTCAGTTAGTAAAAATGTAATATATGCCGAATGTATTCCTTTGAGATCACTATACTCGATTGACAACAATTCAGGACTAAACTGGCTAAGTGTAATACCGTTAGTTTTATATACTTACACCTTTACGTAACTATGTCCTACCATCCAATATGACCTACAATTAAAGATATTTTAAAAAAACGGGGCGGGAAATACGAATTTAAATCTAACATAAGAAACACATACATTTCCAAACCTTTAATATAGACACAAAGTTGTCCTGCATATTTCCAAATTGTTAACATCGGCATAATGACGTTATGTGTATGTTCAAATTGTGTTCAATTTGTCTCACTCCTAAATTGATTTGATCTCTCCTTTTGTTATCAATATACAAATTATTTCAATAGATACATAGATAAGAGCTATTCAATGTGTGAAAAATATTGATTCACATTCACATATATATATATATATTTTTACAATACAATAAATTAATTAATACAAAAACAAATTGCAACAACTAATTAGTGTTATTAAGACTGTAAAATCATTAAGTATTTTGCCTTACATACTGTTCAATCATATTGCACTCATTAGTATAAATAAATAAATCTAGGTGAGGCTACCAATTTTAAAAGTTTCATGTTGGTAATGAATAATATTTAATACATAGGTGTATACATCATTGAAACTAATCAAAGTTTTTTTATTTGTTAATGTGTTAAACTCAAGAAGAAAATCAAAATATTATTACATTGGTTCACTTCTATGGAGGCTTGTCCTCATTTGCAGAGGGATAAGAAAACCATTTTAGGTTTTATTGATAACAACAATGCTATGGGTTTGTATAGAAATGTTTCTAAACAAATTCGAGATACTAACATTAATTGTCAAATGTCGTGACAATGAGATTGAATGTATTTAATTGTACTTGAATTGACTTTAAAAGGAAGATTGTCTTTTACTCATTAAACTACATAGTTATATAAAAAATATATTCTTATTTCGAATTTATATTTTATAAATACAATTTATAATATATGAGTAGTACTCCCTGGCATTGTCCGGAGTACTTACGCGTCGATTAAAAGACAAATTTTGCTGTAATAATATAGGAGATATATTCCTTTGAGATCATCAATGTTGCTTTCCGTTTTTCATAAGCACAATCTCACAAAACTACTCAATCCTATTATCAATTAATATGACGTGTTCTTTTTTCAAGAATGGGAAACTATTAATAAGAGTTTGAGGGAAAAAATGATTGTATGACTCATGAGTACTTTATTCTCAAGAGCGCTCACCAAAAAAAACAACCAAACCAGTAATTTCAATGTGCAAAATAAAAGCCCCAGCAAGAGTTAATTTTTTTTACATACAAGCGTTACACTTTATTCAAATATTAGTATATACTAAAAATGAATATATATTATGAATACACAAAAGAGCAATAAAAAAAGACACTATTTTTAAGGTCAAATTATATTTATGATATTCATCAGAGAAAATGATATACATCTGGAACTCCTTTTTCACACATTCAGACATTCATACAGACAGACAAACATACTTTACTATATTAAAAATATATTAGCATTGCCTTTTTGGTTTTATTTCATTTTGTACTGATGTGATGATGGGGGTTTGAACGATAAATGAAATTAAATTAATTATGACTCCATCTCTGGGATATATGCAGGGATGTGAATACTTCCTCAATTGAGCTAAGTATAAAAACTACCCTTAAAAAAATGCCATACAAAATAGAGTAACTTTGAGATACGGCATATCTGCTTGAAGAGATTAACAGTGGTGCATACAATATGTTTTGCTAGTATTGCAATATGAAAGAAAACGAAAATTAACATGAAAATTTGAAGATTATTTTGGAGGAGAGTAGCTTAGCTGTCATGAAGTTTTATTAAATCAGGTGCAAGCAGTCGTGAGAGGAATGAAATAAACACAAATCGCACTCTGTATATAGCAAGGGCATATAGGCTGGAATTATTCTTATGTCCACCCTCAATTCTACTTCGAGTACACTTATAACTGTCGAGTAAACCCTCATTGTTACTCTCTGTCTTTCAAAAGGAACACGTATTAGTTATTACTTTATACTCAGAGATGTTCTGTCTCCATGGACTAAAGAACAATGGTTACAGCTTTGGAAAATTAAAATTCATGTCTAGATTGCCAAACTAGAAAAAACCGCTTTGCGTTTTGGAACATATTTTATTGACCTCTGGAGATCACTATAAACTATATGTGTTAGAATATTTTAAATAGGGAGAAAAATGAATAATTAGATCATTTCCATTTTGCTCTACCTAATGTATAATTTCATTTAATATTTACCCTCACGTCAATTTGTCCAATATTAACAACACTAACATAAATACTATACACACGAGTTGCAACATTTAATATAATTTTTTGTGAATTTGAGACGGTCATGTCGTTGCATATCTTCCAGGGTTAAGAATGTAAATACAATGGAATATCTTCATAATAGTCACTACAAAAAAATGTTTTTATTAAATATTTTATTTTATATTTGAATAAATATTTACAAAAAGAGGTATATTAATAAGCAATAAATTCAAACTAATGATGATGTTACAAATACTCTATGTAATTGCCACTAAAACTTTCTAAAAAGAATATTACAAAATATTACACTTTTTTTAATGAAGTTGTACAAATAAAAATAAATTAAAATAAATCGAAGTAATAAATATGTGTAGAAAATATAATGTATTTCATGTTAATGATCTCTCTTATAGTTATTTATGTACATAGATTAATGAAGAACTCATTTAAAAAAATGAATCCAAAGAAAAAAAAAGATGTCAAATAAACTCCAGAAAAGGTAATGGTGTGTTATCTATGGACTTTTATGGTTATGTGAATAGTCGTGACGATAACGTCATATTGTAGCTTTATTTATGACACTTTGTGAGATTCAAGTCTATGTAGTGTACATGTCAAAATTGGGAGGGACATAAATTTTTTAAAGAAATGTATTATTTTTGAACAGTATATGTAAAGATAATGACATAATGAACCAAAAATGACGCCATTTTGTAGACAATACTTGTACTCATGGGTATATAACTATAACTATATTTTACAAAATTAACCAACTTCTTTACAAAATCCAAATTGAATGGCTCTAAAAATTGTTTTTAAATATATTGATGCAATTTTTTTCCCTTTGAATCATATTAGTCAGATGGAGTTGCATGGATTGTGGATACGTGGACATATTAGAAGTGAATATACATATTACAAAGTGGGCACCTGAAACTTGAATGGCTAAACTAGAAATATCGTGATTTTTATGGAGTCAATAAAAGATAACTCAAAATCTATTTATGATATGTTTAAATATTATATTTAAATTCAATATGTCCTCCTTCACAAGCCAAAAACAGCTTTTGACGATGAAGGCCTTGTCAATTGCGGTACGATGCTATCATGACGGCAGTTCGTAGCAAATCTAGATTTGGATGAGAGATAAGACATACATTATTCTCCATGACTCCAAACTGCTAAGTCATGGAGACTTAGATCAGGGCTGGAGGAAAGATACATGCAGGTAGGCCAGAAGTTGGTGATATTCTGTCTGCAGAAGTTTTGGTTCTGTTTGGCTTTATGGGGTGTAATGGACTTCATGATGTTTTCTAGTCTGGTTAGAGATTTCTCGGCAGTGATACCGACGCAGGGTAGATCAAACTCGGATTGCCTTTTTTGTTGTTTCTCCAACAATTCTACACCTAGAAACAAAGTGTTCAAATAAAACTTATTTATTTTTGCTTCAGCTGTTATTTGGCTGGGTAATTAAACCTAGTAATTAAAATAACAGGGGGGAAAACGAATTTAAATGCTACTTCAAGTATTGAGTCTTGAAATTATTATTTAGTTGAAATTATATAGTACAGAACACTGTTTACTTTGCATTTTGTTCATCTAAACAAGAAAATAACCTTCATTTGTCAAAAAAGATATTTTATAGACTCGTTTTGATTTGAAAACCTGAAAAATTTTAAATTTTTAAAACAGTTTTGATTCCAAAATGATCAATATGTATAATAAGATTTTTATTTAGCATAAATGAACTCTGGAAGTAACTTAGATAATAATTTATTTTGTATCAAAACACGTGATTTGAGTAGTAAAAAGAAAAAAAAAGATAATATTTACATGCATTGCACGGTACCAAAAGAGTATAGTTATTTAAGTGCAACATCTTTAGGAGTAAAATACTTATAATGTGAGGCAAATTAGAGCAATATTTTGGAAAATATAATTTGTGTTTTAAATGAATAAAAATCATGTATCTCGATTTACCTAAAACATTTTAAAGGAGCAACATTAGAAATCGTTTTTTTCGATATTTCAGAGATTTTCATATAAAAATGAGTGCGAAAAGATATTTTTCTCTGATGATTAAAGTTTATTTTCTTGTTTAAATGCATTAAAGGGAAATAAAAAATATCCTACAATACCAAATTCGAACTTTTGTCATTACGGTAAACTCAAATGTACCAATATATCCTTCTCTAGAAGTGAGTATCGAACCTGCGCACATTGATTTTTAGATAATAACTTCTTCCAAGTGCGTTGTTTACTGAGCACTGGCGTTCCAAGGGGTATTGTTCTATTAAAATTTGGTTGTATAAAAAAATATAGGCCCAACATTAACTAATTATTTCTACTAGTTGGAAAATTACCGAAGCTATAAAACAAAAGGACGAAACATGCATGCTACCTTAACTACATGTGTGAAGCCTTATTCCTCACACACATTCCCCACTTTTTAGGATATCATAGATTATATCACTTTGTCATTTGCCCCATGGGGTATAAAAAATTCACTCAGTGAAAAGTGTACCTTGTTAATTATATGAAAAAGTTAAAATTCATGGAGAATCCAGTTTAGTTATGCAGTAATTTTCAAAGTATTCGGATGTCCCTAGTATAGAAATAAATTGTCGTGTAGCCAAATATATAAGGACAAATATTGATCACTTTGTCTACATTTATCTCCTTGGCATATAACTTTGTAGAATACTAATAGGAGAAAAGAAAGAATAGAAGACAAATCAATTCTTGGAAAAAATATAAAGTGTAAATTGTCATGTTAATGATAAAACGCCAACCTGTACATTTCACATATTTGACTAACAAAGGTTTAATTTAAATTGGTGCAAACAGAAAAAAAATATATATATAGATATACTCTCATTTTCAAGGTCAATCAAAAGTAGGCAGACCTTATTGAAATTTATAAACGAAAAAATTCAATACACGTTTTATTTTTCTTCGAGAAAAAACAAAACATTATAATTTATGCATATATGAAATATAATTTAATGGAAATTTCATTATTTTCCCCTTCATATATTTCGCTTTGTCATATTCTATTTTGTTACATTCATAAGCATACACACAAAATACATAGTAAATATGTAGAACCATGAATATTACTTATACGTTGAAAACAAAACGATATCTTTATTATTCCAGTTGTATCATAAAATTTATGTATTACAAACCTTATTTGTGAAGCAAAGATACGAAGTAACTTCCTTTTGTGGTTTTAAGAACATACCTACATATTGATATGTCGTTCTAAAATTCTTGACAGGCTTTTTACCTGAAATATATACAGGGTGATTATTGTAAATCTGGAATAACTGTAGACCTAAATATATTGCAATCCGGCGATCTATACTTACGAAAAGGTGTTCATCAAATTCAGCTGACAAAATTGTTAAAGAAAAATACAAAATCCTTGAGATATCCTCCGAATACCAATGCTGCTTAGTCATTATTGTATGTATTAGTGCCGGGTGCACAACCAAGGACGCAAATAACTACATAGATAATTACGCTAGAGAGCTGAAAATGATGTTAACAGATATAACGTCCTGCTAAAATATTAAATTAGTTGCAATTTGTCCAAATAGGTTAATTGGAACCGGATTTATTCCGAAAAATCCATCATTTTTAAGACCTTTATATTTTGGGAAAAGTAAATAAGCCCCCCTAGGTCACTGGATCTGAATCCCTGGAACTACTACATGTAGGTTGTCTTGGAGAGGCATTCCAATAAACGTGTACATAATACTGTTAACTCCTTGAGGGCTTCCATTCTCGAGGCAGTGGTAAACATTGACAAGGAGTTCATCATCAAGGCCTTTCCCAGGTTCTGGTCCAAGCTGGAGGCTGTGGTTTTTGATGTGATTGACTTCACTACAGATTTGTAAATTTCTGAATTAATTTTGGGAAAATAATTGTAATATTCATTATCCTTCAATTTTCCGAATTTAAAATCTTCACCCAGTAGATATATCTACTTTTTTCTGATATAAATATTTGAGACTAGTATCTTTTTACACTATTAATAAATGCGTAATGTACACTACAAGTTATCTAGGCGACAATGTCAAAAATTAATAACATATATTAACCGATCTCATCCGTTAAAAAGAGACAAATCTTAATCTGTAATAAAGAACAAATTAATAGTTACGTACATAAATTTGCATTTTTTTTTTTTGAGGGAGTACGATTATTATCAATTTTTTTGATAGCTGTAAACTGTCACTTTTTTTTTTAAATCTAAATACATCCAACGCAAAAAACGTTTTTTGCATAAACAATCTCATAAAATATGTCAAGAGGTTTAATGAGGACAATTCTTTTTATTTGCTCAACAAATTTGTTTCTGGATATTTTATGCTTCGGTACATTTAATAAATACACAAGTCCAGAAAACTTTACCTTTTCTAATGTCTATTTTAATTCATACTCTATAGAACATGTTAGAAAACTAAAAAATATATAATATCTGCAATCTTTAGCTTGTTGTTAAAAAAAATGGAGAAAGCGGATTTTTCTCACCACTCTTTATGTGTGTGGAATAAAATCTTGAGACTTTCCGAATACTAAAGTTGTCCTGCTACAAGCCTACGCTCCTGCCTACACTGACAAATATACTCCAAGATGGTTGAGCAATAATATCAATTTCTGCCCCAAAGAAATATAGTCTCCGTATTTACCCTACATCCAACCTTTGGACTACACATTCTGGCTGCGTGTATTGTCTGGGATTATGGAAGTTAGGGTCACTATAAACGAACAATACGCCGATGTGCTCAAAGATTTCCCACAATAGGGACCTATCAAGTCTTCAGGAGGCGTCTTGAAGCCATCCTGTACCCCACAAGAGGCTACATCAAAGATGGATCATTTTACTTCCATGCAACAACATACCCATGTCTTCTTTCAATCAGGAACAAAAACGAAAAAAATATAATTGATATTTTGTTTTAAATATAAAGTCTGTTTCAAAGTAAATATTGACTATTTTGACTTTTAAGTTTACATATATAGTAATAAAAGATAAAGATCACGTGAACTATATTTAGCAAAATTAGCAATCTAAACAACATTTGTTTTTGTCCCTAAGAGGCGTTTTATATATATATATATATAACTATATACAAAGTCAGCCTTTGGAAGGAAAAATAAGTTTCCTTTCGGCTATGTTTATGATTAAAAACAACTGACTCTACGTATTATAAACTCAAAAAGGTCATTTTTCATATATTTTATTTAATGCCCCGAAAACATGAAAAATTTAATATTAAATCTCTGATAAAAATTAATCGTTGCTAATGAAAAAATACAAAAGGCTAACCCCCTTATTTTTTCCACTTTTTTTTTAGCCGTTTGACAATTGAGGTTGAGCATGGATAGAACGCTCGACATGGTAGCCTCCATAAACTCATTTTATCAATTGGGAAGGGAAGGACAAATTGCAAACATCACGAGAAAAAAGGATGATGTAACATCATCTGTGGTATCCCAAAAAGTGTCTTTCTAAGGAGGCAAACTTTTTTTCACTTGGTCAAAGAATCTACTAAAGCTACCAACTGCGTGTCGCCACTTGAGTGGAATACACGCAATGAATCAAATCCAAAGTGTAGAAAGACGCAACTTTCAGCTGGCAAATTTGTGATATCAGTATTCTGGGGTCTGCATAGTATAATTTTCAATGATTAACTCAGATAGGCCAAGACCATCAACAACGATTATTCCAAAGCATGTTAGGATTAAATCACAAGAAAAACTTCCCATTCGATGAAGAAAAAATATAATTTTGTATCAAATCAGATCAACGTGTCACAAACCACAAAAAACGATGGAAAATTTTTATGAGTTAAGCTACAAATTGCTCCCCCATCCAACGTATTCTCCATATCTGAACTCATTGACTTTTTCCTGTTTGCAGACTACAATGAAAGCTTGTTAGAAAAAAAAATCAGAGGTAATCCCCCAAACTTAAGCCTATTTTTAGACTATAGAGAAATCGTTCATTAAAAATGTCGTCAGAAAATTGAATGACTGCTAAAATCGTTGTCTTGCTTTTGAAGGTAATTAAATTAAATAAAACCATCGAATTTTACCAAATAAATGTGTATTATTACTATGTTAGCTTTCGAACTTTTCATCCGACCTGACCAAGATCACTATAGTGCTCCCTGCTCACTAATACTTTGGAATTTTCATAATATCGATGAATAATTAATTACTGCTCCAGTTTCTTGCAGTTTACCAATACCGGGCCGTGCAAAATTATTTACCGATGATATATATACTTTTTAAGAGGTTTTGTGGTAACCAATCTGATTGTTTCGTATTTTTACTGTTAAAATAAAGAAAAATCCGTCCTGTGAGAGCGTAACAACTTTCACACGTGAAACCAAATCCAATCAGGAAACAAAGAGGATCGAAATTGCACCCCTCCTCCGAGCGGGAGTGCCTTATAACAACATTAAGGAACAGGTTGGGGCCTCGTTGAAGACAATTTACAACGTTTCCAAACGCTTGGAGGCTGGGGGTGATATCAAGCATTCCCCTGGGGCTGGCAGGAAGCCCACTGTCTCAACAAGGCAAGTAAAGGCAGTGTTCAAGAGGACTCCCAATAGGCCCATTGCCGACATAGCCAAAAGATGGGAACGAGGCGTACTGAACGCCCTCTGCTAACTGAACGTCAGCGAGAAGTCAGACTTGAGCGTGCCAAGAGAATCTTGAATGATATCAAGAGCTCATCTGGACGCATCATCATTTTTTCAGATGATAAAACTTTTACGGTCGATCCTGTTTTCAACAGGTAAAATGATCGTGTTGTGAGCTTTGGAGATGTGCAAGATAAGCACCGCTATGTGGCAACAACAAAGCACCCTGCTTCGGTGATGATGTTGGGTCTCGTGGCCTCCAACGGGAAGGCCATGAAGCCGGTATGGTTCCCGACTGGCTACAGATTAATAGCAGAGGATTATGTGAAGATTCTGGCGTCCAAGGTCCTTCCGTGGATCAAATCCATAGTCAGCAACTCTCCTTGGGGTTTTCCACAAGATGGAGCACCCGTACACGCTTCCAAGAAATCTCAGGAGTGGCTCAAGGACAACATGAACTTTTGGCCCAAGGACAACTGGCCCCCTCAGAGCCAAGATCTGAACCCACTAGACTTCCCTATCTAGGCGCACGTGGAGACCAAGGCCTGCAAAAAACGACACAAGAACATAAATGCCTTAAAGGCTGGTGTCAACAAGGCCTGGGCCTCCATGACGCCAATTATATCCGACAAGTCTGTGGCAGCTTCAGACGTCGCCTGACCAGTGTCATTGAGTCACATGATGGCTACATTGATTAAATTTGATCACAAACTATTTTATTATTCTAAAAATGTATAAATAAATTGTTTCTCAAGTCATTCGAATATCATTATTGTCCGCGATATGTTCTGAACAAAAATTGGTAAATAATTCTGCACGGCCTGGTATGTGCTTTTAAAAAAAATGTATGCTCATTAGGATATAAACAATTTACACATCTCTAAATATAATATACTATAGTTTATTTTACTGCATCGTCATTTTCCAAAATTTAATTTATAATTATTTTGATATTCCTTAAATTGAATAATTATAATTTGTCCTTGACATTAAATTATAAAAAATGATCCGCATTGAATTTTATTTTATATACTCACGCCCTAATGAGTAGTCGAGAGGACAAAGTGCTAAGTAAGTGAGAAAATAATAAAGGGACTTTAAATTTGTTACTAATCATTAGGTACTTGTTATGTAATTTCTTAATTATGGATCTCATGCTGTCAAACTCTTTTTAAGCCTTTGATTAATCTCACAGAAACTGCATGTATTATAAGTGTTTAAACACCCACAAAAAAAAAAAACTGTAGATGTATATTTATGTTACAAATTAATTCAATTTTTAAAGTTATTAAAGAATCAGTGAGAAAGAAAAAGTAGAAGATATTTTTCCCAAAAGTTTATTTTTTTAATACATTAGAGTGGTTATAACTCTTTGTACGATTCCCCCAATTAATTGTTGGTTGAATAATAATATATTATGTTACATAAAATTTGTAGGACATTGATTCCATATTGCCAAATTTGTATTTAGTTAGTTCTTGTAAGTAATTTTTTTATTTATTTTCCACAGCAAAGTAGGACTTTACGCGATTGGGACCGCTTCTAGGAAGTCAATGTCAGTAGGTCTCATAATACTGCTTGATACATTTTATGAATTTTTGGACGGATCGACTTTTTTAGCCAAAAATAATTTGTTTATTTGACCATTTATCAGACACCAAATTGCAGCTGACGTGGTATAGTGAAATTCGTACGGAACCGACTCTCCCTTAGTGTGTATATTAAAATTGGGATTGTATGGGATAGGATGAGGACAAAGAAAATTGTAAATGTTTAAAAGAACTCCCATTAGGATCTGAAGAAATGACTATTTGAAACTTGTTGAGTGCCACAGTTTTTACTGAAATTACAACTAGAAAGTATATCTCGGGTGTTAATAATTTGATTACAAAAAAAAAACTATATTAGAGTTAGCAAACAAAAGTCTACAACCATATTGTACCAAATTCTATTAAATGCTAAGTTGATTTGATATTGAATTACTCCCATAAGATTAATATATAGTATATTATTTGCGTTATGGGCCATTACTCTTTTGACTTTTGAATTGACCAATTCAATGCTAAACATACATGTAACATGTTTACTCAACCTATTACCTTTCTCAAAATTAATTGTCAAGAATTTAATTAATGATTGCATAGTTATATGGTGTTTTATATGGAACGTTTAAGTGCATGATATAATCATATATCATTATACGTAAGGAATGGCATGATACGAAAAGGTTAGAATTATCTTATTAATATATTTATTTAAAGGTTTAAGTGCAAAGCCATGTTTGTTTATTTTTCTAAACTCCAACATTTTTTCTCTATTTATTTAGATACTTTAATGTTGTAGGGTCTTTTCTGTTTTGCCGCTTATGGGATTCCTAAAAAAAAAAGATATATAATAATTATCTTTATAGTGAACTATAAAAAAACTCTTTTCTCATATTGTTAGAGTATTTTTTGAAGTACAGGCCCTCATTAAATGTTTTTATACCTTAATTAAGTATTATCACTCTATATGTATATCGTACATGTTGGCTACCTAGATCAGTATGAAGTTCATTATTTAAATTAGAATAGATTTAATACAATTATAGTGAGTCATATCAACCGTAATAACTTTATGAACTAACGATTGAGTGAACATGTTTTGTACAGAAATAGTGAAATATTAAATTTACTAAGTGTTTGACAGTTAACTTATTTTACTGGGAGTATTTTCGTGAACAAGCAAAATGGATAAAGTATTAATATACCTTTATGAAATAACAATCAACAAGATGGATAAAGCTATAATGTGACATGAAATAATATTTACTTAATAGTAGTTTATTTATATGGCCAAGTTAAAAAGTTGAAACAAATTACAAAACATAATTTTCTATATACACATATTAAACTCTGCTGAACATACGCTCAATGTAACTTTTTATTCTCTTCGCAGAATTTACCTTGTTAATTCAGTTAAAAAGGGTAAAATCTTTAAAGAAGTTGTCTATTTAGTTATGGAATATTATTCAACGCTCACAACAGAAAAAAAATTGTCGCTACGCGTAAAAATTTTGAGAAAATATTTTTCATGTGGTCATCATTTCACTGCTTTGTTTCAAAGATTTAGTTATAGACGCATTTTATATGAAGTGTACACACTCTCAACACCTCATCATCACCAATTTTGATTTTTTTTATCAGGGTAATTATACTAACAAAAGAACACAATATCAGAAATTTTAGAATACGCAAGCACGAGTGCCCGTTTAATTCTCCACTTAAAATTTGGACCTTTTCGAAGAATAATGAAACTTTAGTTGTTAGTCAAATTATTTCAAAAATTTCCTTAAAAATACTCACAAGTAAATGTACTTTTATTTATTATATATCAAAGATAGTATTTCTGCAAAAAAAAATTATATGAAAACATAATTACGAAATATTATAAATAACGCCCCAAACAAGTCGCAAATTCAATTTTAACTTACTCATACGCTTCGAGTATACAAGAAATTAAAGTGCAATGTTGTTTGCAGAGGGTTGGCTTTATTATCTTAATTTTTTGTGAATTGTTGTGGGTTTTTAAATTGTTTTTCCAAAAAAAAATTAATTTTCTGAGAGTGTTTATGGTTTTTTAAAATTTTTACAAAATATTTAATATTTGAAATATAATTTTTGAACTGTTTTTTTGAATAGCTATGGATTTTTGATTGTTTTTCAAAATATTCAAAAAACCAAGCCCCTCCCCTCTTCCAATTTAATCCTACTGACGCCTTTGGAGTGAGATCTCATTGGAATAATTATTATTTAATTAGAAAAGGTCATATTTGGCATAATAGTCATAATATAAATTACTAAATATTTAATTCCATATTTTATCTAACCTTTCCAAATTATAAATATTGATAGTCATTTCCATACATATTTTATCATTCATCATTTAACTTTTTCTCATATTTTTAAGTGATTACAAAAATAAATATTTCATTATCTTATAATATTAGGACTGTTTTATATGTTTAGGTCAAATTCTTCCTAAAAATGGGGCCATTGTACCTAGATATATAGCTAGGTACAATGGCTGATCTTGCAGATAACTTTTTTAGTGTTGCATTATACCAAAAAAGAGTATCTAGGTTACAGATTTAAATAATTTTTTTACATTTTTTTTTATTGCATCATAAACTAAAATTGATAATATGTAGGGTACATCCTTACTTATTATTCTAGATATTAAACAAATCTAGAAACATAAAATTGAATTTAAAAAATAATAATTCCAGAATATCAAAAAATTCATATAAAATTTGATTGCTTACCTTTCCAATATAGTTGATTTTCTAAATGATGACATGACGTAGTAATTGTTTATAGAAAACTATTTTACAATAGTTAAATCCTAATAAGACGGCAATTCAACATACCTTTTGAAAATAAATATTATAGGGATTCATTGTGTTCGATACATAAGATATTTATATGCTTGTTTGGCATACAAATCTATTAAATGTACACACCTATTAATACGGGTAATTATTGATCCTTACAAAAGAATAACTTTTTTCAAATCGATTTGATAGTGAAGAAAATTTGATTCAATGGCAAAAAAAAAAAATTGCATCTTTAATGAAGGCGTTGTATCTAATTACAATACGAATACTATATAAACTTTGCTAAACATAAATCACTACGTCAAATAAAAAACTCATGAGAAGAATGAAAATGTCAAACTATCAAATTTTTCATACTATAACATACGAAATATTTGGAGAATATAGTTTTGAAAATTGATATTTTTTTTTTAAGTCATAAATAAGGAACTAGTTTAACATTTTATAAAACCTACAATATTTGCAAGCATACAACATGCTAATTCTAACATTGACTTTCATAAATAAAAGAAAATATTTAATAGTAGCTTTTGTATTCGGCATTGTTTAGAGTTATTTGTTCAGCTATACTCTAAAGCTTTTCAAAGGCTTTGTTACCACATTCAATGTCTAGTCGATTTTTAAAAAAATCACTTATTTTTATATTTAGGAATAATAATAATAACTGAGTTTAAATAAAAACATTTATTCAAAAATTCAAACTATTTAACCCTCCATTGAAGAATTACTTTATAACAAAGGCAGTTACTTAACTAAGTATAAAATAAAACCCAAAAATTAACGTATTTCATTATATTAATAAACTATTCAGCGATTATAATAATTATTACGTCATTTAATTTTTTTAGCTATAACATCTATTTTGCACTCTAATATATCAATTAAAATGCTGAAAATACTTGTATAAACACAAAACATCAAGAGTAGTAAATGATTATTTTAAATAATCTTAAAAACATGAGTTTATTGTTTCAACAAGATATAATTTGTCATTTTTATTGTAAAAATATAAAATAATTATTTTGATCAGAAATTTTATGATATTTTTTTTACGTCATTCTAATGTTTGGAAACAAATTAGTATTCATCAGTTATGATGAACTTGCGTTATTTGTATAAAATAATGAGACATTTGTTTTAGTTACAGTTGTTTGCCTCAGTCCTCAAATTGAAATAAAGAAAAATCCAAGAAATCAAAAAGAAAAACAAAGGAAATACTTTTAAGTTTAACAAATTCATTAAACATTAATTAAAAATTATTAAATATATGAATAAACCCTAAGCAAGGCATTGTGGACATAAATAAAGAATTTCATATTATCTGATTGAATATTTTAAGAGAATATTGAAAAACATTGGCTAAAAAATATAGATTCAAAGGAATAAGTAGAATTTTTCATAAATCTTGGGGTTTTAATATTCCAGCTCACTAACAAAGGGTTCAAACAAGTCTAAAAAACATATTTTATATATATTTATAAATAAATCATTCAAAATTGCTAACTCAGATACCAAAGTACTTCCATTAAAAAAATATTTTTTTAGTACATCCATCTTGCATTAACCCCCTTTTTACTACTTTCTCTTGAAATATGACACAAACAGCTTCAGACAACCTCGTTGCTGTATGATTATTTTATGGATAAAGAAGTCAAACAGTTCTGAGATATTAATTGCACCTTTAAAAATGATTCATCCACAGACAAACATACAAACTTAGCATTATAGAATATATGTAAAATATAAATGCATTATAATATAAATTTTAATATAAAACTAGGGTGAACACACTATCTTAAAGATAGCCACCGAAAATCAACATGGTTGCCCTGACAATCTGAAAAATATTTTGGTGGAGATCAACTTTACTACGATGGCGTTCCATGAGATCAGCTGTGACGAGGGAGGAGGGAGAAGGAAATATAGAAGGGCATTACTAATCAATTATTCCGATGTCAATTCCTACTCTACTCTTTGTCAAACAAGGACTTACAATTATATTTCCATAAAAATTCCTCAAGATTGATCTCCGTCTTGTATAAGCAACACACGAATGTTCGAGGTTTTGAATATAATTGAATGTACTAGAAAATTAAATTCACTGAACAGGAGCTTAATAATAATGAAAACAGCTCAGGAAAAAAAAATATTCAGCTAACAAATAAGCACGATTTTCATCACTGATGATCAGAATATATACATTCCTGGCCTTATAAGAGGTTAAGTAAATGCACATATCCATTGGATGTTGAAATTTGATAATATTTTGCGTCAAAAAAAAAATTTTTATCTTGTTTATTTTGTTTTTAGTCCTACCAGAAACTGAAGTGCATTATTAGATTATAACTTCTCTAATTTATAAGTCTTATAGTCATGAATATTGGTTTCTGGTCAGAAAATCCTTGACAAATGTGAGAGCGTTACATTTTCTTTTAGACCAAACCAATTCGGTTCTTTAAAAAGTTCGGTCTAGATTGGTTCAATAGAATAAATCGTTCAAGTTTTGTATCATTTAAAATTTGGGTAAGACCTACTTTACGGAGAAACTGTTTATAATTTAAGTATTTTAAAATTGTGAACTTTGGTATAATGATGTCATACGAAGTTTAAACAGAGATAGTTGAGAAAAAAAAATATATTACTTTATTCAGAATTTTTAAGTGTTTCAAATTATATAAAACTTTATTGTATATTGAGTATTCAACTCCCGTAAACGTGTAAAGGGAGAACAAGTAGGTTTTCCAACAGGTATGTCGTCACAAACTTTATACTGAAGGAATTCAGTTCAATATGAATTCTCTCATAGAATATATTTTTTGTAGTTTTTCCCTTACTTAAAGAAAAGAAAACAATATAAATTATTAAATGAATTAAATATTAAATAAGAAAACATATGTAGGAGTAAAAATAGGTGTATCTCATTTAATTGAGGTTTTTATGGTAAACCAAACAAGCAATAAGAATAACAAAAATTTTGGTTAGATTATATTATTGCTGCTTATTTTGCATGCATGAAAAATTGAACACTGACTTTAACATAAATACAAACAAGAGTATTATTTGAGTTAAACATATAATGTCCGTCAACACAAAAGTGTGCAAGAATGTTTGCTTTTTTCAAAAGAGTTTGGATTACATTTGTATTCTTTAACGAGATATCGTCAATTATATTAATGATTATTTTTATAACCCTTTGGGTGTGTCGCAAATTGCACTTCAAGTAGCCAAAATGGATCATCACTATACAATAATGAAAAATTGATATATCTAGATTTTATTTGAAGCGCCATACTTGGGACAATATAGGTTATTTATATCAATTAAAAATTTTAAACTATAGCTGCAGTTATTGGATATCTTAAGTTACCCAACAAATACAAATACCAAACCTATTATCACCTCAAATATGTCTATGAAATATTAATTATCAATGTATATTATATGAAGAAAAAGAAAATTAGGGTGTTCTCTTTTTCTATATTTTTTTGTTCATGATTATTTGTATGTTGACGCACTACATATATAGTCAAATCTTTATCAAGTGACCAGGCAAGGGAAATTGGAAAGACAACCTTTTTGTAGAGGTTATTTTTTAAACCAGACTTCCTATATTGTAAGAATTCTAAATTTGAAAACTGGGTATGGCTGCTTAGCTTAAAACAGTTTGTAGTTATGCCACGTTTGGATCTATAACAAAATCATATTAAGCTAAATCTAACCTACAATATAAATTTTCCCCTCTTATATATTTGAAAAAAGTAAAAATTCAGCAATTTATTGATTGACATTGATAAACAATTTTATAATAGTTGTATGGAAATGGTTTATATGAAAATAGCAAAAAATTAATTCAGTCATATCTACTTAATATTGTTTAAACGCATAGAAAAAAAACTTACTTATATGAGTCAACACAAAAGCAATCTTTAATAACAATTAATAAAAGGAGAAAATCTATATTAATTGTTTTACTTCCTAAATATAAAAAGCCCATAATTTAAAAGACTCTTTCTTGTCAATCATGGACTACAAATCATAGCTTGTGGGATAGGCTTAGATACCTAAAAATATTATCTGTAGTATTTAGCCTTCATTTGATATGTTATACTTTGGTTAGGACCGATATTGCCTTTTAAATATAATTTATTTTTCTTTCTATAACTGATCGGTAACTTTTACAATCTTTAATTACCGTTTAGGCGTATCATATCTAAATAATTTACTCATAGAAATGTAAGATAATTAGATTCAAAATACAAACATAATCCAATCTCATTTTTGAAAAAAAAATCATCTCGGCTTCTTTTTGAGTTGACAAGCCTTAACTATCTACTGATGATTGATTATTGAAGATACAAGATAATAAGTAAGAGTTAAGTAATGGTGAAATATTGCTGGTATATATCTATAAAAATTATGTACAAACCTAGCTGACATTTCATTGCTTTCTACTTGCATATAACTTGTCATATTCCTTAGTAATTTTTGTTTACTAAACATTAGTATTTTTATCGAACATGTAGCCTCATTGCTTTATCGACTCAATCAATCCAATTCATGAATAAATACACCGATTGATAAATTGAGAAGTTAAATTCATATTATAGTTTATTTTCAGTAAAAAAACGTAATAAACCGAAGACATTTTTACGCATCTACAACTTTATATTAACCTATGACAATCACTCCTACAAGTAAGACATATTTTAAATTACAGAACCCCTTTATTTTGAAAGAATAATTCTTTTGGGTTTATGATAATAATAAGGAAAGTTCTAACAAATGAGCTACGCATTGGTCCAATCCAAAATTATACCCGAATTTAGTTGTACACGCATACAAAAGATGAGAAAACTAATATGTAGAATTATTTTTAAAGATTTTTTGAAAGTATATAAAAGCTTTTCATTTATTCACATTAACCTTTAAGATATAAGACAACTTAATGCATGTATAAAACTTGACATATTTACACTTGGCTCTATAAGTGGGGTTATTACGACATGTCTTCGTTAGGAAAGGATAATCCATAATAAAATCAATCACATATCTATGGACTAACCGATGGTTGTCTGAAACAACAAACAAAGTTGTGATGATCAGAAACCTTATAACACAACCTAGCTCTGCCTGTCAGATATGTATTTGAAAATCAACGCCTTATTTACAAATAAAATCATTAGATGATATTTTACATTCTGAGGAGGAACAATGTCATCAAACTCACGTCATAGAGGTCAAAAAGATGTGAACCCATAACTTTTTGATATTTTATGGAACTACTACAAGATATTTATCCAGCTATAAACATGCTTTAATATTATTTATGACATTTGTGAGCCAATTTGATTATAATGATTTAATGACTTTGTCTCTTGATGGGAGAAGAAGAAAATATAAATTAACAATTCAACAAAGAAATACATATTTAACTTTTTTATAATGCAGGAAATGCTGCCTTTGAATGTCTCTCTCATTACGATTGTAAGACGTTTTCTAAAAAAAAAAGTATAATATAAACTTCTTTCTTCATATATTATTTTAAAGGTCAAGATGATTTATTTGAGAAATACTACATTGTAGCTAATGATTTTAACATTATTAGAGATATTTAAGTTTGTGTTTTCCCCTTCCAATTCATGATACTTTTCTTTTTTTTATAAATTCCTCAGAATTACTTGAATTTATACTTTTAAACTTCTTTCATATGTTGATTAATAATAGTGATGGGTTTCAGTCTTAAAATATTTGAATGGTCTGAGACAGTTATGATTTTAAGTGGAGTGAACCAATTGGGTCCAGCCGATCAGTCGTATTGAAAATTCGGTCTACCCCGATTCTGTCGATAAATTATTGATGATGTCCATGTTATTTTAAAATTTTCCTCATCGACCACAATAACGTAACATGAAGTTAAAAGTGTTGCATAAATCATATTTGAACTAATCATTAATCAATACTGGCGATAAAATCGGTCCATAGATTGAGGCCAAGATAAATAGATGTAGAAATACAGGGCAAGGATTCTAAGCAATAGCAAAAAAGCCCCTTGGAGTACAAGGTGTGGGCCTTCCTTGCTTGAGAGAGTATAATAAACATGAACATCATAATTTATATTCTTTGCAGGCTGCCTTTTTTGAGATAGATGCCAACATGGACAAGGAGATCATCATCAAGGCATGTACCAGGTTCAGGGCCAGGTTGAAAGCTGCAGTTGAAGCTAGAGGAGGTTGGTTTGAGTGATCGACTTCACTATGGACCCCTAAAATTATGAACGAGCAAAATATGTGTTAATTGCTTAATTTATTTTTGATACATTGTACTATTCATTACCCTTAAATTTTCCAAATTTAAAATTCCCACCCTCTACATATACTAAGACCAAAATAATTTGTTCACGAATTCAAAACAATTAAATTAAGGTCTAGGGACTGGACAAAAATATCTCGGTCTGGGACCGAGTCTCAACACTAGTAAATACATATTATATATTGACAATAAATTTAGGAATATATGGTGCTAACATTTTAATAAAAGACAAAAACACTTCATACTCGTACAAATACGAGCGTTGTTCAAACTGTCAACGTGTATACTTCACTTTCTCTTGTCATATCCCCCAATTATCAAAAACACACACTACTAAATAATGGCAATAACATACACATACATATGTACATAATGACTTTTTACTACTTGGCAAAAAAAACCACTTTTTTTGCAAATCCTGATTTTCAGTATTTTAAACATGTCATTTAACTTTTGTTTCTTTATCTATTTCATATATAAATGTTATATACAATTTTACAGGTTATAAATTATACATCTTATGATTTATTATTATATTAATCTATTAAATTGATTATGTATTTTTGATTAATATAACAGAGCAAATTTAAACTTTAAAATACATCAGAGTACTTATTAATTTATAACATTGATCGAAAAAATAAAAAACTATAGCAATAATATATCGACTATCCAATATTTTTTTGCATTTTATATAGGTTCTCTTCTCAAAAATGGTATAATAACGGTAACAAAAACCAAGTTTGCACACTAAAAAATCACTAGGATGTACAACCCTAAATATATGTACTGTCATTTTCTTTTTGTTTTAATACCACGTATTGAGTTTATGTTTAACATAGTTAGTAGTATCTCTTTAGTATCAGCTAGATCTGTTTATTTCTTTCTGTTTGGCATTCGATTTGTTTCCAGGAAGTGTAGTGATTTTCAAAAAAAAAAAATGGACAAAAAAGAATTTCGTATATTAATTAAACATTACTTCATGAAAGGTAAAACACCTCAAGAGACTAAAAAGAAGCTCGATAAATATTATGGGGACTCTGCACCTTCGATTAGTACAGTTTATTAGGGGCTTCAAAAATTTGGAGCGGCTGTATGTGTACAAGTGACGTTGGAAGTTTCTGGACGCCCTAATGTTGAGGTTACTACTCCAGAAATAATTGATAATATCCGTTTTTCTTACAGGTCGGTTTTCAAACGGTCCAATAACGATGAGTACTTTACACTTGTAATAGTTTACCTTTTTTCTAGATAGTCGATGAGGATCATTCCTTGCAAATCCAAAAGACAGTCTCCATAATCTTTCTGGTCGATTCCTTGATTCAAACGAATGCCATACAGAAATAAATAGACCAATCTGTGTGAAAGTTGTAGTTAGTTCCTCCAATAAATACAACTAAATAAAGAGGACCTCTATACGAGCTAGTAGTGCCATCTCTCCGAATTTGTGCAGACTTTTCAAATGACCCTCGAATCTTAGAACTAGATGACTAGATTTTTCCTAACAAATATTCTGAGCGTGGATTGGTTACATTAGAAATAGCTCTTGATAAGCTGTGAATATCCCAATAATTACTGAATAATAAGTACAAAAAATAATATTTAAAAAAGAAGATTTTTTTTTTTTTAATTTTTATAAAAGGGGTGACAATACAACTTCTTTTTTACAAAAGGCTTAAAACAATTTCTATGAAATCAAAGTACATATTTAATCTATTACAAGCGATAGTTTAATTAATTTGCCACTACATATATGAATGCATTTTCAAATATAAATGCAACATTTATTAATTAATTTTTGTTTAATCGTCGTGCTGAGTACTTAACTTAAATTTTATATAAAAAAGAAAACTATTAATTATGTAATGGTGCACTGCATTACTCAAGAGTCTAGTTCGAGTCAAGAGTGTTGTTCAATTCAAAATTATGCATTTAAGATAAAAATGAATATCTTTTAAAGTACAAGATCTTCATAATTAATTTCAGTTAGAAATCTTTTGGTGATATTTTATGTTGCCCAGAATAAATTTTTAGTCATTTTAATTCGTTTTTCCATTTTTATTTCATTTTGAGATTAAGTTGTTAAAAAATTTACTTCTGACCAGTAACGTGGCTATAATAATGTACAAAAATATTTTAAGAACATTTTAGAGACAATTTTAAAGACATTTCATTTTCTTTAGGTAACAGGGTAGAATAGGATTGAAAGCAAGAATATAAACCTGACATTTCCTGATAGTATTTCTAAATATAACAAGGGCATAAGAGGAGTTGATCTGTTGGATGCAATAACAGCTGTCAATATACGGATAATTTGGTGAAGGTTTGGGGGTGTCCTATATTTCACTGTTAATTAGTGATTCTGCTCTTCAAGCCTGTCGACTCATCAAACCTTAAACAAATGTCTATATACATTTTTTTATAAATTATCTTTCATATTGAAACGGTCTTACTCTTTTTTTAAGATGGGTAGTCAGCAAAAGCTTGAGGGGCAACAATACCTCCCCCCCTTATAAGATTTATCCATCAGTTAAGATGTTTGTTGGCCCAACGGCAACTAAATGGGGAAATGGGGATGCTCTAGATGCACCTGTGGGAGATATACACATTGCTTCTATAGTTATTGTAAATAATAGTAACTACTACTATTGAGTTTCGGTCTGACCGATCTTACATATAAATTGTTTGTTTGATTCTATCATCTCTTTCATGTATACAGTATTTTTTGTATTGAAATATTTTTGAAAAAATGATTGAAACTTGATCTAGAAAAAAAAATGGACTCTCATCATATATGAGACCGAAGAAAAATCGGTCCATAAAGTGAGAACAAATAAAAATCAGTCTACAATGTGAGACCCAAAAGATAGATCCACGGTCTGACACCGTGGTCTGGACCGAAAAATCGGTCCCAGTCGGTCTAAAAAAATTACTTAAGATCAAAACGAAAAAATAAAATTTTGGGGATGGACTGAGTCTCAACACTAGCAATTACTTATATTAGGAATGATGATTTCTTAAAATTCAGCTCATGTAAGTAAAAAGGAACCTATTTTAATATGCTAATATAATTTTTCAAGTTTTGATCCAATATTTAAACAGCAAATATGCCTACAAATCATTTTACAACTGATACTGGCGATAGGTTAATTAATTAACCAGCTCCTATCTAAGTACCAGCGAACTTTTGATATTTTTTTAATAAAAAATTGTCCTATTTCATTGATAAATAAATTAAATATATCCCCCAATTTTTTATAGCTGTCCAAATGATTTTCCATAGTACTAAGTGATGAGTTAATTTGTTTTTGGTGATTCTGCAAAGAGAAAAAGTTGTGTTTTTTCCAAAATAAATCCAGTTTCAATTACGCAATTTGTACAAATTTTAGGAATTAAACATTTTTATATGAGATCAAATCTGATGGCACTAATTATATCTCTTAAGCATCGTCATTTGTTGAGTTGTTTGTACTTAAATGATTTCAATATTTTTGAAATTTTTTTCATAGTAATTTTAAATTTTGAAAACATGTATAAATTCAAACTTAAATGATTTATTTCTGAATATGAACAAGGGTAAAAAATTTGTTATTGAATACACAAGGAATTTGATTAATAATATTATGGAAAAACTTTGGTTTTAGTCTAAGCAATAGCTCAAGGAATGCTGGTTACAACTGCTAGTCATTCAATAAATATATGCTTATATGAATTTTATTCTTAAATAAGTTACAAAAAATATTAATGCACTAGAATATGAAGTCTCTCTCTCTCTTAAAGGCTATACATATTTACTTTGTATACATATACTCTGTAAGATATAATACATAATGGGAATAAGATATATGTTGTTATTATTTTAGGTGTCTGAATTCATTAAATAACTTTCTAATGAAGAAGGATTAAGAAAACTTATTCATTTATCCAATTAGTTGTTTTCTTTCAATTCAATTTAATTAGATAATGCTCTTAATATTAAAAAATTAATGTTAAAACCAGATTTTTAATATATTGTACTAAGATATTAGTATGACAGCCTCTTTTTTTTTTTTTTTTTTTTGTATATGTATCATTTAATTTTTCATTAATAAGCATTTTTTTATAACAAAGTTATTCGTCATATCATATATTTAAAAGCAATTAATCAAATTTTGTATAATGTGTAAAAATTATTATTTTTGTTAGTAATCTTTCATTTCATTAGATTTAAAATAAATGTTTGAAGACAATTTCCTCCTTATTTGTATCTCTTCATGATATTTATATATATAAAAAGGAAAAAACACTACAACACTACAAATAATGTTATTCAAAGCTTCATGAAAGTAATTGATGAAAAAATGATATGGACAGAGTCGGGACCCAAAATTTACAGTAGCATGACTTAATTATGAAAATTTGGATTTTTATGAAATTAAAAAAGACAACTCAGAGCCAATTAGTTATATGTTTGGATAATAAACATATCTATATGTTTATTGAATAAGCAATAGCAGCCTCTACACGCCGGGGAACATATTGGTTACTGTCAGGAACTACTCTGTTTTTGAAAAATAAATAAGTTTACTCTGAGTCTAGCAGAAACTTCCCTTTTTAATTTCCCAACAGCTCTTCCGTCTTACTCGCTATGATTGAGAGGCAAGCGCACTAGTGATTACTCTATACTTAAGATTTTCTCTATTAAAGAATAAAATAAAAAATTAACAACTTTATAAACTAAAAAAACACTGTTTAGTTTGCCAACACAAAAAAAACTAACACCCTTAGTAAGGTTTGAATTTTCCGTTATATAAAAATTAGGGATGTGCTGTATTGGTGAATATTCAAAAAGAATATATACTTCTATATTCCTATATAGGCTTATAGAAGTATATCATGTATTATAGAGAACACTTCATTTAATAAGGGAAGAAAAAATCCAATTTATATTGGTCACACCCTCAGTTCTTATCTGACTTTGAGATTATCTTCCTAAAGATCAGATCAAAGTGCTTTTGAAGACATTTTTTGGGGATTGTAGTATTTAATTCAATCAACTGATGCATGCATATATTACATGCACATATTATATAATGAATAGCTACCCATTGAGAGTTCCAACCAAAAAAAAATTATTGTTTAGTTATGTCGGTTACAAACTATAATTGACTATATTTTTTTACTTTAAATATTTAAAAGATGTATTTTCTGATTTTTATGAAAAGGTTAAAAGAAAAAAATATAAAACAATATCTCACTTTTGAAATGAGGGTTTAAGTAGTAGACCATTTGCTTTGATAGATATAAAAGGTGTAATTAATCTATGTATATATCATTAAGCCATTAAGTATTTCAAAATTAATCGCTTCAAAAGGTAACTATAATGCATAGTAAGTTAAGCTAATACTACAATATTGAATCAAATTGTTATAAAATTTGATAATTTAAACTTTTGCGAAGATAGTGGACTTTTAATATGATGACATCAAGTAAAAATGCATTATCGATAAAGTATATTATTTTAAATTTATATATACATTAGTAGGTGTACCCAGCATTTCTATGAGTTTTTTGTATAATTATAACACTAAGATATTCGATGCCTAAGTTTGTCTAAGATGTCCAAACATTTGTTGTGTTGTCAATTTGAAGAATTTCACCTGAAATAACAGGTAGAATAAAATATAATGTTGTATTTTCGATTTAATTTCAATGATTTATATGAAGTGATATAATCATCCCATTTAAACCAAGAATGGTCCGCACTGTTTCTAAACTTATTGCTAACAAGAATCCAATCTCACAATGCCTTTATCGTAGAAGCCCTTGTCCCTATTTTCAAAAAGCTCAGACGACCAATATGTACCCCCAAGCGCGTTTGCAATAGCCAGAAACATGTTTTAGTCACTTGGTGCCTAATCCAGACATAAAAGAATTGATAAGAAATTATCACCTAAGCTCCCAGAATTTCTGGCACGTCATCAAAGATGTGTGCGGCCCGGTGTTGTCTTGATCATGGCTTGTTGTCTCATATTCACCAATGCAGAACAGAAGCAGCCAACATCAGTTCGATCGCTAGCTTCAAACATTCGAGATGTACACGGTAATGGGCAGAATTGAGGGGGAAAAATACCTTTAATCATTGGTGTGCAAGAGTCCTTGTATACATCACAAATTTTATTGGACGCTTTTGACGCGTTTTTACCTTTCCAGTAATAAAAATGTTTAATTTGGGAAATTTCTTCCTTTGAGACCTCCATACTTGACGCGCAATAAATAACGACTGAACCAGATACCATCAGAAAAACTTTTGTAGTATACACTCATGACTTTACAACACTATATCGTATGATCCGATATGACCAATAATGATGATCCATCCTAATAAATTAATAAGTATACCCAGATTTAATTTTAAACTTATTTTTTAATAGATATTTTATATAAAAATATTCAAAAATGCAAACACGGATATTAAAGTACTTTTTTTTTTTTTTTTTTTTTTTTTTTGGTTTTTCCGTATTGGATTATGGTATAAAGACCCTTTTTAAATATTTATATCGCATTTACCGATTCCGCATAGTCATTTCTTAGATCAAGTAGTTCGGTAGCACTAATATATTAAGCCGTACACTCAAAAATAAAGCCTCCACAGACAGAAAAAAACTTGTACTCTTTAATATAGAATATACAGTAATCAGTTGTTTTGAATCTGTTATAAATTATTTGGAAAGGTCCTTATAAATACATCATCATTACACTAATAGGTAAATTGTGGGAAGGGAAAATAGCATGTTATTATGTACATTAGACAATAATATTCAATTTTTGTTATGTCTTTGTCTGCCAAAAATTTGTTGATTGGCATAGTTGATTTATGTTTGTGATTAATAGTTTAAAGAAGAAAATGAAAATTGCTTTTGTTTGAAGAGTATTGGAAGTACACAAGGATCATTGGGGATGCTCGTAAATTGAACTTTTAAAATTGAGTTGAAGTGAATAATTTCTCTCGAGCGCATTGTTCATTGAGCTTCACTTACAGCTTGATCTTTTTTAGTGATTTATTTTGGGATAAATTACATTAACTAACCGAGGGATAACTTCTTTTTTTCCTAATCTGCCCTACAGTTTGAAGATTGCGGTATACATTTCTATTACACTTTACGAATGTGCAAATTATGTCCATTGTGTTTTACGAATGCACAAGAGTTATAGGCAGGAAATAATGGCTGTCGATGTTAAATTGATAACACGAAGCAGAATTCAATTATCATACGATAATAAAACTGCTATTACCTACCAAAAAATCTAAATTGCCATTGATTGGGACCACCTGTTTCTTCGGACAACATATACACTGTATAACCTGTTCAACAGAGTAATTTGCCTTTTTTCAGACAGTGAGACTAGTGTTAATTTAATGCCCTGACTTACAAACTCAATGAACAAAAGAATTAAACGCGTATGTCAAGGAACTTATTTATATTATTTCATCACTGCGTATAAAGATGTTATATAATTTCAACGTCAGCAACGTCAATTGATTGGTTCACTTTTTATTACACCATCAGAGTTGAATATCATTTCTCTGATTGGAATTATGGGTTATTAATATAAAAAGACAAGCTAGTGTGATGTCATATTTTACCCTGATGTCAGCTGATACGTTCTCCCAATAATTAAACATCTTGTGCCTCTATGGCTAACTTCTTTTTTTTTCTTTTTTGGCTAAGTATCTAAATGATGGTTTTTTTAAAAGTCCCTTGAAATAAAATACCACATAACCACAATCTAATCAAATATTGCTGCAATTTGAATTTATAAAGGAAAAAAGTAATACAACTCATCATAGGTATATTTCTCCATCATTTCTAAATAGCGTGTAGTTATAACGCAAACAAACCAAGTTTTATGGTATTTATCGTATAAAAACATAAATTTTATTGCAGTTGATAACATTGTGTCTTTCACTGATTCAATCCTTTGCACTTTCCGTTACTCTGGCATAAGATGCACTTTTTTTTGCTCTATAAATTGATAATAATTCATTCTTAAAATATATTTATAAAGTGCATTTATTTTGTTATTTTTATGTAGAATGTATCAGAAGGAGTTGCAGCACTGATTTAAATTTGGATCTATCTTCTATATTTTTCTCTTTTCTTGAATGCTAACTTTAGGAAGAAATATAATGTTTACTTATTTACGCAGGGTTGAACATTTATCTTTAAAGACGATATCCTTTTATTCAAAATGCATTCTTTCTCAACATTCATAGACAAATGTACGATACTACAAATGCATATTGCGATAATAATGGTATCAAAGTAAATAAGTTATTTGTGAAATTAATGTTTGGATTTCAAGACAACTGGATTTAAAGGTTTTTGTCAAATACATTAACTACTAGAGCGAGTAACCAAAGTTATCAGGCGTCGACGAACAAACAAACTTTGGTTCAATCACATAGAAAATAATTACCCATGAAATCCTTCTTATTACTTATTACGGTCTTTTCTTTTTTAACCCTCCAATAGTGAACTAGATATTTTATATCCGATATTTATAAGAATACCTCATATTCCATTGAATCGACATATTATTTCAAATGCTTTTCAGTATGTACAAAAACATGAAATCCGATTAAATGCAATTATTTGTTTATCTTTATAATGACTTGTTTAAGATGTATTTGTACATTTGCCAATTTTTAATCGAGGTTTAATTAATTTAATTAAATGTTGTTCCTTTTTTTCATTTTGGTATATTGGATTTTTTTTTTTTTTTAATACGATGACTTAGAATTACTATTGTAAATAAAAAATGTAATAATTGTATGTATTATTTGATATCATACACAAAAACTTCATTAAATAGGATTGAGTACTAATTTGATTCCCAAAATTCGCATAGGATAGTTAATATTTTATAGAAATTTTTCTTAAAAATAAAGATTTAAGGTTTTTTTCCTGAAGAGTAACAAATTATATCTAGTTACATCCCAAAACTCATGTCGTTTAGATTATTATAAAAAAGATTTTTTTTTGATCGGTATCTTATTTTCATAATAAGTTTTAGGATTTTGATTAATATTTACATGTGCAGAATAGATTGAGTAATTATAAAATTGAAACAAATTTTAATAAAGTACTTATCAAGATGTTTCCTAACGTTAAAAACAAGTCCTCGTTTAACACACAAATAAATAGAAAAAAAACAGACTGACAAACTTTGCTTTATTTATATACATAGATGATAAGTCTAGTGATAAGACTGGGTCTAAGGCCATTTTTTTAAAGGTTAATTTATTTTTTCTAGACCAATACTTCAGTCCATACTGCGATTTCATACCCTACAAACTGTAATTTTTTTAAATATTAGTTCGATTTTTTAGATCTTATTACATTGACCAACTTTTTGCTCTCAATCTTCCCGTTCCTATTTTTTCCCCTTGTACAAATGTACTTTTAACTTCAAATGACGTTATTAAACCGAATTTTTATTATTTTAAAATACATATAACGTCATCAAAAATTCAATTCACCGAATTTGAAATGATTTTGATTTTTATGGAAGACCGACCATTTCTAATAGAAAACTGATCTAAACCGAACTTCTTTAAGGAACTGAAACCCAACACTAATAACTACCTATATATTTCCCAAGATAAGGCCTGTCTTTTATATATTTTAAGGTTTCTAAAGGCATTTTTACATAAATAATATTTTCATGATTGCATTTCGATAAAATATTGTAAAAAATATTACTATTTTTTTATTGCGCCTTATTGCATTATTTATATATTAATATTCATTTTGATAAAATTTGAATGAAATATTCACATTCATTTTAGTATTGAGCTTCGATCCGGTACCCCCCCCCCTTTCCATCTTAGTTCAGACTGTGTTCTCTAACCTAACATAGTTTAAACCCAATTAGTTCGATCTTACAAAAATTGAAAGTTCTAAAACTTTTTATTATTAAGATTCTTGGTGATAATATATCAACTTTGAAGTTTGCAAGAGATCTTATTAAATAGCATCCTCCACTCTTAGCAAGAGATTTGATGGTTTTGGGCGAGAATTTTGTTACTTTAAAAGTTCGGAAAAAAATATTTTTCTTCATTCGATTGTTCCTTTTTCAATTTGTGTTACTTATTTTTATGCCATCGTTTTCAACACGTTTGTTTGAGTGCGTAGTTATATTTTGTTGTTCTCTTTTCTAAGAAAGTACATTTCAATTAAATTTTTTATTCATCTACAGGGCGAAAACTCAAAATTTAGAAAATTTTAAAAAACCGTTTTCACTTCATCATATTTTTTTTTGTGCCATTTGATGACTAACTTTTGAAGAATAAGTTGGTAATTCAAAAATTTTCTACAGGTTTTTTATTTGAGAAGTACCCCTCAATTCTGACTGATGGCTTCAACATAGGGACAAACAAAGGCACAAATGGCCTTTATGAAGTCCAAGGACAAGTTGTTCTCCTTCGCCATGATCACGGCCTTGAGGGAATCGACCTTCGGGTGAGATGTCTTGTTTGTCTTGCTCTCCATAACGTACAAAACAACGAAGTGCAGGGGCTCATGTCGGTTGAGGACAAAGGCTAAAATTCTGCGGGTCAGAAGGTAGCCAAGCTCTCCCTGGAGAAATGCGGCACCTTCTTGGATGTATATGCAAGGCAACTTTTCTGGATAAATGAACAAGGGGGTAATTTTGTTTACTGTCTCAGACCAGTTCAATATTTCCAGACAAAACTAAAACTAGACTACTAGGCCCAAACTGATGCCGAATACCTGAGAAGAAGAAAACGATGTCACAAAGGCTCTAGCATTAGTACTCCGACCACTTTATAGGGATGCCAATTACAGAGCAACAAGATTTTACAGTTATTAAAATTCAAAGATTTTCAAGTACATAGTATTAGAGATAATCATAAAATGTAATATTATATTTCATGGTCTAATTTTTAGATTTTTTTAGACAAATCAATATTTTATAGCTACCGAAAGAGAAGACAAAATACAGAAAGAAAAAGAGAGATAATGATATAATCTAAGCCTTCAGGAGAAAACACAAAAACATATGTGGAAACTCTAATAAATTCGGCCTATTTTGATCGCATAATTAATACTACACTTAAAATCATATCAATCTTTTATTTGTAAGAGGATTTTATTTTACAAAAAATTATCTGCAGTATATATTAAAGTGTAGAAAAATATTGCGTTTTAAGTTGGGAATAAAATATTGTATTTGGAACATTAAATTTGAACAAAGAATTTGAATGATGCAAAAATAAACTTAATAAAATAAATGTATTATTTAAATATATGTATTGGACGTCACGATTTAAATTATAAAACATGTAAAAAAAGTTTTCAAATAATCAAATTTTATTTTTGGGTCTTTAATTTCAAATCAGTAATCATATAACAAAAATTATATATGCCGCTAAACTTTTTAAATATTTTAAATATTTACTTTTCTTTATTTCATACTCTCATTATAAGACAAATCGCTAAATAACAAAGGTAGCTTGATTTAATTTGTTTTATAAATGAACTGGGATTAAACCTGGAATAAAGTCTTTGTTTGGAAGGAACATAGAATTAATGCAAATATATTCATAATCTAATATTTGTTTTAATTGTCAACCACATTATGTTAGTAATGTTTGACTATTTTAAAAACCGTTAACTATGAAAGATTTTCTGGGGTTTTTAAAAAAACAATATCTAAAGAAAATCCTCTGCCAAACAATCAATTATTTTTTTAAATAAATTACTTCATTTTAATAACTTTTTTATACAAGGATGTTTAAACTTACCAATTGATATTTTAATCAATCGCTTTTAATCCTTTAAAAATTATTTATTTCACACTAAGTCCGATCGGTAGCAAAAATTTAGCAAATACCTATCACTAATAGAACATATTTTTGATCCTTTTGCGTTTTTTTTCAAAACATTGTTAAAGCCTTCTTTATGTTTTTCAAATACGTAAATCTTTCTTAGAGAATGACAACAAAGTATGCAGAGAGAGTTTAGAATCAGCATATCAAAATATAAATCTTCAAAACTTATACAAATTTTGCATCCTGTATCTTAAATGATTGACATATTTCTATTAGTCATTAATTTTATTATGCATATAACATCAAAATTTTGAATTTTTTTATTTACTTCTGACATATGTATGCAAATTAGAGAATGAATTGAATTTGTTAATTAATAAAATTAATTATCCAATTCCCAAATTTTATTTGTTAATTGGATGAGCCAACACAAAGAAGTGATTTGTTACATTAGTGCATTGTAAAAAAATATATATATAATAAAAAAATCACTTATTAATACATTACAATATTAACGATAGATGATTTACGAAATTTAATGGGAATATCCATAATTTTTTTTAAACTTCCATTCAAAATACATTATTACTTTTATACCTTCTCAAACTATTGTATCAATGTCACAGTTGCTTTCTAATTATTGACCTCATTCATTAAATTTATAAGAATAGTATTCATTATTTTTGCTTACAATTTTTTGTGTGCGTAATTGATTTTTTTTTTAATTAATCTGGTTATTCGGAACTCTATATACTCAATCGATGAATATATATTCATGGATTGAGTATATTTAGAATATATTCATACAAATTTTGTTGAAAGGTGAGTATTCAGTTGTAAATATAATGAATCATGTTAGATCTTTAGCAACTATAAGGTTTTTTATCAAAAATGAGTTTTGATTTGATTTATACTCTTAATAAATTGTTCTAATTCTAAATTGCACATAAATTTAAAAAAAAAAAAATCATTTTCAATTTCAAAACCCATATTGAAGTGCAATTAGGTACCATAAATCAGATGAGGACTTTAAACTATCTTTAATATCCTTGGGTATCTTGAATACTTCATAAAAATTGAATAGAATGCCTATTACTGACCTATATCTATAAAATTGTTTGCTATATTTATATAAAGTATGTCAGCAAAAAAAGTAAGCTACAATGATTTTTCTCAAACTTGATAAGTTAATAAATTTAAATTCTTCAACAAATTATTCTTAAATACGTTTGATGTGTCGAGGCCGAGACGAGACCAAAACTATATAAAAACATTGTGGGGAGCAGTGTCAAGTCAATGACTGGATTTTTTTCGCCGGCTATTTCTATTACAATATAGCGATAAAAAGATGAGGACCGATTGGAATACTGTGATCAACGATGTAATATCGCCATATCCCAATTGATACACTTGAATAATGAAGGTTTAGTGAACTGAATATATAGTATACTGAAGAAATATAATCTCGGTAGTCACTAATATATTTCATGTGATTTTTTTTACAAAGGCAGTTTTTATTTATATGTCTATAGAGAGATATCGACAGCAGGTAATTTTTAAAATATAAATTTTAAAATATAGCATCAACAAAGTTACAGTTGAGTAATGTAAGTAATATTACACTTTGTTCATTTAATTTTTTTTTCATTATTGTGCAGTAAGAAAAATAAATTGAAATATATTGTATATTTATGACAAGTTTTATATTATATTTTTATACTTGTTGTAGGTATAATTAATCTTTAATCAACAATGGGATTAAGAAACAATTATTTTTAATAATGTGAGTAGTTTTTACCCTTCATAAATTTTCATCAGAAAAATAAATCAATGGAGATTTTGATATGCTGATACTTTTTTCTTTTGTATGGACGTTAATCAAATGGGCTTTTCTTTTAACCTTTGACGTAGCTCCAATTTTTACTTTTATAATCGTACTCATGGATGATGCTGACATATCCATGCCCTTGTTAATTCCTTTGATTGGTAGAAATTTTGAATAATCCGATCGATGATTGTTTTCACGACCGCCATTGAATGAATATTCTTTTTTCTTTTTTGGGCAGTCCTTCTACCATGAATTTTAATACGGCTAATAATCTAGTACACGAATGTTCTGTTGATGGACAAATCCCTGCTGATATTTATGGGAAATTTTCCGCTAGTGGTGTACACATAAGATACATTACTGAAGTTACAGTTTTAATTAATAGTAATGTCTGTTAAATTAAACTTTAAAAAAATAACCACAATTGGAATTATAATTGAGTGTATAAATTGAGGATGTCTAAGGTGTAGTACTTGAAATATGATATGATTTTAAATAGAACAAGGGATTTAATAACTAAAATAGAATTATAATAATATGTTGAGTGCATTTTGAGCTTTATATTGCTGTAATAAAATATTTATGTTGTTATGTACGTCGAAGTCATTAATAATTGTGTATAATAAAGAGTGAGATTTCATTATAAAAAGATTTCATAGAATCAGTTGTTTATTTACAGAAAGCTAGTTTATACTTGAAAAATGTATTGAAACCTAAGGGATCATAAAAGAGTAAAAAAAATAAGACATGGTTGCACATGAAATTATTGATTGGAGATTAAATCTGTGATCAAAGTGAATATTCACTTATTTAATGAAATTTATTATGTAAGTATTTAAACAATAATAAATAAAATATAAGAAATTTATTTTTCTACTTAGTGAAATTTATTAGTTGAAAAAGTCAATGATGAACACTATATAAAAATATGCAATAGATTCATCAAAATTAGAGATAAGATTTTAACATAAATGCACTTCTTTAATATATCAACACTAGACAAGTTTTTTTTTTCAAAATGTTAGACAAATACCAATACCAAATAGAAGAGGTATAAAAAAATATTATTCAATATAGTCCATTTTTTGTTCAATAACGACTTTGACTCCACCTCGGAAACAGATGTAGATCTTGATGACAGTCTCTTTAGGCAGATTCAGGAATTTATCCAGAACATTATCCTGGATTTTTTATTTCAAAAGGATATGTTGGTTTGTTGCTCATGTGTAACCTACACAAAGAAGTCTACCGGGTAGAGGTCCGGTCAGCCTGGAGACCAAACATGGGGTCCAACAAAGACAATAACAAATTTTGACAACCATTTCAAAGTTTTGTTGGTAGTTCGGCATAAAGCAGAGTCTGATTCACCCCAGGACTCTTTCAGTTCTCTCCTGAACTCTCCAAACAAAGGACTAATCTAGGCTTAAGCAGTGTGTTATCACTACATTGTCTCGTCCGGTGTGGAGATCAGCAAGTACATTCTGTCTTTTCCACTATTGTGGAATAAACACATGGTTAATAGATGCCGTTTTTTAACTTCCATCAAATACTTCTAACTAGCCCCAAATCAACAGACAATGTCTTCCCTATGCATATGCATCCGTTGAAGGTACTAGAAGGTCATTACATTTCCTATTTATTTTATGTCACTCATAAGTACTTCACTATAATTCAATCTGAACAATCAAATATATCAACAAAGCTGTTTCTTTTAGAGCTCCAAATCTTTTAGAAATGTTTTTTTTTAAATCTGGAATGTGAGCCAAGTGTTCAATTAACAACTATTCCAGACAATGAAATGAAAAAGTATTTGGAAACAATTTATAAAATTGTCCTACATTGTTTAATTTGTTGAATCTATTTATAATAAATTTTAGTGTATCGATTCTATCAACGTCCATTTTAAGTATGGCATCTAATCCAATAAACCCCAATAATAAAATAAACTCATATTAATATACTAAACTCGATAACAAACATGAAATAGAAAATACAAACTCGAAATAAAGTATAGTATAATGAGCTTGAACTTTGAAGCATTGTCAAAGTCCAACCCTATTTTCAACGTTTTCAAATGACTAAAATAATTTAATCTGCTGCGAAATGTGTGCTATTGTTTGCAAGCCTAGGTAAATCCTAAAGGAACATTATTATAAAAGTATTGAAAAGAAATACTATTACACTATTTAAGAGGATTTTGAATGAAACTACATCTTTTGTGCTGTTATGACGTAAATTCTGTTGCAATATAAACATTACTTTACATTGCAATTTCTTACATAGGATTATTTTTTTGTGTGTCGTTGCATGTTTCAATTGAGTATTTGTACCATACAAAAGGAAAAATATATAGAAATAGTCTTACTATGGAGACAAGACTGTTGATACTTTTAATGGTGAATTGTTTCTTATATTTTATTCTTATTTGCTCTTGTTTCGGTTTTTGTTATATGATTGTATGTGTCTTCCAAATTCTGTATATTGATGCATTTCATTTGCTTTGTCATTAGATAGGTTTTTTAGAAGATAAATTTTTATAAACTAATTTTTTATTTATGTTATTTTTTTACCTGATCCTTCTTTCTTCATTTATTTCTTAAAATGGAAACAAAATAATATAAATATATTTATACACGAGATGTATTCAATGAGTAAGGTGACTTTTTAAACTTTGAGGGGAACGTACATTTGGTATGCTCATTTTTTTTTTTTTATGTGAGTGCACTGACCACGAATATTTATAGTTTGTTTGTAAGAGGCATAACAGTTAGAAATAATTTTGCGTGTTTGGCGATTTTTTGCTACTTTCATTGTCGCCCATTGGGATGATTGGCTTTTGGTTTTGATATCATAAATATGTACCCATGATATGTCACCAGTTATGAACATTTGAGGAAATCAGGATCATCATTGGCGTCTGTCAGACAACAACTTGTGATTGGCCATATGATGATTCCCATATATTCAACCAATTAGAAGTTAATCATTGTAAATGTCCTATTTGGCAGAAAGGCATAATTTTCATTTATGTTTGTGTGCGCATTGCAGTTAGGGAATTCTGCCTAACATTATATTGTAAAATATATATTATCTACATATCATTTATACAAATATTTTTTATTTTAATTATATCTTCCAATATCAATTATTATTTCCCAAATTGTCTTCTTTTTTAGACCACCATGGACTGCAGTCTGGACTTGAAGGCGTTGTACATCTTGATGACGTAGTCAGACCACACCTTATCAACATAGGCCTTCTGGGAATCAATATTAAGGTGAGGGAGTTTGCAGGCCTTGCTCTCCCAAAAGCTCCATATTCCACTAGTCTGGGAAATTAGTGGGTAACAAATTTTGGAAGCCAGAAATTGGTAAGTTTCCCAAGGACCAAGCATGAGTTGTTACTGAAATTGATGTCAACAGTAATACCTTTAAGGGTAGTTAATGTCCAACCAGAGCTTCACAGTCTTACTTCTGACCTTCTGGTGCTCCTTATCTTTAATTAAAAAGACCATACCGGTTTAAAAGTCTTCAGTGACAATATTGGTGTGTCCTTCACTTCCTCTCTTTCTATAGAGGCTCTTACCGCCAGTAATGGGTATCCTTACCTTACACACAAACTCTACAGAACAATTCACAATGTCTGCCACATCCTTTCTAGAGTGGTGGTCGAGGAGAAAATCTGGAATCTGTTGTCTTTTTTGCCTTCATTGTCGTTCTTTGTTGACGTATTACAACAACAAAATTAGAGTATGAAACCTGATGAATTTTCAACAATTTATATTATTTTATTAGATTATTGATAACCCAACATCGATTGCAAGTAATAATAGCTTTATGGAGCTCAAATTGGTACAGTACGATTTGCTTAGGCACACTGTATATTTTGTTTTCATCTTACCCATATCAAAAATGTATTATTTATTTTGTTAACAGGAAAGTGATGAAAAAATGACATTTATTGTAAAAAACTATACAGGCCCTTGTTCATTTTAAAAAATAAATATTATTTATCTACAAGTAAAATAAAATTAATAGAGAAGGAGATCAATAAAGTGGAAATTGAACGGTTGAAATAAAACTTCAATCCGACCTACACATACAAAAATGTGTCAAGAGTAAAAGAAAATGTTTTATAACATATATAAAAGGAGTGAGCATTTCAAAAATTCCAATTTTATTAGATATACTGTTTTAACTTTGAAAAAATATTAAATATTTTAAAGTTTTATGTTCCTTTTTCCAAAAATCACATAAAAATACATATAAATCATTGTAATATCAATCAACTACTTTTATCATGTAACCCATTTAAAAGTAAGACTCACATTAAAAAATGATTTATAGATAAAATAGTAATAATAGTTTTTTATGTACTGATATAGCTATTAATATTAAATACATACATAATAATCGAACATTTATTAAATTTGAACGGATTAAATTAGGTATTATCATATTTCTTATCCTTCAGTTACTTCTCTGGGCTGTTTATCCGACACACAACCTTTGTAATATCTTATGTTAATACTATTTTTTCCGGGTCTTCTGTGTAAATTCTTAATTTATCGTAGACTTCTATCGTCCAATTTTTTAAGTATGGTATTTTATTATTTTCTGGACTGTTAACAATTTCTAGAACTAATTATCGAGGTTTCAACGATTGTTTTTTTATATTTTTTATTATTATTTATGAATACAAATGACCAATAAGAATTGGCTGAATAATGTTTTTCAGTATTGGATCCGTCTCAAAAAATAAAAATAACTGCAATCGTATCAGTCCAGTCCGAATAAAATTTGTTTGTCCTAATACCGGTCTTATCGATCTTGGGTGTTAACGACAACAGCTGAAATGACGTAGTTACTTACTACACCCATTAAGCTGTTCAACTTAACCTCTTTCAAGGAGACAAGATGCACAAAGTTTAAAATAGGAAGTTTGTGGCTAGAATATATAGTTTTGGCTTTCATTTATTCGTTACTTCTTTTTTATTTTCCTCGACCCTACCTCGAAGGGAAGAAAATAAAAAGATAGTTTTAATCGTAGGACTGAAAGACCGACTTATTGGTCGTTAGGACTCGTGAATGGTGAAAAAAACAAGATTGTTTAGAAAAAAACACTGATTGAGGTAGAAGTAGAAACTGATTAGGAATGCAATTCTAGGACCGTTCCAACACTACTTATTATGTACATATATAAAATATGGTGTTTAATAAAAATTTATTAATTACTAAATGATTCGTACAAAATTATTTTTTTCTTTTCTATCGGCTACAAAGTGAGGACCCAAAGCTTGCAGTAGCATGACTATATTACGAAAAACATAATTTTGATGAAATCAAGAAAAGAAAAACTAAAAAATCAATTTGTGATAATTTTGAATACTGTATTAATCTGTAAATTTAATTATGCGCATCCTCATTCGCAAGCAACAATAACAGCCATGAGACGCCACCGAGCAGATTGGCATCTCTTGACGATGAATCCAGTGTTAATGGTGCACCACACTGTCAATATTGTAAGCTTGGAGGGAATCTAAATTTGGATCAGAGGTGATGTAGAAATTCTATTCAAGACACTCCAAACTGCAAAGTCATGGGGGTTGAGGTCACATGGAGACAGACCGGAAATTAACCATATTGTTGCTGCAGATGTTTTGGTACTTATTTGTTGTTTTGGACTTTTTGATATTGTAAGCAGTTTGTATGTAGATGCCCACGGTATCTACAGCCTTCTTGACATAGACACCAGCACGGAAAAGATAGCGCACGCATTGCATTTTTTTGTTGTTGCCCCTACATTTTAGAGTCATGGGAAAACTTTTTACTTTTTGTTTGAGCTGTCGTTTGGTTCTGTCATGAAACCTTTTAAGAAATAATTAAGAGGATAAAGTTGTAATGAAATACTTCTCCAAGTTTTGGGTACTCATATTGTATAACATATCGGAGTACAAAAGTGTCGAGTTTGTTTCCTGATCCTTAGACATATATATATATTTAGCAATTATTAAGGGCACCTCTATACTGTTAAAATATAGGGTGACTAAACAACCCCAAACTAACACTCACATTAGGATTTGAACACATTCTTAGATGCCAGGACCAAACATACACAAAATTATAAATACTATTTCTTCATGAAACACTAATAGGAATATCAACATACAAAATTTAGGTCTTTTAGATCGATTTCACTCTTAATAGCAATACATTCTTTTAACTACACAACTTCTTTATTTTGATATGGGAGAAATGATGAGGTTTGAAAAATGTTATCTGCAATTTTGTAAGAAATACATTATATGTACTCGTATAAGTGTAAATACATGATAGAAGTGGTAAGCCACCTTTATAGAACACTTTTAATATATTTTATCCCTTTTTTTAGTAAATTTTAAAATAATTTTTGTTGATTCAAAAAATAGTATTTTTATAGGTTTATTTTTTAATCATCTAATATCAAAGTAATTGTAATTTTATTATTTGTGCATCAATAATTTTAATCTCTAATGTAAATATTGAGAACTTAATCGAAACTATTTTCCCCAGCGACAGTTTTAAAAAAAACTGACATATAAAAAACCAAAATTGTATTTTTACTACAACAAAAATGGTATCGAAAAGTTGTATAACCTTTAAATTTGTTGCATCCCCTTGAAGGAACCTCGAATACACAAATCGAATTTTGCTAAAGGAATGTTTTATCTTTGTAAGCCAACAAACTTTTTGCTAACCTGTTGAGGCTATGGTAATATACAAAATATTAACATTTGTACAAATTGTGACCGCTATTTTGACAAGTCCTTTTTTCAGTGAGCTTTTTTTTAATGGCGTTTTTTTTTATATGTATTGAAAGATAAAAATATTGACGTTGTTATTAGATAAAGGCAACACTTTTATCAATATTTAATGCAACCTTACAATCATGTATCATCAATATTTTGTATGTCTTTCAAGATAGTAATCTTATTTATAGGAATATTTAATTTTATAATATAATTTCTCTTCAGGGAACGCCTTTTCTCTGATAAATCCCTTCTAAATAAATATGAAGGACATTTGGCTTATAACCCAATAGAAAAATGTCCACAAAATTTGTAATGAACTGGTAGTTTTTTTTGTAAATGTAATTCTTTTTTTTTAAATATTCCATTTTCAAAATTTGAAAATGTTTTTTTTTGTCAAAAAGTTTCATTTGGTTAAATTGTATCAAGTTTGTATCTTTTACTTACAGAATTAATAACAAGTTGAATATGAGAAATTTGTCCGTATTTTAAAATTCGTATAGTGCAATTTATAATTTCCAAAAAAAAACAATTTGTTTTTGAACAAAGCTCCAAACACTTTCTTTATCTCGAAAAGTGACATTTGAGGACGTCGGGTTTGAGATTTAGATTTTTATCCAATGTCGGTAGAGGGGCAATTAAACAACAGCAGAGAAGATATTTCCCATGCAAAGTCAAAAAAATATCGTTTATGAAAGTTTTAGTTTCATTTAATAAAATATTATTATTTATGGATTCTCTTTTACTTCTGTTTTTTTATGAAACAGTTGCCAAATAATATGAATGCCTAATAAACAGCAAATTTATTTTTTAGTGAAAAGTTTCAAAGTAACATTGCTGTTTTAAAGAAATATCATATCAAATATAATTTAAATTCAAAATGGAGTGGGTTTAAAGTGATTCTTATACAAAAAAAAACCAATTATTTATTTTATGTACGTAGATATTTATACTTGCCTAAACTCCCACAACTGTATACACACATAAATTTAGACAAAAATATTGTGGATTTAGGTAGTCACGAACAGCTAAATAAGTCTTTCTATTCTAATACTATTATAATGAGCATTCTATAAACGGTTCATTTGTCTCTGTTAAAATATTTATATAGAACCTACACAACCAAATTTTATTATCTTACTAATGTTGTATATGACCTCATTTTGCAACAGTCATTAAATAAAATATCAACCAATATAATTGTGTACCTTCAGAGACAATTCTGTCTTGATTAAATGTTTTTATTTTATTTTACAATTGAAAAAGGAGATAATCAAATAATGTGTAATAAAATATTGATAGTGTACTAAATGTGCCTCTAAAATAATTTGTTTCGTTTCGTTTGCATCTTGTTTTAGACATTGTTGGTTAAGGTTTCACTTGATCGAAGAGACTGACTCGAGAGAAAAACAACTTTATTAGAATAAAATATTTAACCTATAAAGTACTGATTCATCAATTTGATCTTAATTTAGTAATGTTACGTAGATATCTGCTTTAAAAAGTGTGCAATTTTTACGGAAGACAAACTTGACAAGCTATTCATTTACATAATTCTGAGGGTCTGTGTATTAAGAATTTTATCTGATATTGACAGGATGAAGATATTGAATATTTTGCCTGATATTTCGGTTTTCCAATTTAGATCTGATATATAAGTCATTCCATGTCAAATCGACGAGGCATGTCACCCGACCCTCTCAGATTTGGACAATTTTTGGCAAACAAGCTCAAATGCATAACTTAAGTAAGTGTGCCAAATTTTAGCACATAATTCTCGCCCAAGTCCCTTTTTGGACCAAAATTTTGAATATGGCTTTCATGTCTTTTTACGGACGCTACTGGTTCTTGTATATTTTTTGATCCAAAAGAGATTACCTCTTGAAATTTGGTATTTGACTATTTTAAAGTGTGAGGATTCCAAAAATGAAGTCAAAAATATAATATTTAAATGTTTGATGACCTCAATTTTCATTTTAATAACAAGAAAATGAAAAATTGAAATATACCTGCAAGTAGTTGATCAAGAATAAAAAAAATTGAAAGAATTGCTTATAAATGAAAAAAAAAAGCTAAAATTGTTTTTATTTGCGGTTATAAGAAATTTTACATCTATAAATTCAATTACTCATGTCTTCAAGTTGATTTACTTCAAAAAAAATATTTTTTTTTCTCGGGGTAATATGTATTAGAATACCAATGAAGACTAAATTTGATACTTGCGTAAAGCATCAAGAGATAAGGTTGGATATTTATTTATTTAAATCTAAACATATACCAAATGTCTGGGATCCCTTAAGTTGGGGTTTTTATTTGAATTTTAAGATATTATTAAATATTTTACATATTTATATATTGGCCTCAAGTCATAATAGTTTATTTTATTAGCTCATAAAATTTTAGAGTATCTTATACAAATAAATATCCACTAAAACGCCATTGCCCGATAATTATGTACAAATTAATGATAAATGTAGAAATTGATTTTTATAAAAAATTGATTTCCTTTTTTTTTTTTAATCCTTATAATTTTGTTTTTTGGGACTACTTTATTATAACTTTAAATATAAATTGGGAATTTCATTACGAAAAAGTAATGAAATGAAAAATTATACAATAGCCCAACACGTACTGATTGAATTCTGACTAAATTGAGTATCGCTTTATTTTGTTAACAAACATAAAAAGGAAATAAAATATACTACAATGTTATAATTTATATTGGATCAAGTAATGATGGCCGACTTTCAGAATGATGACTTCACCGGAATATGTTCTAGTATGTAGTATATAGTTCTAGTACAGTTTGCGAGTTAAAAACGTTGAAATTTGATAGCAAAGAAATAAGGTAAACTTTTGAAAGAGGCTTTAACAAAGACTTCCTTATTGATATATCTTCCTATTTTTCGAAATTACTTCCTTTGACTGTGGCCCTAGTCTTTAACCTGCCCCGGTTCACAATTTTACTTCGAACACAGTATATAGACTCCGATGAAAATAGGAATTGTATTGACAAGCTCATTAGTTTGTTTATTTAGAATCATTTATGTGGGAGGAATTATTTGCCCGCAAACAATGTTTAAAAGCATAACAATGACTAATATATTATTGAAATCATTTTATACCGGTTTTTGTTGTACATTAACTTGCGTATATTTATGCCATAAATGATTAATCAAACACATATTAAACTGTATTGTATTAGATTAAATTCAAAAATAAATTCTTGCGTTAGGGTAAATTTATTTAAAGTATAGGCGTTCAACAAGGTGATAAAAATAGACATATATATATATTTAACAATTATTAAGGGCACCTGTATACTGTTAAAATATATGGTGACTAAACAACCCCAAAGTAGCACTCATATTAGGATTTCAACACATTCTTAGATGCCAAGACCAAACATACACAAAATTATTAATATAATTTACTTCATTAAACACTAATATGAATATCAACATACAAAATTTAGGTCTTTTAGATCGATTTCACTCTTACTAACAAGACCTTTTTTTATATACAAAAGTTCTTTATTTTGAAATGGGAGAAATGTTGAGGTTTGAAAATTATTATCTGCAATTTTTTAAGCAATAAATTATATGTACTCGTATAGGTGTAAATGTATGATAAAAGTGGTAAACTTTTTATAGAACACTTTTAATATATTTTATCCCTTTTTTTTAGTAAATTTTAAAATCATTTTGGTTGATTAAAAAATATTATTTATATCATGTTAACTACTTGATATATGTAAAAACTTTGAGCGAAAACTAATAATTGTAGAAAGTATATGCAAAAATAAACTTTAAAGCCTTTTTTGTATTCGTAAAATAAAGTATAGACAACACTGCAGGAACATATGTACTGGTGCATAGCCTACAAAGCTATGATTTATATCTGTATAACGGGTAGAAACTTGTAACTTACACACGTGGAAAAAAAAAAAAATAGCCTGTCATTCTTTAATTATACATTTAAATCTGTATTTTTCTTTTTCTGATACATAACCATTGTGAAATTGATTTATTATATTCGCCTGCCATTGGTTTCACAGATGGCGTCAAATATCTTGCAAAAAAGAGTTGTAAGTATTGCTAATGAATTTCCGGTACACGGCAGCCCACTCCTCGTCAACAAAGGCCTTCATGGCTTCAACGTTCAGGCCCTTTTCTCGATATGTGGCCAAAAAGAAAAGTAGAGGGGATTGACATCCGGACTGTATGATGTCCACATTCTCTTATCCCAGAAAAGCAAAATTGTTATATAAGAAAATGTGAGTAATTTTTGTATTGTGAGTGGGAGGCCCATGTTGCTAAAAGACAACGTTGCCGTCGGGGAAATTTGCTGGGACTCAGTGGAGCAGGTTGGTCTTGAAAACGTCAATGAACATGATTTCCGTTACCCTATTCTTAAGGGTATCTGCATTAATAATAGCTTTTTTTCTAGAGCCCTACTTCTTTTTTATAGTCTCATTGTGGTCAAGCCTCTTCTTAACATTGTAGATTGTGTTACAAGCCATTACCGTCATCTTGGCCACCTCTGTTGGAGTATAACCCACACGAAGAAGAGTTGTTGTCCTAAGCTTTGAATCTCGCTGCGATGACATTTTTCCCCGATTTAAACAATATCAATAGGTGCCTGGAGACATATACCTACCAATAGAATTTTAGACAGAGCTAATTTCCTCACAAAGAACCAGTGTGTAAGTTTCAAAGTTTCTTCCAGTGTAGCTGGATATACGCTAACGAAATGTTTGTTATATATAAATAGCATAAATAAAAATACTGCACTGTATCTCTCTGCTCTTGGGATGCATTATCATACCCAGCCACACAGTTTGATATACACTGATATATAGCCTTAAATAAATACAACTTTATTTTGATGCCGTATGGCCGTGGCTATAGTTTGTACCGTATTATTTTTGACTTCAAAGTACAATTAAGGCACCTCCGAAGGATAAATTAATTAATCCTTAATTGGATGTTGAACCATCGATAATCCAGATTCAAATTTTTTCAACCTTATCTGGCTTGTGTGTTAAAAAGCTACAAATCTATTAGTGCACACAGATGTACATCAATCTTTTCACCCTCCGTTTGTGAATATCCTTTTTATAACAAGGTTAGTGAACTGGGTAAAAATAGAAACCTCGAAAACTAAGGAACTTAATTGCATGATAAACAGTTGAAAGATTATAATAATTTCGTTATTTGAGCCTTGTATCCTTTTTTCATCCTTTTTGCAGATGTAAATATCAACTCAAATACGAAAGTACATGTATGTACATATATAAGACATCAAGGAAAAAAGATCTTTTATTTAATATAATATTTACGAGATGAATTTAACAAAATATATTTTTTTATTCTTTAAGGAAAAATTTCTTTTTATTCACAATAAAAATTCTATGAAATATTCCTTACTTAATGCAAATTTGAAATGAAATTAGTACCCATCATTTTGGATTAGGTTGCATTTAGTATCTAAAATAATATGGAACATATTAATATTTTGTAGTTACCGTTTTATATTTCAGACCTTTCATTGAAGAAAAAAGTAAAAAGATAATCAAAGGAACCACCTTTAAGTGAAACAGGTAAATAAATACAGTTAACCTCCTTTAAAAATTATGATAATAAATCTGATTTAATGTTTCAAGAACATATTGAAAATTATAAGCGATAAAATGTAGATTTAAAGAAATAAGAAACATTTTTTACAAATATTGAACTGTATCCATAATATACCAGTTCACTAACGGAGTCTAAAGTAAAAAAGACTTGAAGATAATTTGATTATTAAGTAATACACTTGTCAAATTCATATTGATATACAGGGAGCGGGGATCAAATTATCGCCTACTTTAAACCTTGATAACTTGAAGACGACATTATCAAATAAACAACCACTTACTAAATAGGAAAGCTATTCTCGTCAGCTGACGATACGTAGTTCAGTTAGAATCATGCCGTCATCATATGAGGAGATAAAGAGCGATAAGTGGAACGAGGAACTTTCGAGGTTCGCCGTAGTCATGGCATTGGTTAATAATGGAGGTGAAATCTCCAATTCAACGATTGCTTCAACCTTAGGAGTGAATTTACGGACTGTTCAGTGTATCTGTAAGAAGCTAGAGGACACCTGGAATGTTGATACCACCATAAAGAGGGAACCCAAGGAGGAGGGCGCCGACAGGAAGGTCAGGGACTTTGTCGACAAGGTAAAGAAGATGGTTGAGGAAACCCTACCAGGTCCATGAAGGCCATGGTGAGGGATCTGGGCTGCCCTGAGAAAACAATAAAGGACTCAGCACCCTGCCATGTGTCCAAAATCTCCATGCAGTGGTTAACCGAGAACTGTTATGACGTCGTAACCAAGGATTTATGGCCTCCTAACTCTACCGACCTTAATCCTTTGGACTATTTTGTCTGGAGCTATGTCTAGAGACATACCAACAGACATCCCCATAGCACCAAGGCCAGCCTGATAGACTCCATCAAGGAGGTATTCGGCAACATAGACAATGAGATGGTCAGAAGAGCCTGCGGCCGGTTCAGAGGCCGTATTGAGGCCGTTATTGATGCCAAAAGTGATTATATCGAATGAATGGCTACTCTATACCTATATGCTAGTCATAGTTTTGATTTTCAATAAAAAAGTTAGAAAAATGTATATTTTGTGTTGTTTTTTGTAGAAAAATATTTTGGCGACAATTTGATCCCTGATACACTGATTAATTATTCTAATAGCCTGTACGCTACTATAGATTCAACGTATATACAGAATGTCTAATATTCTGTTGGCTTATAAAATATTGTGAATTGATATTTGGAAATAAATACAATTAAGCCAATATTCCATTATTTATTGGCCATCAATCAAGAGCTAAAATGATAAATTTATTAGGTAAGTTATTTTATATATTATCACAATATCAATCACAAAGTGTTTTTTTCAGATAGGGTTATGAATTTCATACATGTATGCATATGCAATATATACATAATATGTATTTTTTTAAAGATTTTTTTGTTTTTAATTAGTTTTTTTTTATACCAAAAATAAATAAAGAAGTCTCTTTGAAATAAAAATGAAATAATTGTATATACGATCAGAATAAATAATAAGATACTCGTACTATTTTTATTAAAGTATACATTCGTTTTGGCTCACAGTTTTTGATTTTTTTATGGCATCATACCTCGTAATAGATATTATAATTGGATAATTTCATGACATTTCAGGAAAAAATCGAAAAATTATTCAGAAAAGGACAGATACTTCAGTTAAATATCCATTTTATGCGTCAACTTTATATGCAAAGTAATTTTCAAACAAAGTTCTACAAATCTAATATCTAAATCTTCTTGCTTTTTTATGCACCCAAAAAAAAAATGAACGTACAATTTTTACCGATTTCTTTTTTGATAATAACTTTTATGATTTTGAATAAATTTAGAAAACATCCGTATTTGTATATTTGTTTTTGAGATGCGAGCCACTTTCCTTGTTTTTTGAACTCAACCCCCTAAATAGTATCCTTGAGCTAAAAAGCAAAACAATTTTTTGTGTCTTTCGTATTGAATAAGGCCTCCTTATATGACTTCCCAAAAAAAAAAAAAAAAAATCGACATCCCCATTTTATCCATTTTGCTGGAGTTATGAGGGGAGATTCGTATTTTGTTCGCAACAGCCCAATATTTTTATAACACTTCAAGTAACAATTCCAATAATTTATTTTAGTATACTAGCGTTTTAAATGTCTCGTTAGTGCTGTACGCAAAACTTGTAGTTGCATTTACTTACGATTTCACCCCCCCCCACTTATTTTTTTTATTATTACGCAATAAAACGACAGCTATAACAAAAATAAACAATTATTTTTATCACACGTCTCAATAGGGAAAATATTGTAGCAACAATAAAAAAGATAAAGTGAGTACAATCTCCTCAGCGACGGTACCAGTGCCAAAAAGGCTGCAGGGACCGTTGGCAGCTCCATGCCGACCGCGAATAATATCAAGAAGTGAAGAAGAACAAAAACTTGTAGAGTAACTTTTGTGTCTAATGACGAGGTTGCTAAACACAACCTGTTTAATTTGAGGAATACAAGACGACCAAGAGAAACGAAGAGAAGGCGTGGAGAATAATAGAAGGTAATATAAGGAACACGTTTATATTATCATTAATACATATTATTGACTAGTCTCAATAGCCTACCATGACAATATATAAGAAAACATGGCTATTCATCCTTAGGATAGAAACAATACTTTACATACATCATATCAAATAATCATAGTAATAATAAGAACGATATGAATAATAAGAGAGGAAATGAATGGAATGAAGATCCTGTTAATATACACTACAGTTACAATATGGCTGACGACTGGACTACTTCCATGTGCAGGCCTGACGTTAACTCTTGGGGTTTCTTGAAGAAGAATATCTGCAGCACCTTTCATCCAAATTTGTATTTGCTCCAAACTTCCATCATGACAGCGTGGCATACCATGAATACGGCTTTGATGGTCAAGAGCTGTCAATTTGTTCGAGGCTATTATTGTTTGTGTAGAAAAATTAATATTGAATATTAATTAAAGCTAAATATTGTGCTTCAAATAGTCATAAACTAATTATGAGTTGTATTTTCTTGATTCTATAAAAATCACTTTTTTCGTAATTAAGCCATTCTACTTAATTGTTTTGGGTCATCATTACCCGTATATCAAAAATTGTAGAAAAAATATTTAGTAAAGAAAATTCTATTTGTTGTTTTTTTAGATATAACTACAAAATTAGATATTTCATATTTATTTTTTAACATACTAAAGAAGAAGAATAATTTTTTGTGTTCAAAAAGGTGATGTTCCTTCAATATTTAATACTTTTGTTTCCATGATATCCCCAAACATACAATGTCGATTTGTTATGCAATACAACTAATTCATATCCTACACTACTTTGTAGAAGCTAATTTTTGATTTAATTATTTTTTTTTATGTTAAAAGTATAATATTTGCCGTACTACAATAGTCATCCCATATTTAGGGAGTTAATTAATCAAGTTTTTTTTATTAAAAAAAGAAGGTAACTACATCTGTTATGTTTTAAAAAGTCTTGAGTTATTTTTTTTCTGCTTATTTTAAAAGTCTTGAAAATTAATATTTCAAACATTTCTTCATCTTTTAAAAAAAAATTGTACGAACGTATTTCATATCTCCAGTTGTTCATTTTTTTCGCTTGTCATATTTACTAAGATATTATCTTAGTCATTCATGCTAATATTATTTAAAAACTTGATATGAATTTACAATGAATTGTACAACACTAATCTTAACTCTATTTTTTTTTAAAGTTTAGATTGGTATGGTTAAAAAAGAAATATAACACAGGGACTGAAAAGTCCCGGTCTTCACACATTGATGGTGTTATTTTTTTAATAGTCCTTAGTTTGACGCTACTTTTGTGACGAAACAATGGATTAAAAAAAAATAATTTCGTCATTTAATTTTCCACTGCTTCTTAATGGGAAAAAATATCATTCAAACTAAGCATTGGCTTGAAAAGTGTTAAAGGGATACTGTCCCATTAAACAAATAAAAAATACTTAAATTAATATATATGTAATTATAATAATTTTAAAAAGGCCCATTTTGAACAAAAAACGTGTTTTCTTTGTTTCAGCACATGTTTTAAAGAGCATTTTTACTAATATCAGAGATTTCATAGATTCAATAAGATAGATTTAAAGAAAAAATGTGTACTTTTTTGTCAACTTGAAAACAAGCCTCTCACTCCTAACCTTGCTTGCTTCAAATAAAAACAGAAAAGAAACCACATCCATAATCACATATATATGAATGTATTACATATTGTATTTAATTTGAAAACTAACATTGAATTTATTTCAAAATATACAAAACAACAGTATTATATCGGTTTGGATTTGTTTATCAATTTATCAACAGCGAATATAATACATAAATATTTACATACCTACATTAAAGATTAAATAAATCTCATATTCTGCAGATGTTATGTCAACATAAATGAAAAAAAATTTAGTAACGATTTGTAACTTAAACTTAAAAATATACAATGTGTAGCATTTCAATTTTCCCTTCTTTCAACTTTCAACCTCGACAAATTTGGCCTTTCATGCCTTTTTATAATCAAGTTTTTAGGATATAACTACAATTCAGTGTCATATTTCGACATGATATATAGATGAAAATCAAACAAAAAAAACAAATTATTATAAAAATTTCAACATTTGAAAAATGAATTATTTATTACTTTATTTTTATTAAAATTAATAAAAAATGTTTTTAAACACCAAAAAATCGAGTAGCATAAAGATTCTTAGTTAGAAGCTAATATCTTCTTTACTTTTTCTTCAAGTATTTTTTATCATAACTGAAGTTATAGAATACACCTTATATTCAAAAAAATTTAAATTACTTTTAAAAAAGGTCAACTTGATTATTTTTTGTCTATTTAGTTTTTAATGTTTATGAATAAGTGTAATAAAATAAGCTGGTTAGCCTGCGTTGAATATAGATTACAATAATAATTCGGGAGAAATATTGAATGGCTTATGAGTTTATAGCTAACTATGTATGTAATTAATAATTTATATGCAAGGTGATTAAAACAAGATTATAGATGACTCATATTGAAATTAATTGATTAATATATAAGTTTTAAACCATAACTAAAATCCTTGGTTATCTTAACTCATCCAACAAATTTGAGTACGAAGTCGATGATAATTTAATCAAATATGTTCATGATTTTTTAAAAGTTGGGTTATAAAGGTAATTTTTATTTATGTAGGTGTAAATTTAATCAGGAACAAACCAAACCAATTATTAACTAGTGATAACTTGGAAATCATTTAAAACTAAGTCAAATCATGGATTAAAAAGCATTTTGCCTAAACCATTTCAATTTACTCTTTTTTTTTTTTTTTTTTCAATCTATGTATCATGTAACACATGGGCAGTAAAGTTATGGAATTTGAGCTTGTGTGCCAAAAATTATACAAATTTTTGAGGAGGTTGGGTGACATTTTTTATTTATTTTCGTTGATTTGACATAGAATGACCCTGCTATCAAAATTGGTTGACAATTTGTTTTTTAAGTTATGAATTTTTGTGATTAGTGTGACGCTACTTTTTTTTTAATTTTCAAAACAATGGATCAAAAACTAAAATGTTTAATTTGACACTTATTTTGATCGGAAAATACCGTTCAATCTAAGCAATGGCTTGAAAAGTGTTATGGGGACTCTGCTTCATAAAGCAAATATTATTTTTTTAATGCCAAATTTGAACGAAAAAAAAAGTTTTTTCTTTGTTAAGCCTGGAACTTTTCCACCAAGTGCTAACTTTATTATTTAAATAAAATTAAATACAATACAATTTAATTGGAAACTATAGACGTTTTTGTATGAAACTAAAAATAAATTTAAATTTGAATAACTTATAATGTAATTCTGATTAAGCTACATTTATATTGTTTTTTGTAAATAAACTTGCCTCAAGGGAAAAAATTTTCAATTATTTTTAGTTTGTTCAATATATTTTTTTTAAATGTTGACAAAATATTACATTTCCATTAGTTTTTTGTTCTATATCCAGTATATGTAAATAAATCAATAATCACGAATATGGAGTTAGTTTAGAAATAGATTATTAAGCACCTTTAATTTTGTTTCTTAAGGTTTAATAGAATAAAGCAAATTCATAAATTGGGAAACAGTCAAAAATATAAATGGCAATTATTTTATTTCTTTAAGAATATAATATTTATTTAATAAATATATTACTTTAATATAATTTAATTAAGAGGAAACGTACTGTAAAGGAAACTTCAAAAAAAATTGTAATATTTTGTTCAAAAACTAATAATATTTCAGTTTCTTCAACTATTTAAAAACAAAAGAAACTCATTTGAAGCGTGAGTAACTAATTGTTTTTTACAAAAAGATTATATGTATTTATAGATAATTTCATTGAACAACAATTTGGAGTATACTTAATTGTGAAATTATTGATGAAATTAATTAAAAATTGTCAATTGTTTAAAAGAAATGCCTAAACTTACTGTAGCGATTCATTTCAAAAGATGTTTTTAAAGAATATAGATATATTTTGTAAGGATCATTTTTCTTTGAAATGATCATTAATATAATTTCATCTAATATCCTTTAAAATAGGAGAAAAGCAATTAATTACAAAGCAATCCAAAAAACAATAATTAACCTATTGTTTGTTTTGTTTTTTGTTTTGTTTTTTTGGAAATACATACCAAGTAAATAAATCGATGAAATATGATTTTATGCTGCATCTAGATGATTAAATCAATGCAATGGTATGTTGATATCTAACTTATAATTATTATTTTTCTAAATAATAACTTTCGCAAATAAAGAAATTTAAGTTAATCACCATGAGCTTTGTTATTGAAAATAATAGATTTGAAATACACATACAATCTATATTAATAGATATTTGTTAAGTAAACTTTCTAAACAAAGTCTCCAGTTTAAAATAACTTAATCATTTGGTCATTTTAAATTAATTTTAGTTTTGTTCGTTTTTTTGTTTTTTTTTTAATTAAAATTGCGGTTTAATCTTCATAAACGTACCAGTATCAACTAAAAATCTTAAAAACAATACTTAATCATTTTTAACCTTTCGATAATTAACTATACACGGCTGGCTGACAGTAAAACGTGGCGTCAAAAAGTTGCTATGAAAATACTTCAATATTTTTCTTTACAATAATAAAAAAAAACAAATTAACAATATTTGTAAACAAGGCTTATGAAAACTCAATATGGGAAACTTTAGTATCAATCATGACCTTTACATCTCACTGGAAGGCCCTGCAGGAGTTAATGACAAACACCTCTCTCAAGTTGTCCTACGCAGCAACCGTAGCAGTTTTCAGTGAGTCCCCATTTGGGTGTGGTGTTTTGTTGGGTTTCCTCTCCAAAGTGTCTAGAAAGAAAAGTCCTTCAAGTTCTAATCTGGGAAGAAGAGGCCACATCTCTTAATCATAATCCTTGTCAGCTCATTTCAGTATCTAGTAGATTTGAGATGCGCTGACTTTGGCTTCTTGCTCACTCATGATGACGACATGTTCATTTTAGTTTGTTTATGCACAAATAAATAGAATAGAATTCTTTCTCGTTAAACAGTTCACGATAAAGTTTTTATGTTTCATAATTTTCCAAGATTACTTAAATTCCTCAAAGAAATATTTGTGGTTTTATGAGAAAAAATATATAAAGTCAACTGACTAGTTTTATAAAAAAATTAAATTTCCATACCGAATGAAAAATATCAAACTTATTGAATATAAAAATATCATTAAATAAAAACAAATCAACCCTAGAAATTATTGAATAATAAATATAAGGTTCTATATTTAAAAGTTTAATTGGCAGTTTTTGTGGTTCAATAATATTATTAGTCAAATAAGGGGCATTTTTGGCATATATGAACAACAAAAGTATATTTAATAATAATATATTAGACACTTGTTATAAAAGAAATGAAATTGGAGTAGTAAAAATGAAAAGAAACTGTCTAAATAAATGCGCGTTATACGCAGTCGTAAAGAAAATATTTATTTATTGACAGCATCATCTAACTAATATACTCATTCTTTGAGGCAAATTAGACAAAGATTGAAAAAATATGGTTACAAAATATATGTTTTATTTATAACACATGAAACACCATCAAAGTTTCCTTTTTTTTTTTGATATTTACAGATTTTCATATCAAAAGGCGTTCATGGACAACTCTTATTTTGGGCGTTTGATAGTTATTTTCTTGTTTAGAGGACTAAAAAACAAAATAAACATATCTGGCGATACTAAATTCCCGATTTTTGTCATTATGGTACACCCTAATATGTATTTAATAACAATAACAATGCAAAAGAGTTGAAGAGAAAACTAATATGTGTGTAACGTTTTTGCACAATATCTTTATATTTTCCTTATTTTTCGCTACAAAACATGAATATTTTTCATGCAATATTTTCATTTTGTTGAACTGTTACAGTTTTACAGTGGTAATTTGTTATTTTTGATTGAAAAAAAATATAATTACATAAATTGTACGTCAAATTGCTATGTTTAGAGGTAGCTTAATCCCTTTAAAAATTGATAATATATATATAAGGTTCAGTGGTTTATAATAGTGATACTAATAATTGGAGTAAAATCCCGATTTAGGTTAGGTAAAGAGTATGGCCGTACTTTGAAATCTCCCAAATAACTTCCATATCTTATGTCTCCTATTTTTAATATCCCGAATCTTGCATAGAGCTTGATAGTAAAGCTAGTTAGTAGAACATGCTCAGAGTCAAGCGAACAGAGAAACATTTGGTCCATAGACTTGTTGGAATAGTCTGTGAACTTCATACTAATAAATTACAGCTATGTCACATAATAACTGAGCTCAATGGTCCCAAAAAATTGACCTAACTCTTTTTTAGGTGTCCTAGATTATATGAAAATTATATATCAACTTTATTATGCGTTTATTTATTACAAATAGAGAAACTATGGAAATTTAGAATTGTTAAACGTTCACAACATTGAATTTAATTATAAATTCAGAAAAACAAGTGCAAGTTTCCCCTAGCATGAAATGTCTTAAAGTGGTATTGATGATTAGTTTGATGATTAATATTTGCTTTACAAAAATGATTATTTTAGGAATTATATATTAATCACTTCTTTAAATGAAATTCGTCATTGTTTCACATTCGCTATGAAATTTTTGGAGAAAGGCATGTGGCATGCTTACTCTGAGATATCAGGGTACGACCATACTTTTTACCTAACTCAATTAAGAAGCTACTTCAATCATTAATATCCAGGATTGGAACAACGCCACTAGACCTTGTATCAAAGAAGTCGTTCCTCAAATTAACTGATTAGTTTTGTTTTTTCACCGCATCGACTTCTGTTAATACCATGCCATACAAAGTTGTGAACGTGCAGTAAAAAAAGTAACCAATGCTTCAGCTCGAATTTGTGGACAAAAGATATCAGAGAGGCTATATAAGAGCAAAATTAATATTGCGTTTAATTTTTCCTATTAATGTAACAAAAAAATAATTAAAAGCAATTATTGATTCGCAGTTTTTATTTTTTAAAGTTTTTTGAAAAAAAGGAATTAAATATTCATAATAAATGAAAAATATCCAACTCATAGAATTTAAAAATAAAGAAATGCTTAAACATAAACAAATCAATCCTAGTAATTATGGAATAATAAACATAAGGTTGTATTTTTAAAAGTTTAATTGAAAGTTTTTGTAGTCGAAAATTATAAAATAGTGAAAAAAGGTGAATTTTTCTCAAAAATGAACAATAAAAATATATTTTATAATAATATATTAGACACTTTGTATCAAAAAAGATTTTCAGCATTAAAAATGAAGATAAACATCTAGTTAAATGCACGTTATATGCAGTACCAAATTAAAATATTTATTTATTGTCAGCATGCTTGGAACTATGTAAAATACTCATCGTTTGAGGCAATTTAGAGAAAGATTAAAAAAATATGGTTACTAAATATATGCTTTATTTATAATAATCAATAAAATAAAATTCCTTTAACTGGATTCCAATCGATATTTTTAAGGAAACAACACCAAAATTTCCTTTTTTCGACATTTTATTGATTTTCAAATCAAAAAGCGTCCAAGAATTACCATTTTTTTTTTGACGTTTGCTGGTTATTTTCTTGTTTAGAGGAATAAAATACAAAATTGAAAAAACTCAGGCGATACCAAATTCCTAACTTTTGTCATTTTAGTACAGTCTAATACATATTTTTTTTCTGTCATAATAACAAAAACATTTCTTAGAATAAATTAAGTAATATTGGAAAAACTATGAAACATAAAAGGTGTATCAAAAACTGTTTCACGATAAATGAGAAATACTTTTTGAAAAATTGGTGATTTTTAAAACTTTGAAGTTGTTGAGCTGCTTCTAAATTTTTTCTTAATTTTACTCAAACTTCCCCAATCGTATTTTTGTTTAATCAAAAGGAGCCAATATTGACTATGTAACCCAAAAGTTTCAGGAAGTAAGAAACACCCTTATATACACTCAATTTCACTGACTTTCTAAATCTAGTAAAATATGAAAATCAAGGTCAGTTGTTTATAAACATTCATATAACAACATATGTCATTTTGTTGCCAAAAACAGTTTATAATTTATATCTATGTTTATAAATAAAATGAAAAGTTTGATAGCACAAAGATTATGCCCGCAATATATTTTGTTATAGGAACTTTATTTCAATAATGTAGAGTATTTTGAAACTTTTACAATGCAGAATATGAACATCTTACACATACATTTAATATACATTCAAAATATTCTGATCAATATTGAATCCAATATATTGATATTATATATAACAATATCTTGCAAAAGTATTTTAATATCTATAAGAAATCTCTGAAAATATAAAATTCAATTTTATATTTAAATGTGTAAAAGATTGCGAAGTATTCTTAGTTCCTAGTCTAAGTTATTTCTTAATGATCAATATTTTTTTCAATTATTTAACATTATCATTACATAATATCTTAACAATACTTTTATTTTTTATCAATAACTACATATAACACGTATAAGCGAACTTATTGAATTAAAAAATCAACTGTAATGTCTAAAAAATCGTATATCATTTTATGTATGTCTGTGGTTGTATATTTTTATTTTCTATGCAAACTGATCATCAGTTGAAAATCAACAAAAAATGCACAAAATATGTACTTTTCATCAATGTTCACTTTATAAAATTACAAATACATCGATACTCCAGGTATTTAAAAAATCATTGAAAATATTTAAAAAAATTACAACTGTTCTTTCAATAATATCTCAATATTCATCAATTCTATAAAAAAAAAATATGTGATGTGTAAACATAATCAGTTACTTAAAATAATTGAATACGTTCTACTCTTAAAATCAGGGGTGGGCAACCTATGGAACGTGTGCCTCTGCTGGCACGTAGAGGCATATTCACTGGCAGACGCAAATAAGAACATATTCCCGTAGTGTGTTTATGTTTTTACCATTATTGTTGATAATGGTACATGCATTGATTAGAAATGTTGAAATTGGCACTCCATGTCTCAAAGAATGCCTACTCCCTCTTTAAATTATATTACGCTTAGGTCTACATCAGTAGACTTTCAGGCACTGGGGGTATGGGGGGGGGCTTAAAGATGAACTGCAGTATAATGTGTACCTCGCTACTAATAAAGACTAAAAACATAACAAAAATTTGTCCTTTTTTTGTCCAGTCATGGTTTTTAAGTGTCTTGTTATGTGCAAGAAAATTCGATATACAATGTTTAACATAGAAATACATAGAGTCTAATAAACCACGAATTCCATGGTCTTTAATTTTTCAAATAGAAGCATCATAAAAAGCTGAAAATCTTACCTATGATAACACCATATTGATCAACAATATTTTCCAGATAAAAAGTGTATAATGTTCTGTAAAAGACTAGATTGAACAACTTATTTGGTCGATTATTTGATTCATTTAGTCAAAAAAGCCATTAGACTGTAGATAATATGACGTAGTATAGGTTATTTTATAGCTTAAAGAAAGATACACTTGTTGCTAGGGTTGAGAAATAAACTTAGGGCGTCTGTCGGAGGTTATTTCCATTGGAACGCCAAATCATGATATCCAATGTAAGCAAATTTTCATGCAGAAATGAATGGCTTCTGGCCAACGAGAAAAACCATATATTAATGTAAAAAGATGGGTGAATCCATGAGAGGAGGGAAGTGGACGCACTAGACCGACATGAATTTGAAAGAAATGCCAAGTAGGAATGGGAATCTGGATGGGTGTTGATCCTATATAAGAGTCGACTTTTGACATTTCATACATTGACGAGCCGAAATTTTAATATATTTATTCATACCAATTCAAGCATTTTTGTTTTACGGAAGAATGAGATAATCATGTGATCACGAGTGAATAATATCACTTGCGGGTCAACAATTTAGATATATCTATTTCTGCTCAAAAAGTATCTAATAATATTTTTTATTCTTTACCTGTTTATACTACACGTATCATTCATTATTCTTTTTCTGTATAGAGGGCACTATCAGGTACATCAAGAGGTTGCTACAATATGATATTTTCTTATTAAGCAAAATAGCCAGAAAGGCCATCTCTTTTTTCTCTATTACTTCCTTTGGATCCCAGCCTTATTTAATGTTGATATATATAGAAGTATTAGTAATTCATTGTTTATCATTACAGGGAAGTAAACAGTGGTGGCGTAGCAGGGGGATACGGGGTAAATGCCTTCCCTTGCGATGAATATTGTATACCACGAAAAAAAAACAGTATAAGACTAAATTTATGTTATTGAAGAAATACAAAATATGTATTTTTCATCAGTTCATCAAAAAAAAAAAATCTGAAGGAGAATCGAACAGAAAGAAAATATATGTGTTAAATATTGTTTAGTTCCCATTATGTTTACTAAATGATGGAAATTGCTTCCAAAAATATTACTCGTAAAAATATATGCTTGTTAATGCCAAACTACTACGAATTTTATGCAATAGTGTCATCTATATTCTTTTGATATAATAAGATATAAAATAATAGTACATAATAAGTCTAGAAAAATAAATAAACAAACTTAAATTTTTTCAGGATAAAAAACTCCCATTCAAATCCAGAGAGACACATACATTTCATAATGTTATCTCACAATTTTTTTATTAATTTGAATATTGTTAATATATATGATTTTAGAAACCTAAAAAAGCATTCATTAAAAAATATCTTCAGATACTTTATGGTTCGAAAAGGGTTGAATGATAGGTTTTGTTCATTCTATGTATCAATGAGTAAATTTGAAATCTCTATGTCAATCCTTTCTCATTTCCCGAGTCCGTTGGGAAACTTCATAAGAAAATATAATTTTTGATTGATGTAACACAGTAACAGTATTATAAACTAAAAAACTAGGAAATAAGTATTGTGTACATATGGATATTTAAATGTTTGTTTGTTAGTTTTCTGTAGATAGAAAATGATTTCGTTAAAGAAATATGTAGAAAACAAGTTGGAGAATATATGTTCTGTTTACTATTGATTTATTGAATCATTAAAGACATTAAATATACATATTCTTAAGTTATTGATTCAACAATGTTGTCATTTATACGAGTATATTATATATAATCTACAGCAATTTGGAATAATATACAACTCCGTTTGATGTTGTACACTTTTGTTAATGATGCAAACACGTTAAAGATCAGAAGGGGAATGTTTTCTAGAATTTCAGATCAAATTTAAGTGCATTAAATTAGCATGGGCATATAATGACAATAGTAAATACTATTATATAATAGTAATTTTTTGTGCTAATTAGCTAATGCAAAAATAACCTGTGTATTTTATTAAAAGCTCTCCTTATTTCTGCTTCTGTTCTCTTAATTCGTATTCTGGACGTTGATTGGTCAAATACAAATTAGTTTTGTTTTAGCACGTACCGAGTGCTCCATTAAAATCTGAAAACTTTGAATTTTAAACTTTAACAAGATATAATTTATTCATTAACAATAGAATTTCAACAAAATTAGTACTATAAATAGATGTTTGTATAAGCTCTCTTAATTATGAATGTAACCGCACTTAGCACCAATGATGTATTCCAGGAGGCGGAAGAAGGCCTTGCCCCCGCTGCACATGTAGTCCTGTCATGGTGTCAAAGTACTGACTGACAATGTCTTTGAGGGATTCGAATTTGAATGACAGACACTGTGGGCCTTCCCCTCAATAAACAACCAAAAGGTGTATCAGAGGGGGGGGCATAAGGGCTCTATGGGCCAAAAGTTAAAATAAATTTTCAAATACGCATGTAAACCCATTCAAATGAGTCTTGTAACGGAGGAGATGGGTTTTTTTCATTACTAGTGCCAAAATTTGCCTTTTCGACAGACCCCTTCTTCCTTTCCAATTTTTCAGACTTGCTAACGGCATATACGGTGTTTCTGGAGATTCCCAACATTCGTCAGGGTTACTGTGTTTTTTCTTGGATTTCTCTTTTTTACATTGCGAAAACGCTAACAACTTTTATCAGTAATTATACATATTATATCATATCTATTTAAAATATGATTCGAGTCTTGTTTTAAATTGATTATACATCTAATTAAAATATTAATATGATTAACTACATATATGAAAAGTAATTTATTTTATTAAAAAACTGAAAGAGAATAAAAAGTGACTAGTGCCTTGTGCCTGCCTACGAAGATAATATACGTACATTTTAATAGAATTTGTTATAAATATATATAGGTATGTATTATTGCATGAAATGAGAATAATGTTTTATAAATAAAGAGAATTTATAATTGCAATGAACTTACGAGTTAATAATAAATAATGATTTTCAATATATGAAAGAACTATTAATTAATTCCCTCAGTAGATTAAAAGTATATAGGACAATGTGCACAAAAAATCAAATATTCAACTAATTAAATACAGAAAAAAATGATGAGAACTTACTCGCAATAAAATATAAATTTGAGTATTCACAATGTGGATATAACATTCATTATATTTTTGTAATTAAGGGGTTAATCTTCTCAATATTTAAGTAATCGTTGATAATAATAAAAAATGATTCAAATAAGAAGCTCAGATACTTTAATTAACTTTAATTAATATTTTATAGTCTATTCAATACAAAAATTACCATTGGTCATATTATTAAACAATCGTGTTTGGAGGGTTATTTCACGATTTATGCATCAGTTAATACATTAGTTTATAACTTGAAAAGTCCGTGCAAGGTGCAAGAGATGTCACTACTGGTACATCTCTTCGAATAACATACACCAATTTTCAGACAGATTGGTATTTTTTTTTTTCGCTTGGATTCGTTTAAATGGAAGAACCGACGGGAAAGATTATGGCGAATGCATTTTGAATTTACAAGGAGTAATCCTCATCCACTATCTAGAAAAGGTTAAAACTATTACAAGTACATATTATTCATCGTTAAGTAACGTTTCAAAACGGATCTGCAAAAAAAATGGACACGATTGACTCACAATAAAGTCATTTTCCATCACAGCAATGCACCAGCTCACACCTTAGCAGTTGTGGTCGCAAAATTAATGGAAATAGGGTTCTAATTGGGTATACGCAATGCACTAACAATCTTATGCACCTTCACTTTTCTGTTATCCATCACCATATGATGGATTTTATCAACGATTTATGAAGTAGTAACATCAACAGTGTGTCTATAACGTTCAGAGTTTCAACGTTTTAAGGGATGGTACTAACAAAAAATAACCTAAATCTGTCCCAATTGTGCCATCTCTGGGACTTTGCACGGTCTTTTGAAACAACCCTTGTTTGGCATTTCAACACATATAAGCAAGTTATTTATGTTACTTATGGGTCGATCACTCGTCACACAGCACCATCTCTGATTGTTTTAAAACTTTTTATATAGCTTAATATTGAATAGAAACTCAAAAATCTAAAATTTTAGTTTTCTTTGACCTCCATATCAGGAGTTAGAGGCTCCTAAAGTTCAAGCCTCGAGAGTAGCCCCAATGTTTTTAAACAGCTATTTCCCTTGTGTTTTTAATGATATCGATCTAATTTAAACATGATTGCATAGATATTTACACATTCATTATTTTATATTTTTATAATTTTATCCAATAAAATATATCTTTGGACTTAAGGTCACGAGGTCAAATCTTTGACCTTAAAAATTTCAAATATGGTATACTTTAATTTTTCCCAAATTATCATGTAATGGCCGTCGATATATATTAATTAATTTCCAAAAAGTTTTGGGGCTGCTTTCAAGTTTGGGTCAACGCTATAAGCAAAATACTAAGAATGGGACATACAAAACTTGCTTAAAATTTGTAAAAAAGATAATTAATTTAGAATTGTGGCGAGACAAATTTACACTCATTCACATATTTTATTATATGTTATATAGATTTACTAAAATACAATGGTCTTAATTGTATAAGTGATAAGTCCATAAATTAGAAGGTAACATTTGTTCTTGATTAGATCGAACGGCAATTCTGGCAAATATTCAAATATCTTTGAATAACAATTACCAAATTAATAAAATTCACATTACCACATGCAAATAATATAATATAAAGTGTTAATGGGTAGTAGTTCCCAAACAGTGTGCATTGAGACGAGTGCAAGTGTGCCACACGATTTCCATACATTATTTGCAATAGTTTATAATAATTTTTATTTGTCAATTTTATCGCTTTTCTAAAACTGCAAGCCCGCTTCTGCTCTCCGCTGAGAATTTAATTACTAATGCATTGGTTATATGTGTATAGGCTAAACTAATTTTTACAATCAAATATATTGTATAAGTTCAATACAAAGGGGGAGAGAGAATGTTAGTGGCCATTTCATGAAAATTTGCGAAAAATAGAATTATCCGATGTTTGAAATTTTTAAGGTCAAAGATTTGACCTCGTGACCTCAAGGTCAAATAGTCATTTTATTGGGTAAAATTTTAAATATAGAATAATTAATGTGTAAATATCTATCTAATCACGTTTAAAGTAGATCGATATCATTAAAAACACAAGAGATATAGCTGTTTAAAAACATAGGTGTTGCCCTCGAGGCTGGAACCTGTAGGAGCATCTAACTCCTGATATGAAAGTCAAAGCAGACTAAAATTTTAGATTTTTGAGTATCTATTCAATATTAAACTATATGCAAAATTTCAAAAAAAAATGGAGATGGTGCTGTAAAAATTGACCCTTTTTGATCAATTTGGCGTGGAATGACAAAATTCTTAGATTTGCTAAAAGTATATATGCTAAAGAAAAAATATATTATGTCTAAAAAGTTACCTGAAAGTTACAAAACACCTGATGCTCAAAAATATCTTGAGAGAGATATCTTCTCAGTCAAGTTTTGTAAAAAAAAATCTAAATTGGCTTTTAGTCAAACTTTTAAAAATAATAAATTTTGATAATTACAGGCTTAACTTGTTTAAATAACTTATATCACTTGTTCTATGAGATTTCTCAAAATGGACTGTAGATTAAATTTTTATTCTTTAACAAGTAATAGGCAATGTTTATCAAAAACTATTCGTATTAAATCTTTAGAGATGCCGCAAATTGCAGTTAAAGTAGTTAAAAGTGATTATCACAATAAAATATTTTATTTGTAAGAGCAATCTTAAAAAAAGAGTATCTTAATACATAATAAAGGATTGAAACTATAGCTAAATTTTTGAAGTGTCTCAACTCATTCCACAAATTTTAATGCTGAGCCCATACCTGACCCAAATATGTTTATAAAAAATAGATCTGTATATATGTAGACATGAAGTACAAAAATATAATGAGATTTTGTGTTTTTCTTAATTTTTGTTTTTGTCTTGACTCACTACATTTATTAACTTGATGGCTTCAATTAGCAAATCCAAAATTTCGCAAGACCAAATTTAAACTTTCGTCCCAAGATTTCCCAATACCAAGTAGTCAATGGGGCACAAGAACTGGGTTCGAAAGGGATTTGCCATAAGGATAGTTCAGAACTATTCTTGATTATGGTGACCACAATAAATTGGAGCATTATTTTGTTAAATATGACCATCCGTTTTTTAAATAATAAACTTTCTTTATTTGTGAGATCTGTGGAAACCTAAAATAATGACAACTTGTCTTAGAAGATAAAAATATCTACTTTGACAATAAAAGATCGGCAGTTTACTTGTTTAGTTTAGGTTAATACTGTGTATATAGTGTCCGAACGGAGAGGTGGTCCCAATTCAAGCAAACTGAGTTCTGTATGACAAGTGACAAAGTTAAGTATCTTATATTCATTGATTCTGCTTTATTTTAACAAATTTACATCGAGAGCCATTATTTTTTACTTTTTGCTATCGTAGATACATAAAGCATAGCTTACACATTCTGCACATTTACACAACGTAACAGCTGCATCCCCAAACTGTAAAACTGATAGTGTTGGATCGGTCAAAAAAAATTAAAAAGACTTGTAGTACTATTGGTCCGTCTGAATAAGAAACTAACAAGTAAATTTTTTTTTTATTAGAAAAATTAATGTAAGTGATTGTAAGTTTAAAGTTACGAGACAGATGGATTTATTCAAAATCTTAGTAATTTAACTAGGTGTTTTGTCTCCCTTTATTCAACAATAACGCATAGTGATGGAAATTGTGTGTATTTGAGGACGTTAAAAAAACGAAAATGAACATGGTTGCCCTCCCATTTCGGTGAATTTTTTGGAGAAGAACAGTATAGCCGAAATGACGTTTCATTAGATAAACTAGAATCAGTTGTGACAAAAAAAAGAAGGGGTTGAAGGAAATAAACAAGGGCATTTGCTAGAATTGTCCCATGTCGATCCCCAATTCTACTCCAAGATCAACAAGCACACACAAATTTTGAATTAGGTTTTCAATATATTGACACTTCGCAGAAGTTTTATAATAATAAAAAGAAAATTCATTCTTCAGATTAACAATTCCACAAAAAAAATCAGCCCAACTAAAACATGCACACATTTGACATCACTAATAATGCATTATAATATCTCCTTAAAGGAGTTTTCCTTTAAATAATTATTTTATATTGCTAGAATGAACACCTTTAAATCTTTTGAGTAAATTTATTTAATGTACCTAATAAAAATTGAATTTTACATTAGCATTGCTCAATTCCAGAAAAATTAATTATCTTTGCCAAATTCTATAGTAAAGTGTCTTTAATGTATGTATGAGTGTATTTTTAGGATTACATTGAAACACTCTGCTTTTATGTAAGGGAAAAAGATTGATACAACATATTTATTGATTGATACCATATAATTGAATATGTGTACATATTAACAATATATACCTTTTTATGGAATGTCCTATAAAAAAGTATGACAATGTATGCTTGAGGTCAACAAGGGTGGATCGTAATAATATGAAGTAGTTACTTAGTAGCAATAATAATAAAAATATAAATGTAGAAATAGAAAGCGGGAAAAAAACTTAAATTTTTCTATAAAAAGGTCCGAAAGTAAAAAAAAGTAAATGGAACACAGTTGTGTCAAAATAATATGTTCGTGCAAAATTCATTCTACAACTTTGAAAACAACCTATTATCAACGAATATTTCATAAATAGATTTTACTCAATTATGACTTATTATTCAAATTTGTGGGATGAATTAAGTTATCCAATATCTGGCCATATTATGGCCAATATAAATCTCTTAAAACAAACAAAGATTTTAAACGATAACTAAAATTCTTGGGAAATCTTAACTCATCCAACAAATTTGATTTTTTTAATTTTTGTTGGACCCAGTTTCAAAGCTCTCCAAACTTCATCTCCGTGGACTTCTTTGTGTGAGGTGCAGTGGACCGTCACATCAATAGATCCTTCTGCAATACCAATTTAGAGCTGATGTACAGAATCTGGGAGGAATTATGGAATATTCTAAAGGAGAATGTCATCAAGACGAACTCCCGTATCCATCGTATTTAATTATTTTTAATTAAAAGTTCTTTAACTAACTAAACACTCAACCTTTCACATTAAATTTGAAATAATTTAGTTAAATACTTCGTTTATTGTTCAGAATATATTCTAGGTTTACTTGAACGACCCTGAATTCAATATTTTTTTTAAGCTTTTAGCTGGTCTTTATCAAAATGAGATGATAAGTTACGAAGAACTTCTATTTAAAAAAAATAGCGTTGGTTGTTGCTGTATAAATTCTTAGTTTAAGTTCATAAATTAACCCCAAACTACTGATTTAATGTTATTTATACTTTTCTGAGCTGTCGTTTTTTTAATGAAATAGGTAAATTGGAAAAAAAAAACATCAGATTCACAATTTTTTTATTCTTTTTTCCAAACTAGTTTTTGTACATTATGTGTTATTATTTTTGTTGCTGCTGCTCCTGTAAAAAAAAACTTGAGAAGAAAGTCTAAATTGAAAACACGGGAAAACTGAGCAATAGTAATAAATAAACAGAAAAACTAGCATTTAATAAAATCAATGGAGGAAGTAAATAAGTTTCTATCAAAATTAAAGACAATATGAATATTTAGTGAGAGTAATGTATGGCATATATGTATGAATTTATGCTTACTTCATTTTTGCAATACTCTATGGAAAAATCAATAAATATAAAGGTTGGGAAAAAAGTAATTTCGTATTGCCCACACTTTTATTTTTAACTAAGTATATCATGTTCATTTTTGATCACATCAGATAATAAATATCGTGGTGTAAAGGTGTGAATGTATACTATAAACGCTTTTGAGACAATATTGTGATTGGCCAGTTCAGTCATAAATTATCCTACGTCCAGTATGAAGGTCTCAAAGGAAGAAATTGGGCATATCTTACATTTTTATGAACTGAAATATGGAAAAACGCAATGAAAGCAACCTAGAAAATTAGCAATGTTTAAGGGGGGAAGGGATACTTTTTCCGTTAGTGCTGCACAACAGTATTTGGAGCATTTTTTTCTTCACTCAATTCTCCCCTATACTGTGAATAGCTAGACCATTTGAAGCTGTTCATCTAGAGTAGATGCGGCCTGCATTGGGGAATAGGATACAACAAGACATCATCAAAACAACACCAGGCCGCACACATGTTTCATGACCCCCCCCCCCTAGAAGCTCTTGGAGCTGGGATGGGAAGATCATATGCATCCACCATACATGTTTACAAAATCATAGTAGAAGACCATGTATTTTTATATTTAACAATCGAATTTCTACTCTTGAATAGATTTGTATAAAGGATGCAAATAAAATTTTAAACTGTGTGTACGTTTTGAGTCAGAATCCGGTCATAGGGAAGGGAAAATAAAAATAGAGAACGGTTATTCTCACTTAATCAAAGATGAATGTTCAAGGGATTACATTATATCTGTTTTTGAATAATAAAGAATTTTTCCTCAAGTCATAAATTGCATCATATTTAATTAGGGACGAAATTAAAAGGATAACTACAAAAAATATCTAATTTTTTTCATTGTTATAGTTCATTATATTCTACAATGTGGAAATAAGATTGTATGTATTACGATGTAATACAATATTTTTAATATAGTAATTAGTTCAGATATTTAATATAAAACTAGGAAATGGAGGGATAACATTTTGACATACAATATGATTTAAGTCTTTTTATTAGTTGATCTCATTTTGACATCCAAAAGTTGACTATTTTCCTCAATATTAATGAAAAAAGGGGTTTCGTTCTTATAAAACTAGGTTGTTTAATTCCTCAAAATGGCTGACATCAACAATATTGACGTTACGTTAAAACGCTCTATATCTTCAGTTGTTTTAATTTGAATAGAGCCATACTCCGGACAGTTTAGGTAATTTTTTCGATGAATAAGCCTGACTGTTAATAATCTTGGCAGTTTGAAACAATTAACTAGTATCATATTATTTTTATATGAATGAAATTCTATTCAATGGGTTTAATAATTGAAAAACGTACTTCCTCAACGCCGGAACTGATCAAATCTAGACTAACAGGGTATTGTTTTACAATGACAAGTATCACTCCATTCTCCCAGATGAACTTGTACGCCAAATTTATAATATTAGATCTACTCTTCTACAGTAACTTCAAATGAGCTAATATACAAAATGGTCTTAGAACGATACAAGTTAATTTTGGGGGAATTATGTACTAGTTCCAAGACTTGAATTACCAATATGTCTTCGATTATATATAATAGGTTAGTCACATCTTAGAAAGTCTAATCAAACTCTAACATGGGACCCTTTACTTAAATCCCTGGAGAGAAAGGCAATAAATTACCTTGTAGGGAAGAAATTGAGTGTTTGAACAAATTCATTACTATCTTCATGCCGAAAGCATAGGATACTTTCCAGTTCTCTGAAAGTGAGGGTAACCTTTTTGTATGTAGAAAAACGCAAATATTGCTTTTGTTGGACCAAGGAGAAGCAGTGCCTCTTTGAATGTGAGACGCTGTGTTCAAGGTATAATGTCATCGCCGAACTTTTAAAGAGGAATTTTGTTTTGTTTTTATTACTTGAAGAAAGATGTTTTCATAGACTTTTATTCAGGAAAAAAGAAAAAGATTATTAACGTAGCTATTACAAAGGCTCATTATATTTTGTATGGGAAACATAATTACTCAGACTTTGATATCTCTGTATGTATTGAATTCAATAATTTAATTGTCCTTTCTATTAAATTGAACTATAGATCAACCTTGTTAGCCTAGAAAAAAAAATATAAATTCTACTGTTACCCAATTGTGTCTAAATTTAAAAAGTAACAGAGTTTAAAAATTCTAAACTTAAATTTTTTTAAATATAAATAAATTTTGGCAAATGACCACTCCCCTCATTATATAATGAATTATGGCTCATGGTATAAATCAATCTTCTTGTAATGTTTTAACATTCAATGTGTATCTACCAAGCTTTTCTATGGCTATTTTTACATGGGTTTCAAAGCTAAAAAATAGATTATTTGTTTGTCTAATAAATATATATAGGCAAGGCTCTACATACATCGTCTTAATAAGTTTATACTCTGCATACAGACCCCCCCCATCAAACAAATGCATTTAAATGCATTAAGCATATCCTACTTAATAAGTAGGAAATGAAGCAACATGCGTACCCCTAATTTCCTCAGGCAAAATGCATTTTAAATTGAAACTCAAGGTGCTTTCTAGAGACCGGTAAATTATGTACATACATATTTACACATCTTTTTAATGTCAAAACATTATATTAAGATTGATTGATTAAATGAGTTCTGTCTGAAGGATTGTTGAATTATTCTAAATTTGTAGAATTATTTTATGCTAACTATGATGAATCAATTATGATGATAACGTATATGATTAGTAAGTAAATATTGTCTTAGTTCTTATTTAGGATTAAAAACTGCAGTCCTATCCAGCTCACTCTCGGTCCAGTTCATGAATGTATTTTTACAACTACACCATGAAGTATGCTATTATTATATCATGCAAAATTAACAGTCTTAAAAACATACAAAATTTGGTCTTTCATGATGTCCCTCAAATTAATTTCATTTTTTTAATAATTTCTAGTACTAAAGTCCAAAGTGTGCCAGATAACCACATTTCGGAAGAGAACAGCATAAAATTATTTATAGCTTTAAAAGCAAAAGCTCTTCAAAGGTTGTTTTCTGCAAAAGTTGATAAAATGATTTTTTTATTAAACTTATTAAATTGATTATTGTTGAAGATAGACATCAATTATAAAATTATATTTTAAAGCCTAATGTTGAAAAATTTAAAAACCATTTTATAATTTTTTTTTTCACTTTTAGTATTTGAGTTATCTTTTTTTGTGAGGAAGAATATTTAATGAGCAATTTATATAGTTTTTATATGTACATAACCTAGTGTTATAAATAAAGAATTCAACCAAATTTAATGAGTTATTGCATAAGTTCAATATTGAGGTGTTTTTTTGGGGTTTTTTTCTTGTTTTTTTTGGGGTTTTTTTCTTGCTTTTTTTTTTCAGAAAAACAAGGCATGTCTTATTACAGAATAAAGTACTTTATTTTGCTATTTCTCTCTTGTTTGTAAGAAAAAGTTATTTTGCCTGTAAAGCACGAAAAATAGTAATTAACCCAATCTTTTTTCCCCTATAAATCTAGAGGTTTTTAAGATAATCAACAATATATTTTGTCAACCATATTTTTTATAACAAAATAGCTTCCCTATTAGCTCTACAATATCTGCATTATTTTCCTTCCATTTTTATGTAAAATTAAAATCAAAGAACCCTTGGGTCTATAATAACCCAAATTTATCTCCCAAAAACTCAAACGTATTTCAATCGTCCCCCTCCCTATTCCAAATCTAAAATTGCATAATAAATGAGAAAATATTAAGAAACCACAGCATTAAAGTTTAAATTATCCCTATATAGCAGCTAAAAAGATACTTATAATTTATTTTACCTTAAAATTTGAGGAGATAATCTAATTGTTGTACAAAATTGCACATTTTTGACTTAATCACTACATTTAGACATGAGCTATTAAAAGTCTTAATGCCTATAATTTGGGCAATTTTTTTATGGACAAGCATAAATTACCAAGCAATATACAGTTAATTTAAAATAAAATTGTGCTAAATAACGTTTTTTCTTTATTACTATCTTGTGCAATGTTAAAAAGTAGTGATTTTATCTCCCAATTGATAATGTTACGTATTTCAAGTCAAACTCAGTTTTTTGAATTTCTCATTCTTCTAAAATCCAATTGTTATACCTACTAATTATATTATTTAAATTATAAATATGTCAAATGATTTACTAATAAACTGGGATCAAGGAGAGTAGTGCCTATATACTTTGATCTATTGTAGGTATTTCCAGCTCCTGAACTCTCTATTGAAATAGCATAATATAAACAAAATTGTAATGTGATTACTTAATTTAATATTCATAAATATGAATAATAATATCGAAAGCTGTTTTATATGACATGAGACGGAGGCAAAACGAGGCTCTAATGAGATATGAACACATATAATAAACATTTTGGAGCCTCGGATATAATCTTTTATCCTAATTCGTGCTAGAAAAAATATAAACATAATAGTTAACACGGCTTTAGTTTCATTTTTACAAAACGATTTGAAAATTAAAAGAGTTGAGCAAAAGTTTTTCGTAATTGAACATTTCCAAATAGAATATGATGTTGTGTATTAGGTGGGAGAAAAATTTATTTCATATTTCCCGCCTCTTTTTTTAACTAAGTATATCTTGTTCATTTGTGGACCCATCAAATCATAAGATATATGGTAGTGTTGGAAAGGTGTGAGTGTGTATTAGACCTGTTCAAATTTTAACTTTTATATTTGAATTTTTCCCGCTCTCCCAGGTCTATAGAAACTAAATATACCAGTCATTTGATTCTTGGAACGCGGTTATGCCTGCGGCATGGGCTTGAAAATTTATTGTAGGTGGCCCTGAAAAAAAGACAAATTAATATGATTGTTTTTATTCTTTTGACCATAACTTTGCAAGGGCTTATCGTATAGCATTGATATAGGTATCAAATCAAAGCGAATTTTAGATTTGAAATCTAAAATAAATTTTCAAGTCTGCATAGCAGTGGTCAAAAATCCAAATGACTGATATATTTAGTTTCAGTAGACTTTGGAGAACAGGAAAAAGTCAAATATTAAAAGGTTTGAAAAAAAAGTTAAAATTTGAGCAGGTCTAATGTGTATATTAAACGGTTTTTGGACAGTATTGAGCTAGATTAGTTCAGTTGCAAATTATCTTGTGTCAAGTATGGAGATCTGAAAGGAAGAAATTCAACATATTTTACATTTTTACTACCTGAAAGGTAAAAGTGTATTAAAAGCAACCTATAAAATTAGCTATGTATAAGGGGACGATACTTTTTTGATTTGTCTGGCACAACAGTGAAAATAAGACATAATCAATCCAAAACACCGGAAGCTTGGATGTGAAGTTCTTATGCATCCACTCTACAGTCCAGATCTGGCATCAAGTGGCTACCATCTGCTCCTGTCTATGGCCAATACGCTTGGAGATACAAATTTGGCCCTAATAGAAGCCTGTGTAAATTGGTTGTCTGATTTTTTTTTTTTTTCAATAGGGATAGGGGCTTCTAAAAGAAGAATATTATGAAGAAGATTCTTGTTGGCAATAAGTTATTGATCATAACAGAGCATATCTGCTTAAAATTGAATGATTGCAACACTTTGTATAAAACATTGAAGTATAACAAAAAATTGAAAATTATTTTTTCCCAGACCTATTATATTTATATTCAGTAAGAAATGAAAAGAAATCGACATCCATGTTTACTTGTCTTTGTGAAACAGTTTTGCAATGCTTAACAACTGAATTACGACTAAGTGATTGATTATAATACTGTTCATGCCAAAATTATTCAAACCAACATTATTTAATAACTGAATGACGGCACACACTATTCATTCTAATTGACAAAATAGATCTGACTACATCACAATAAGAATTTGACGGGAGATAATAAAGAAACTACAGAACATAAGCTACTGGAACAAGGGTGCATACCAAAGTTTGGGAGGTACTTAAGGCAAATTTAAAAAAAATGCTGGCTATCACTTGAAAAAAATATCAAGTTCTAAAAGAAAATACAAAACTGATTTTTCTACATCGTTATTGAAACCAGTTTAAATATTGAATATCTCTCTGAACATTTATATTTAAAATTTTGTTTTGTTGCTAACGATGATCAAAATAATATTTTTATTTTGCTATATATTTTAGATGTAAGGTACTTTTAAGGAATATATTTGTTGCTATATTCATAGGAACAAGTTCAAAAAAGGCGCACCTGACATTTTTTTTTTATATTCGATAAATTAGAAGAATAACAGAAGGTTCAAAAATAATAACAAAATGTTCAAATTTTGATACTTATAGATTCTTTTTTTACGTGAAAAAATATCATTTTGAAACTTCATCAAATTTTACCTTCTTTAAACAACAATTCAGAGTCTTTTTTTAGCTTTTTAGGTATACCTCTTTTTATATTAATACTTAATTTTTAAGTAATTCTCAAAGAAAATGTGTACAAATTTTTAGCCTTACATTTACATTTTTTAATTTAAAAATTAACATTCCAATTGAAGAAGATGTTTAAATTAGGGAATTTTTTTAAATATTCAATCCTTATAGATGGACGACAGCTTCTTTTACAGCAAAAGATAGCAATAAAATGACTTGTATTAAATACTTAAATGTAAAAAAAGCCCATGTCAAAAGATTTATTTCATATTAGGTTGTTTAAATATAGAATCATCACTAATATGCATAAAAAAGTTTTAGTAATCATCTCAACTTTAATTTAGATCTTAATTTCAGTTAATAGAAAGTTAAAGCTGCTTTGATATTTAGAGTGAAAAAAAACGGGTCATAATGCAACTTTTTCAAAATATATTTTAGCACAATAAGGTTTTAAATCAACTATGACTACATAAAAATAAAATTATATTAATAGAAAAATAAGTAGTAATTTCTACAGTTTAATTGATATGTCATTTTTGAGCTCTCGTCAATTGTTACAAAATTCCAATGGGTTACATTAAGCAGTTTTTTAATTATCAAAAAAGGTTAACTACTAAGTACTCTAACTTAAAGTTATGTAGAATGTACACGAATTTGAGTCGTAGGAAGACTTCAACTTATAAAAATCTCCATATTTTATAAACAAATAATTTGAGAGGATTAAACTTTCTTTAAAGGTCAGGTTTTATTGGTCAGATAGAGATATGCCCATTGGGTATAACATAGGTAGATATTTTAGAAATAAAATTAGTCCACTTAACCTAAGAATGGTCTTTGAAGAGAAATCATTGTAAAATGATTTTGCAAAAAAGTTGCCTATAAGGTCATAGGGATAATATCTTTGGGGGTAAAATTGTGGGGCATATTATCATAAAATTGTTTTGGGTAATATAATTGTCAAGCAACATCATTAAAAGCAATGTGATTGTGAGTCATTTCATTGCAATTATAGTATATGCTATAATATACACCTGCTTTCAAGTTGTTCAATGATCGACCTCAAAGCAGTTTATCTTCCCCTGTTGCTGCGTTGATGAACACCAAGGACCCTTTCTAATATGTTAAAAATAAGCCCTAGCCTCCAAGTTGTGCGAGTGAACTGCTAAGTACCAAAACTGGTTAAATTTCACATCAGTGGCTTTCTTGAGTATCAAAGACTCATATAATGGCCTCGAATAGACACCAGGTAGTGCTTGATACTCAGGAAGTTGTCAGAAAAGGTATTTAACCTACCTCAGTGACAAGCAGTTTACATACAAATCCGTGAGCTGAGATGTATCATAGAGTATTCGAAGAGGTCATTGATACTTAGAGACAGAGCGGTGTAGGAATTTAAACTGTTTTTGCCCATTCAATAGTTTGATTTTCCCAACAAAATATAATTGCAATGAAATTGCATACGATAATATTGTTTTTGCAAGAAAATTACTCACAATCATATTGCTAAGAATTTTGTGGCTTCATAATGATATTACTCAAAACAACTCTGTCTCACAATCCTAATGTAAACCACGTTTTTACCACGAAACGATATTACCCCGACAGTGATGTCTGCAACCTATTTTACACAATCATTTTACCGGACACCGAAAAAAACAAATATGTTATCTTCTCGGAAGTAAGAGCTTCTCTCCCAAAGTTATCAAACTTTGGAATGGTCAGATGACATTTTGTCTTATATTTTTCCTTTTTAATATCTTCTTAAATTATTCAACGCTAACTGTGATTAATAAATTTAGATGTTTCAGTATTATACCATAGGCGTGACCTCAATTAACGAATGTTTACAAGACCTAACTACCTACATACAATACCTTTAATAAAAAAACTGTATTCTTAAACATATGTAGAACTATGTATACAAGCTCTAATAACTGCTTTTTTACACTTCAATACATGATAAATCTATGTTGACATAACCTTTTCCTAGTCACGAGGCAGTAAGTAGTGACAAAAAAGGTAAACATTTACAATTGCTATAGTTTTTATTTTCGTAAGGTAATGATCACAATACAAAGAAAAAATTTAGCTAACAATTGCATAGATTATTACTTTTACACATGAAAAAATAATCCATTTTTGTATGGAACTTACAATTTTTAAAGTTATCGAATGTTATGTCTTCAAGCCTTACTAATTTATTAATAAATCGTATTGCATTGATTGGGCGAGTATAAAAGACATAATAGTGAGTTTAAAGTTACAACGAAATGATTATTATATGATTATTTACTTGTCAATCAAAAATCTAATTTTCATTCAAAATGATCCATTCCTAAAATGTAAATAAAGTTAACTTTTTGAACAGGATATCTTTTTATTGGGAAAATATACTTAAAAAAAGAAATTATATACTTCAGACAAGGCAAATATCTTTATATACTATAAGTAACCTATTAGCGCCCTTATAGTGCCTCCCTGTAAAAAAAAATCGAATTAAAGGCCCAAAATTTATAAATTAGTCCCATTTCAAATACATTTTTTGATCAAAACGACACTATTAACATTTATAGCAGGTTTTTATAGCTACTTTTAATTTATTCTGGCAATCAAATACTAAAATGTATTAAGATTTAAAGTATCAAAAATAAATAAAGATTTATCAATCAGATCAATTATTCAAAATGACTACATTTCTAAATAATTGCTTGCTTTGTTTAAGATAGATGCCCCAATACCCAAATTGCGTGCAAACAATACTGTAGCTTTACGACTACTGCATTCTGCTTCCGATAACTCTTTGATGTGAGGACAATGAAATCATCGCATTCCAATAGCCTTCCAAATATTATCCCCTAAATCTGCTGTTAGTGAGTAGAATATTATGATCGTTTATTTCAAAAATTATTAAATTGTCACTGAGGCCAGATTTTTTGATGGATTTACTTGAAAACGGACTTTAATTTTTTATATGAATGTTGAAAAAAGTTCATTTGATATATATAAATCTAGCATGAATCTATATCTAAATATGGACCCAGTAGGTGGAGCAGTCATTGAGGAGGTAGTTTCTGGGTATGTTGGCCATTGCCTCCTTGATGGAGGCAATAAGATATTCAACGATGGATTGAGATATTCGATATGTTTTAGATTTATCGTAGCCTTATAAAAAATAATCCATCAGATTAAGATCCAAAGTGCTTGGGGCCAAATTTCCTTCCCAATGAAGTAATAGTAGTACTCACTCATGAAAGCCTTCTGAAACTGTTGTACAATTCAAATTGGAATGTAAGTCACTATTGAAACCTCCCGATATGAAATTTCCATGTTGCAGAAGACAAAAATTATCGTAACGACGTAACACCGTTCCTCCTTTTTGTAAATTCAATCTTTTATATTTCTGAAGCTGCTGTCGCATGATGCCCAAAACTTCACTGAGTTTGTTAATATAAAAAAGTGTCTGCTGGCAAAAAAGAAACGCCATCTGACAGCTGCATCATAATAAATTTTGATCTTAACACCCTGTTTCTTATATTGTGTGTAGTATTTTACATTTATATACCTGGTGTGATGTTGCTTTTTTTTTCTTCTTAGCAAAAGCAGCAAAGTGTATTATTACATAAAAAGATGACACTTCCTGAGTATCAGTAATCACCCTGTAAGAAAACCATTTTCAGAAAGAGTGAATAATGGATTCTAAAAACTCTTACATGCTTGCCTTTTAGTTGATTGTTTGTTTTTTCTCTTCAAAACATTTTTAATTCTGGTTAGTGATGATTTAATTCTATATTTTTGTAATTGGTATGACTTTAATCTCACCAAGCTTTCCTCTTACCCCACACTCCGATGCAAATGTGCAAGTATGTCTATGTCGTATCTTTTGCATTTTATAACTGTTTTTAATGTGTCATCAAGCTAAAAGATTATTTATGTAGTAAAAAATATCTTCCAAGAAGAAAACTGGCTTCTCCTGTAAATAAGTTGGAATTTTTACCAAGGAAGAAAACCAAAGCCCTGAACAAGATAATAGTAACTTGATTAGAAATCTTTAATTTTTGAGACATTTATGAGAAAGGAGTCTTCAGGCAAAAAATATAATCATTTGTAGTTTTTATGATATTGTTTCATAGTCTTTGTCAATTTTCTTTGTGAGGATATTTTGTTATGTAGTTCAAAAAACGGGTATTTATTTAAAGAGCCTAATTTATTATAATTATGTAATTATTATATCATAAACGCATACCAAAATCCCTTTTCCATCCATTAAATTTGCTAGAAAAATTATGTATTTAAGTTATTTAGCCTTAAAGGGGATATATAAAGAGCAGTATCTAATATACTCGATTAAACTAAATGAGCTTCACACTACGTGAACTATAAACTTCTCATAATGATTCTTAATTGAATATATTGGACAAATAGAAATATTATTGATATACAATGTTCTGGAATAGACAATAAACTTTTTGATTATCTTGATAACGGTACTTTAAAAGTTAGAGATGTATCGTTCCCAAAGTTTTGACGTCCAATCCTGTCCAAACTGGACGCAAACACCGTCAAAAAGAACAATCTTTAATAAAAGGATTCATCATATGTCTAAGCCTGTGACGTCATTTTCAATCAAATTTCACCAATTTTTACATGAATAACAAACACTTTAATAAGAATAGGCACAGATAAAAGCGCAACTTCTGCTCATTGTCTTTTTTTTCTGAACTAGATTGTTTACTATATGAAGTAACTTTGTTAAAACTACATAAAAACACCAATTTGAGCTTTGTACCTTAGTATGCTACAAAGTTATGGTTGATTGTGCATTTTTAACATTTTGGGTAACGCCTGAGGTAAGAATGTTCTTAAATTTTAAAGCCAATAACAAAGACAAGTCCTTGGACGGAGTAAGTTATACGTCAAATATTAAGGACTGATACAATCCAGATTAATTAAAGTTTCTTACCTCGTGACCATTGTCCAAAATATATCCTCTTCTTGACTTATATTCCATTTGATTTTCACTGATTAACATTTTTTCATATTTATTTTTTATTCTAGTAAATATCTTTTGTTAAAACAAAAAAAATTTAACAACGAGTACAGTCCTTGTTTGATTAATGTATCAAAACACAATGTTTCATGATTCGGCCGGTAAAAAGTATAAGACTAATAAGTAATTCGAAAGCGAGGGAGGGTGCAAACCAAAAGAAAAACAAAAATACATGGAAGCCTTCGGGTAAATATATATAAAACAATGTATAGGGATATGTATATATATATATGTAAAGAAAGGCTCGACTCTGTGTACGTATGAAGCCCTTTACGTAAACGCCTTCTAAATACATAGTGTTAATAATATCAGTGGATACATCTACATGCTATCGTATTTTCATAGAAAGGCTATAATTTATTTGAAAGGATTAGTTCTCCATATTTCCGTAGTATGTAATCCTATAATTCATTGAGTCCATCATTGATTAAATAGAATATAAATATGTATTTGTATGCGTTATTGAAGGTAAAATTTGAATAATAATTTCCAAAAAAAATATCAAAAAACCTCATAAATAAAGTTTTTATTCTTTTTCAGTACGATGAAATGATAAAAATACTCATTTGAACAGAATGCCCTTACCATGATACGTAGAAGGAAAGCAATAAAAAAAAAGTCAAATCTCGGATAACGAGTTTTTTTAATTAAATATATACGTTTTTCGTTGAGGTAATGTATTTGATTTCGAAGTAAGGCTCTTAAAAGCCAATGTACTCGACTTTGACTAAAAGTTAACAAATTCAGGTCTCAATTTGGAATCCAATAGCTAAATACTTTGGAATTGGACTTGTAAAAATTGACTTGTGAACAGCTTTATTTTAGACAAAGACACTTATGCAAGAATCATTGACAATTTCATTCTTGCTATGATATAGTATTGAACTCTGGGCTTTTATCCAAAGCTATTAGTATTTTGAACATTTGTACCTAATATTACTCGTATTGCAAGGGTGTGCTTTATTACACATCTGTTTAAAAGTTTTTTCGATAGAAATCCATTACTATGGTTGCTCTTACTACATACCTATATGAATAAAAGAAAGAAAATGGTTCTATCAAGTCATGATAAGGTATGTATCCAAGCAGGTATAAAGAATAACCTTTCTGTTTCTTAATAATACATATATTTATATTGCTATAACAAATATGTATTATATAGATACATGTAACTATATTTTTGCCGCAATGGGAATGCGACAAAGGATTTTTGAAAGCATTAATGGTATTTATGTCATGAACAAACATCTGTTGATAGAGGATTTTAAAATTCATTCCACTTTCGACTTGACTTTCATGGTATAGGATTAAGAGATATGTAAATATATATAAAATGACAGCATACATAAGCATTTAGCAAGCGTAAATTGAAGTGACATAATGAAACATATTTGTCGAGAAGAAAAAAACACATAGCATTTTTTTCTACTTTTTTCCATTCCACACTTCACAAATAGGGAGAAAATCAATATTTATTTTAGGGGCGTTTATAGCTACATAATTTTTGGCATTCATATTTTCAGAAATGTTTTAGAAAAATGACATATTTTAATGATTTTGACCTACGGAATAATCCATTTAGAAAACAAGAGAGGAGGATTTGTGATATCAGCTATCATATCTATGGGATACACTGACAAGGGAAAGAACCATAGAGATAAAATACATAAAGCGCCTACGCTGAACAAAATAGTATTTTTGAAGCTTAAGGTTAGTCTACGCTTATTTAGAAATACTATTTTTTTGGTAGTGTTTTGTACAAATCCTATTTTTTTATTAACTGTTAAATTTAACCTTTAGCTCTTGTGAGTACTATAAAGCAAACATCTTTGAAATCAGTTTACTCTGAGTAGAGTTATGTCCAACTGAAATTCTAGGAAACCAACAACATTCCCAAATTAATCATTCTCAATCGGTGTATATCAATCTATTCTATGTATTTTGTTAAAAAATTTGTATAAATAGTTTATGCAACTACTGCTGTTGTTGACTTAAATCTACCTTTAATTTTATAAAATAAAAGTATATAATTATAAAAGGAAAGCAAATTAGAATTTGTTATTGACAAAACATCTAGAATTATTGCACAATATATTTACGATTTATATAAATGTTAATAAAAGTTTAATGATCGGAAATTAACTTATTTGAATAATTGTAATTTATCTTTTTCTTCATTTTTGTATGAATATTTGTATTTCAGACCTGAAAAAATAGTATTAGACATACATGTAGTACAAATGAGTAAATTGTAATACATTTGAAATAAAAAATTTAGTTTTCAATAACCAATTAATTTATATTTACATATCGTTCCATGTAACTATCTTCCTTTTATAAATACTTATGTAAAGATTCGTAGAAAGTATGATTTATAAAGCATCCCAAATTATGATATGTTGTCCACCGGAACTTTTTTCTTACTTTCCAAAGCTTTTATCATTATTATTTAATTTTTGAAAAGAGAACCCCTTAGTATAAAGTATGTGTGTCACTCAAGAAAAACGGAGATCATCAATGAGGAGTTATTGGGGAGTTATATTTGTAGATCCTTGTCGGACTTATGCAGAATTTAGGATCGACATTGAAGTAATTCCTGCCTATATGTGTTCTAGATAAACAAAAGGATTTGTGTTTATTTCAGTTCTTTTAGAGCACATTGGAGCTAATCTAATAAAACATCATTACTGGGGATGTGAAAATTATCGAAATTCCCGTAAGTATACATTTTTTTAAAGTGTATACTAGTCACCTGCAAAATTTTAGTGCCCTGATTGATTATTTCTCCTATTTTGAACATTCAAACGTATTAGCAAGCAAGCCACGTCATTACCTTAATTACATCAGGCAACCTGTTTGCCAAAAAGAAACATTAAAAACTCTTAAATAATTTTGTTACTGGGCAAATAAGTCAATCATACCAAATGTTTTTTTATCTCTTAGGTACTCCCATATTATTTATCTACATTTTTTTAATTAATTACATAAATGTATTAAATGTCTTTACATGTACATAAAGAGTATACTTGTTTATTAGACTGAACCAAAATGACAAAAGTTGTGAATTAGGTATCAAAGGATATTTTATACTTTGCAATTTATTCTCTTGTAAACGGATATATTTATTTTTTAATCTGGGATAAACATCGAACAAATGTAACGTTGTTGTCATTAATTCGGGGAGTAAAGAATATCTAAAAATTATCTTTATGTTCTGTAGTATACCAAAATATCACCTGAATTTATACTGCAATACATTCACAAACAGAACCATATGGGTATGAATTTAAGTAAAATACTAATTGGAGCTCCGTCTACCTTTTGGAGTACAACTTTACTCAACTGCTGAACTTTAAGAAACCTTCATACCTCCATAATATGTTATTTTTATTCCTAGAGCCGGTGCTATGATTTTTTTTTATTCAAGGATTTTAAAAATTTTATGTAAATTTTTAATATTTTCAACTCGAATATAAGATGACTTTTTTCGGAAAATAAAATATGAACCCTTCATTTTTGCCAAAAATTACAAAATATGCTTCATTTTTAATCGAATTTTTTTTTTTAATAATTCTTACCATTACGTTTTTTTAGACAGTGTTTTTAATTTTTTTGTAAAATAATTGTCAATTATGTATTTCTAAAAAGTCATTTTTATAGAAAATGATATATTATATATAATTTCTAAATACCTAATCCTATTTTTTTAAACATATATAATTAAACATTATAGTTTAAAATTAATTCCTTAAACCAAAGTCAGACATCCTGAAAAGTTGTTACATATGATGTCAGTTAATAATCCATCTTCAACAAAAAGTTCCTTCAATAAAAATTGTTGAACTTATCTTTTGATCGCTACAATTGTTAATTTTAAACTAAATAAAAAATTATTACTTCAAATGTAACATATATATTGTTTTTTTTTAGAAAAGTTTTTGGCTTGAAGTAATACATGTACAAGCTATAACTAGTACATAATACCAAATTATTTATGTTATATTTACTTAGTATATCATTAATTTTAAATATACGTCAATTTGAATTATTCAATATATACCCTGCTCGTTTTACTTCGTATTTCGAAGTAAAATTTTCAAGCCATAGATAAAATGTAAGTTTAGTTAATCTGATTCAAGATGACCTCTAGTATTATCCAAAAAATATATTATTAGAAAAATATTTAATTTAAATTTACTCAAGGAAAATACTAATTAATTATGTTTCTTTCTGGATGTTGTAACCATACACACGGACTTCATGCCACCTTCTGACTCAGGTCATAAAGACCAAGATGTTTGAGAGTCCACGTTTTGCTGCCAATATTTCTATTTTTTCATAATATTTTAATACTAGTATCTAGAAATTCGTTATAAACTTTTATAGAACTATATAATTGATTCAAAACATAAGCTAATATTTACAAAAAATCAGCTTATCCTGATAAAACTACTAGTTCCTGTCAAAAAGTATTTTTTTAGGATTTTATTACGAGACTATATAGACTACATTTTATCCCTCAAAGCTAGACATAAACCATATAACGAATGAATAATTATTACTTTTTTCATTTTTGTTTTTAAAAAAGTAAATTGATGTAAGTTTTGTTTGGTAGATATATATTAAACAAAATAATTTTAATATAAAAGAATAGTAACTTTTTAAGCATTTATGTTCTTAATTAATTTATACATGAAAAAAATATATATATATGATAATGATATACATAGGCAAGGTAGGCAAATAAAAAAATATAAAAATAAATTTTATTTAAAAAAAATGAAAGCGTGCACAATAAACATGTGTCATAACCGATCTTTTAATAAGCATGCCACTTAACTAACGCACGATATACAAAGTGGGGAACCAAAACTAGCAAAAGCATGACTAAATTACGAAAATACAACTCAAAAACAATTTTTGATATCTTTAAGTATTATATTTAGTTTTTAGTTTTATTCCATATGACCTCCTTTACAAGTAATAACAGCCTTGGCACGCTGGAAAACATATTGGGAGCTCTTGAAGATGAAGACCAAAGTTTGATTTAAACCTTATTAATAGTTCAGTATAAAAAAAGTATTTTTTCAATATTTTTCAAACTTCTATGTTCGCAAAAAGTATCACAAACTATCTTTAGAATTTATAAAATCGACAAAATATTAAATGAAATATTACTTAACTTGACACACACAAAATATAATATCTGCAAAATCATGATTACTAACGTAAACTATGTACCTTGTCTGAAAGGGGACATATATGTCATCTAAATTTTTCTTTAACACAGTTTGTTATATATTTACATTATAAGTTCAGTTGAAAATAAGTTTATTGCCAGTTTTTTCAAACAAATTTACATGTGCAAAAATTATAATAGACATAGAAAGTATCCAGTCAAAAAAAAAAAAAAATATGGAATATTAACTCACATGACAAACAAAAAAATAACATTTTCATAATAATAATTACTAATATTAAACACAAAGATAAATGTTGTATGCAGTGTTTTGTACACATAAAAATAGAAATTATTTATTCTAAAGTCTCCGTTATTCATTTTACATTATAATTTTTGATTAAATTGTTTAATTTTAGAAAATGTATAAAATCTCAGGGTTTTTTTTGTAACTGATAAGCTAATAAAGAACAATTATTACGTTATTTTATAATTAAATTTACTTTATTTACTTATTTGATTCAAGTGTTTATAGTAGATCCAGTCTTGTGCATTGAAAAGGTTTAGAATATGTATTTTTCAAAACGCTTTGAACACGTTTAAACTTTCAGTGTTTGTGCTACTATTATCACTCTGTCTACTCTCACATTGTTGTCATTCATATAGTTAAACTTATAAATAACCAGCCAAAATTTTAACAATAATTGTATGCCATAATTAATCCTCATCAATTTACTGATGAAAAAAGATTTTGTCTTAGAAAATAAAACCGTATATGCAGTGTTTCAAGGCAGAGTATTTAGTTGTACCTAAATTTAAAATGTTGCACTGTTACTCTAAAAAAACGCAAATAAATCTATGCTTATGAAACATAAAAACTCTGCAAAACATAAAAAATGCTTTTATTTGGCTAGAAACAGCGTAAATATAACTCATATAACTAGAAAAATAAACCGAAAAATGAAAACATTGCCAGCAGTGAACTAATGTTTGCTGCATATTTTGTTTAAAACAATGTTGATTATCTTCTACCAGTATGTGAAGAAGGATTTCCAATAATTAAAATAACTCATTATTTTATAATCCTCTTCGAGGTCATCGTTCCTCAGTGCTAAAAGTATTACAATTTTGTACTTGACACAATTCAAAAGAACTCCCAAAAAGCTATAATTGGATCTTAGTTTTGTTTTTGTGCAATGAAAAATATCTGAGCAACCTGCAAAACGGCGGAGAGTGTGCAATCTCCTCCGCGCACAAGTCAACAAATGGACGCTGTTCTGAGTAGGAGAAATACAGTTTCTTGGCTTAATCAGGAACTCAAGTCAAGGGAACCTTCAAGACCAAATAGTCATGGTCCTCGGCGTTGTGACGTCCAATGGCAGTAAAATACTTCCCTACTTCTTGAAGGTCAACGAGAAAGTTAACAAGGATGTCTACTACAAACCTCACAGGTACCATTTCTTGCCATGTACGCTCTGTACAGTCTATTAATTACTATACACCCTACAAACTTCAAGCCTTACTCTTTAGTTCCTTAATACTTGGCAATCATTTGTACCAGGGGTAGGCATTCTTTGAGACATGGAGTGCCAACTTCCACACTTCTAATCAATGAGTTTGCCACTATAAACCATAATGGTAAAAAACATACACTAACTACGGGAATATATTCTCATTGGCACATGCCAGTGAATATACCTTCCTGTGCCACCAATTACACACGTGCCATAGGTTGACGACCCTTGATTTATACCATTGTAAAATATGACTGTCATTTCAACTATATTGATACAGTTCCTATTGTCAAAGCCAAGTAGCTCTACATAAATTAATTAATTATATTTTATTATTGTTCTAATAAAACTCGAACAAACAGTTAAGAGCATTAGAGATATTCTGCGACATTTTGTGGCTCCAGCTTTACCATCATACGGGTATTGGACCAGGGCCTCCACAGACGAATAAAATCCCATTCTAATTTTCTTATTTGAACAAATTGCACTCATTTAGTATTTTGAATATCACAAGATTTGATGGTAGGAGTTTTAGCGCAATTGTTATTGGAGTTATTTACGTTTCTTTGGTTTTTATACCTTAATTTAGATAACAAATAACATATAAGAATCATCTCAAAAATTTTAGTGAAGACACATTTGAAGAAATATAATTTAAGATTATAATTTATAATTAATTTGCCAGATAAAGACTTACAAAAATAAACATTCGTAAATCCAATTTAAAAACATTAGCATATCAACAACAAAATATGCATTAAATATCAACTGAAATAAATTCCCGTCAATATATTAATAAATAAATACAAAACAAGCCACTAAAATATAAATATACAATTGTAAGGATAGAATTGTTTTTAGGATAATAACAAACTTGTTTCTTCAAGCTCCTTCCGAAAAGTTTGATTATCTTCTTAATGTGCAAAAATATCTAAATGAGTTTGATTTATGATATGTAATAATATCGCAGCTCATTTCCAAAAATCTTCGATCGTCTTAGAAATCTTCAATTCGAACGCGCCGTATCTAATTGCCGAAATTAAAAATGCGCGAATGTCCTCTGCAACTACGGGTATCCTATTATCCATATTCTTTACAATGTAATCCTGGACATTTAATATAGCTTTCTCTATCCATTTAGTTTTAAGAATAGGATATTTATTTTTTGACGACACATCAAAGAGAATTATCGCCGTAATTATATCAAAATTACTGTCCTCCAGACCCCTAAGTTTAAAAGTAATAAATGATCTCAAAATATGTAGATGAGGACCTTCCGAAAAAGTGTGTTGAATAATTTCCCACATATGTCCTGAATAACACCATTCTTGTGGTTATTTGAAATTGAGCTGTAAATTTTCTCCATAAGCTATTAGGTATGTTGATTTCATAATCCTTGATAATAAATTTTACTAGATAGATTTAATTCCCTAATCCATCAATCAAACTTTGACCATGCGCAGACTTGCTTTTAATTAGAAAAAATCATTTCCAAAGGCCCAGAAATGGGCAAATTGTGTAGCTTGGCATATCTTATGAGAGGAAAAGTAAACTTACCAGTATAAAAAAAAACAGAATAAACACAAATATCATGTATTTTTAGCTGTTTTTTTTTTGTGTGTACTTCGCATTCCAAAGATACAGGTTCACGTAAGTTCTTAAAAAAGGTTTCTTTCCAAGATTCTTACGAATAATATTAACAGTCGTTCCATAACTGTAAGTGGGAGTAGCTTTCAAAAGAACCCTTTACTTTGAAACAACCGAATGTGAAAAGTTTCATTATATCCTTGTATAAGACCTGTTCCTAGTATGATATGCTGATAGTGCAAACTAGATGTTATCACAAATATACACTACATGTTGGGATTCTTCGTTACATCAACCAAAAGTTTCGATTACATTTTGTGATTATGTCCACAAAGATGTGAGCCTACCACATAATCAATTTCTTGGTCTCTTTAATACTAAAATGGGATTATTATGAAAAATATTCCACACAAAAAAATTTCCTCTAATACTATACCCTTTGCCAATATTGATAAAGAGATAGCCTTATAAAAAACATAAGAAATAACAGAAGTTTTGTGGAGGTTTATTCTGCCACCCTTTGATAAAATTATTGACTTTTATTTTTTGTTCCAGCCAATTTCATTATGAGGGATCTGAGCCACCCCATTTCATGTTTAAAACGTTCGCATTTCTTTGATAGAACAACTTGTAATTTTCCAACCTTTTCCCAGATGCCATAAGCTAGTCAGGAGAACTGCAGTCTTTGATTTTTTTATTTTCAATCCCGACTTTTTCAAAAAATTGTATAATAAGATAAGAAAATTTTGATTCTTCTATGTAATTGAGCTTCCAAATGCACTTCTATTTTATATGATAGTTTTCATTTTATGCATACATTCATCATCATCAATCAACAACAACGGCAGTTTCCGGCCTTTGAAGAAGTTTCACCTCCACTACTTTGTGATGTGACTGTAGTTCAGACAGATATTTGTATAAAGCAATTATGATGAAAGTGTTCTATCAATTCTTGACGCTGAAAGGCCCCTTCTCCATGAGACACAATCACTAGGGCTAAAATAAGCTAATAAGTCAATCAAATTGAATTCACAGATTCGTTTATCCAGATATTTATTATTCCAATATGAGTTGCTGACACGATATAGGTAAATTGTTTTTTGCAAATTTAAAATTATCAAGATTAATTGAAAAAAATCGTTTTTTGTGCATTATAAATTTATACTGATCTTCATAAATTGCATCAAAAAAACTCAATGGGTAACTTGTACTTAGCTTAAAGTTATAAAATATTTATGGAATGACGTAGCTCAATGGACAACGCACCGAGAGTCAATTTATTGTCTTGAATTCAGTGTTTGTAGGTTTGCGGCCTAGTCTTTCCTAGAGAAGGAAATATAAATAATACAAATGTATATGGACATCAAAGAAGATTCCAAGGTCAGATGGAATAAATGTAATACTATAATGTTTACTTATACTTAATCAGTGCAACTCCTCTGACCAATTCAAGGAACATTTTTAAAAAAGGATAAAAAATATTCTGTTTAATTATTTTTTGACAAATTTTATTTTCAATGGCAAACACTCGTTCCTCACTATTTGAATGCTTGATAACAACTGACTGTATTTTCAAGAAAACTGTAGAATCTACTACTTCAATATCCTGATTGCCGCACATAATAAAAAATGAAGTTATGCTTCTGTACTTTGTATAAATAACACAAGATGTATGTATATATATACTTATGTAAAGAGCAAAAAATAAGGTGAAATGATCTTATTTATTATTTAAGTTTAAAAGAGAACCAAAAAAGTTAACAAGTTTCACGAAGTCAGTGATAGGAAGTAATCTATATAAAATTCTTAAAAATTCCCTCAAAGGCAAAAAGTGTCTTTCATGTTGTTTTTCATGTTGATAGTGTTATTTCAACTCGATTCAGCTCAATTTGAGTTGATGATCTTTTGACTCGATTCAAATTTAAAAAAAAAAAAAAAAACTAAGTCAACTTAGTGATTTTATGACTAAACCTCATCAAGTATTTTGAGTTTTGTAGCGTTGTCCATAAATATAAATCAGTAATTGATCACAACATCTAAAAAGGTTCTTCTAATCCTGGAGAAGACACACTAGACCTATAACATAGTTTTGAAACTAATAGCATAATATCATAGTTACTTAAAAATATCCGTTCATTTATTAAGCAAGTAATCCTACAGTTGAATAGAAATTAATAAATGAGCTATTCAAATTGTTTTTGTTTTGTTTTTTTCAAATATAATCAAGTCAACACAACAACGGACGTTGCATTTTAAGAGCTGAATCTAAGTTGTACTTGATAAATAAGAATATTTTTTGAAAAAAATTAACCTTGTGCAAGACGTCATAATTCATCTTTCTATCTCGAAATTGCAGATAGTATCAGGGGGGAGTCGATCCGTGTACTGAGGGATGACCCCGGAGGTGAATTGGATCCCTTCCCATAGGCTTTTACTAGAGGTGAATCGGGCTAGAAAATATATGTATTCGGGCTAAGTCAGGCTCAGAGGTTTTGGTTTTGGGCAAATCTGCTTTTCGCCCAAACTATGATACAATTAATTTGTTCCAATATATACTCATGAGAACTAAATATATTTAAAACATCAGCAAATGAAATTTTCTCTTTCTCCTGAGATTTATTTTTTATATCAAATTAATTCAACAAAATCTAAAATTCATATGAAGTATTTGAAGATGGGATTTTAAAGTAAAATTTGGAATCTTTGAATCAATTCTGAACTTAAGATGACGTCATCGATTAGTTAAAAAGGAATTATTTTACATTAAAATTTTGGAGTGGAAGGTGAGGGGTTCAAACGGGGGCTTTTGGGCGTGGACCTAGACGGAATCTATCTCTAGCTTGTACTTATTATGCAATGTACTACAGCTCTTTCTTGTACCTATCATGAAGCATGATTACAAAATTACTTTCAGGAATGCCTTGAACAAGAGTTGTAGCGTGCAATATCCCTACAAATCCGTTCCTCTCAGCATCAAATAATTTATAATCACCATCGCTTTACTTAGCAAAGTACAATTAGTATTATTAAAAGGTTGTAATGATTGAACTTTAACTTTCCCCTTATATTGTCTCATAATATTCGCATAAGAATACGAAGAAAAAAATATAACAATATGAAAATACCCAATTTTAAGAAATTTTGTGACAAAATCTCAGTGTATAAATTTGTTTCAAAATAAAATATCAGAAAATAATCACCTTTTAAAAATAAAATATAATGCTATAAAAATATTTTTTTGGAAATTTGTTAAGATAGGATATTTAAAGTATTTACACAAATTATAAGATATATTTTTTAATAACCATTGTGCTATAAAAAGCTTTTTATAATATCTCCTAATTTGTATGAAAACTCTTTTGGAACTACGTGTTTGACTCAGTATTGTTTAATCGAACATCAAATATGGACACAAACAAAGAGAAAAGTGGCTATATTTTACAGTTTTTCTTTAATAAAGGGGAAAAGGCAAGCCAGGTGGCTAAACATGTAAATAATGTTTATAGTCAGTATACTGTAACAGCCAATCATGCACATTGAAAGATCAATTACGTAAAATATCCATAAATTATAGAAATAGTCGAAGCCAACGATCATGTAAACACTGTTCCAATTACCAAGAGCTAAACTTTGTACAAAAAAACACTTGGAACCACTGAAATAAGGCTGGATTCAAAAAGAAGTTCCATGTATGGATGCCTCACGAGTTAAATAAAAAAAAACCTCATCGGCCTAATTTTGTCTGCGAATCCCTACTTAATCACAAGAAAATCGATCCATCTCTGAAGCGGATGGTTATTGGTGATGAAAAGTGGGTCACTTACGAAAACATAAAGTGAAAAAGGCGTGGTCCAATGGCAGTGAGCTGGTGCAAACGGTGGTCAAGCCAGGATTAACGGCCTGGAAAAGAATAATGTCAACAATTGGACAATCTGAAGGAAACCATTGCCCAAAAGCTACAATCTTTGGTCAAAGGAGAAGAATTGTGTACCATTAGGACAACACCAGGCATCGAAATTGGCTCGCTGGAAGCTCCAAGAGCTTGGTTAGGAGGTTGGTATGCATCCATCTTATTGCCCGGACCTGGAACCAAGTGATTGTTATCTGTTCCTCTCTATGGGGAATGATTTTGCAGGTGAAAAATTCGCCTCGAAAGAAATTTGTGAAAATAGACTCTCCAAGTTTTTTTGCCAATAGGGAGGAGAATTTATATGAAAGGGGCATTCTGAAATTACCTTCAAAATGGTAACAATTTATTAAAAGATGCATATTTTACCTAAATCCGCTAACTTTTAGTATGCTAAATAAAATATTGAAATAAACGCAAAAATAAATAATTTATTTTCACCATACCTTATGATAGTAGAATAGTTATATAATGGAAGGAAAGAACTGAATTAAAATAATCGTCTAATGATTTTTTTAAGAAATTAAAAGAACTATATTTATTTATTTTAATTTTATAATTAATAAAGAAAATAAAAATATTATTTTAATTCTTTAACCCTCTTTTAGTGAACTGGGATATTATACATCCAGAGTTTAATAAAAGTACTTAATATTTCTTTGAAACTAAATTTTACCTCTTATAATTTTTTTCGTTTTTTTTTTGGTAATGAAACATATAAATTGATTACATGCGATGCCCATGTTATGTTGATAATTGATTGTTTAGGATTTGTTCGTATATTTAGCAATTTTTAATGGAGATTTAGTTAATTTAATTAACTGTTTTACTATGAAGTTATTGTTTTGTTTTTACTTTTTGATTTCTTGGATTCTACTTTTTTTCAATGTGATGGCAGAGGCGTACAGCAGTAGCTCCATAAATAGAATCTTGTTTAGGGATATATTTATTACCCAGTTATCAAACCGCATTTTAAAAAGGTTCTTCACTACAACAAGATTAAGATATTCATTATATAATTGTTTAAATTCAATTTCCTCTTCCATTTACAGTAATTAAGATCTACAGGGATGGGAAGACAAACGATTTTCTCATTAATATAGAAGGTTGAGTGATTATTTTTGACATTGCGGCTCTGCTATCTTTTGTGCATAAACAAATTGTTTTAAACACTTCGTCATTTCGTCATCAACAAGATGCTGAAGTTAAGGTGGCAATAATTATGGACATTGTGAAGTGTCCCAGGAGCCTGGTTTTTCAAGGTGGCCTCGATTAAGCATAATGGAAAAGACCTCTTCATTGGAGGACACTATATAAAGAGAGATCCGGAGAGCTGTGAAGGGTAACATGGGAATGTTCTCATACGTGAGGACCACACCCTACGTTATGACAGAAGTCATGAAGCCAGAAAGCTCGAGAGGTAAGAGGCAAAAAGATGTTGTTCCTTTTCTCGCCAGATTTAAACCCTCTGGAATTTACTATGTGGGGCACTTTGGTGAAGATAACGCAAAAAAAATTGCATCCAAGTGTGGACTCACTGAAGGCCACCATAATGACTGTGTGGACCAACTTGTCTGACGAGTTTGTCAATAACTTCTGCAAGGCCTTCTAGCGACATTTAGAAGCTGTAATTGATACTGAAGATAAAGAACGACCATGTTTGGAAAGGGTTTCTTTACTTGTTTATTTCTAAGAGGCTACCTCCCATCTGAAATTTTGTTTAAACATTGTTTGGTCAATGTCCTCCTTTATAAAATAGAAAAAAAAGTGATTTCAAAACATTCTGTCAAAGTGCTCAACATTAAAAATACAAATTTTAGAAACGGCATAGCATATATATATATATATAAATCCAATATATTTTCTATATATCTGTTTAGTCTTTATTAATTAATAATGAAGTAAAATAATTTTATTCAATACTTAATTATAAGTAGGGATATACCAAATTACACTAATATTATACATTGAAATAAATTTTTAAACTGAAAAAGAAAAGCTAATGGATTTATAAAAAAAATCGAAAAAATATTGCAATATATATATATTGAGTTTTATGTTGATACAATGTATTTATATAATTTAGATATTGTTAACCATTGAGTGATTTGTATTGTGAATCATATAAATAGCTAAACCCAATTTTTAGAGTATCTTTAAACCAGCCTTACTTCCAAAAAAAGAATGGCAATACACCATTCTTTAAAATTATGTATATTGTAGTTATAAGGAATTAAGACATGACGCAAACCGATTGTATTTTTTGGTTTGTTCTTAAGTAACTCTTTTTCTTGACTTATTTCGTTCAAGATATTCCTGATATTAGGCTGTAGACAAAAGTTTAATCTTTCCAAATCGTGGATCAATTTTTAGTCTCATTAGCTAAACCGATTTTGTTGGGTCTTAATCTATGTACCCATTTTCTTTTCACTCCTAAGTTGTTCAAACCTGATATATTCAACACATTAAACTTCATATGACGTCATTTTAATTAATTTAAAATCTTGAAACACACATTACATCATCAACAATTCATCCATAGAATTGTGGAAACCCAAATTTTAAATTAGATGGATTCAGCCAAATTCTTTCTTTACGGCCAATCCATACTGATTTTTTCTTTGAGACAGGTCCTGACCCAGCTTCTTAAAAAGTAGGAGTTGGTTGGGTCCACTAAAATTCATAACGTTTTCACACCGGTCTAAGATTTGCAGACCGGAAGACAAAACAAGTAATTACAAACTTTTCCCAAATGTATTTATACTCTTCATTTTTATATTAGCTAAATGTCAACAGCTAATTTGAGTAAAGCCCATCAACGTTCAGAATAAAGAGAGGATATTTTAGAAAAATGACATCTGGAAAATAAACACAATGGTCATTGGTATTTTTTAAGGATGCCATTTCATTAGAACTTTCTAATCGCTAGCAGAAAAAAGTTGAAATTAATTAAATCCAGCGACTTAGCTCAGTGGTCAATGCGCTCAGAAGAAATTATTTTCTTGAACTCAATCTATGTTGTCTTAATTCATGGTCGTTCCTAGAGAAGAATACTTTATGTATATGGACTTCAAATACCATTTTAAATTAAATGGAGTAAATGAACTTTTATATTTTGAGTGTCATGGATGACAGTTAAGAAAACTTTTTTTTTTTTTTAGTTATGACATTAATGGGAAAATTAATACTAGTTCCATCTAGTATATTCCTTTTATATATTCTTTTCTACATGTAACAAACGTGTAAATCCGTCTATTTTATATCACTGAATTAGACTTTTAATAACATTAATTATAATTTATTAGTTGTAATGAAAGGTTGCATAGTTTTGAGAAGGTAAATGTTATCCATTGATTTCGGGAGTTGCTGTTGATCTTGTTAATTCTTTCCCTTGTGTCATTGAATTCATAACTAATAAATACCTAGTAGAGAAAATTTACAGATGGAAAAAAGAATCATCGATTATTATAGTTATAATAAAGCTTAATTTGTAGATAAAATTTCTTTTGTAAAATAAAACACTTCATTTTATCGTCCTATGTATAAATATCTAGCATAATTTAAAGCTATAAAACCTTTTTAGACATAGAACAAAAGTGTCGGGTATGTACATATGTACACTCTGTGAACAATTGTTCAAGCACACAATGGCTTTTTTTTAAATACTCAAGTTTATATGTACATATATGCATGAAATTTCCATACATCATATATCTTTAGATTATTTTAAAAAAATATATATAATATAAATATTCATAGATTGACATTTTAATGTACAAGAAAGATTTATGAAATATTTCTTTGATTTTTTTTTTTTTAAATGTATCTTGTCGAAGAATTTGATTTTTTTTCCATGAAGAATTAGAAATCTCGTTCTATCTATTCTACGAATCTACATTTTAGAACCATACAAGTAATACGAACAATAACTTTTGCAGGAACAATATGGCTGACTTCTGGCTTGTTTTCAATTGGCCCTCCTCAAGCTCTATCCTCGACCCCCTGGACATTTTTTTTATTTACATAAATGATCCTTTAATTGGTCTGATAGAGTTGCACTGATTAAGTATAAGTAAACATTATTGTATAAAATTTACTCTATCTAGCCTAGGAACTTGTGTAAAGTCGATATACATAAAGTATATTTATTTATCTAGGAATGATCGTGTGCGAAGCTACATATATTGAATTCAAGAGAATAATTTATCCTGAGCACACTGTCCATGAGCTACGTCGATTACTGGACTTAGCAGTTTGAGGTGTCTTGGAGTAAAATGTATATAACACCTCTCATCCAAATTTGAATGAGCTATGGGCATGTCTTTCATCTTTTAGAGCAAGCGAGCCAGGGTTGTTGCGAAGGAGAATATTGTGTTTAAAAAAGTTACCTTAATATAATATTTAAAAATATCAGAAATTGGCTTTGAGTTCCTTATTTTTGATTCCATAAAAATCACGTTTTTCGCCATATAGGCATTGTACTTTGTGTTTGGGACCCCCCTCCCTCTATACAAAAATTAATTCAAAAAATTATACAAAAAAACTGAAATGAAAAATATTATCCTACTAATGAAAAACAAAATAGTAACATTTTATTTACCAAAAAAGAAAAAAAATCTAAGAGAAGTTCAAATAATTGAAAAAAAAAAATACCTACAAATATAAGTTTGCAAATGAGCAAAAACAATTAAAAGAAGTTTAATGAAGCCAGGTGCAACTATTTCATGTTGTAGGTAATGAAATAAAGTTTGCATTTCAAGAGAATATATAGTTTTCCCCTCATTCAACAAGGAATTGCATGTCCATAAAAAACAAAAAAATATGAAGACTTGGCAAATCAAGTTGGATATACATTTTTTTGTTAATTTTTTAGACTTGCTTAACTATAAATTTATTTAGTATTCATTTTTTTTTCTAACTATTCATGTGTCAACAGAAAATATTATATATATATTATATTATATTAATATTTAAGAAAAATGAAATAAAAGTGAAAAAAATCACTCGTATGAGTTGTCTTGGTGCTAATTTATGCGGTCCATTCTATTATTAGGATCCGTCATGAGGACTGTCGGTCTTTGGAATCAGTCCTTAAGACAATTGGTCTTTGAAAACAGTTCTTAAGACTGTTTGTCCTAGGGACCAGTCCTTGGGACCGGTTAATACAATTGTTGGTCCTTGAATTTTATCTAAGAATTTCTTTGGCTCAATGAGACAAATAAGGTATATCAGAAATATATAAAGAGCATTCCACATATCTTACAAAAAAATATTCCCTATTTACAATAGATTGGTTTCATGTGACTCGGCCATTTGGCGTGCTTAAACAATCAGTTTTTATAACAATAAAAGCCCTTTTTTATTAATGTTAAGGAAACTAGTGAAATATTGTATACCAAAATGGGATCAACGAATAAAAGGACTGATACCTAACTACTGTTTATCAAAAATGTCTATTGTCTAGTTTTATATATCATACACTAATATATATCAAAAATAATATGTTATTACATCGTTATACAATCGTATTTCCATATTGTATATAGAAATTAACTATTAAAAAGGAAGGTATAAGATATTATTATCTAATTATCTTACTTTTTTCATTCCTAATCGATCAAAAAAAAATATGATACAAATCTATCCTATACTCATTACTTTGATTTAATTTAAATATCATTGATTATCACTAGCGTCAAGTAGTATGCAATGTAGATGTGAAGTACTTTTTATGCTTAAGGCCATTTGATGAAGTTTTATCAATATTATTTCGAAATTTATCCATGTTATGTAACAAATATAACAATTTGAAATCCGCAAGATGGAGTCTCCTTGAATTATGATGCTATTTATGACGTCAGTGAAAACACTCTACAGACTCCATGGAAAGTCCTGTTAAATTAACTTTATATAAGACTGCGATATATTATGTTTAAACTCTAGTTGGGCTGAAACTAGATTAAAACAAACAGTTTTGAATTAAATGGCAGTTTTGTTAACAATAATGGAAGCCAAGATGGAGGAGTGCCTGAAGGGCAAACCTCGACCAACCATCTTGAGGAACTTGAAGAACCTCGACATCAACCCCATCCTCATCAAGGCAACCATTGAGAGTTACGAGGAGACTCAATCAAAAGGACATACCCAGATCAGGCAGGTCAAGGTCAAAAAGGACACCCAGAGTCGTCAAGTTAGTCAAGGCAAGGATTGCAAGAAATCCCAAGAGGAACCTCACCAAGATGGCCAAGGATTTCAACATTGGTATAACAACAATGATATACATATCCGAGATGACATTGGGATGTATTCCTACAAATTGAAGAGGCAACAGCACCTGCCCAGCAAGGTCAAGGCTAAAAGACTTAAGAGAAGCAATGTTATTCTTCAGAAGCTGAGGAATGCCTCGGCTACCAATATTGTGTTGAGTGATAACCAGATTTTCACTGTGGAATAGGCAAAATGAGCAGATTCTGGCCAAATAAGGTAAGATGGGTAACCATGGAGTCAACAAAGCGCAGACGCCATAGTCTGTGATGGTTTGGGGACCTGTGACTAAGAAAGTGAAGTCTCCCTTGGTGTTTTGGACGGCTGGGGTGAATTTAAGCACCAAGGAGTTAATCAGCATCATCCTGGAGGAAGGTTTTGTTCTCTGGGCTCAATAGCACTTCCACAATGAGCCATGGACCTTCCAACAGGATTGTGCCTCCTCCCACACATCGAAGGAGGCGCAGTGGTGGCTTGAGGGAAATTGGAATGGATTAAAAAACAAAACAGTCTTCCCCCCCCCCTTCCCCAACCACGAATGAAACGTTATGGATTACTCCATGTGGTACATTCTTCAGAGAAGAACCTGTATGACACTCAGCAAGAATTTGGACGACCTGAAAGCCAAACTAGTGGCTGTCCGTGACTCCATCACCGTGTACATGGTGTGTGTAACAGCAAGTCCTTTCCAGAGTGACTTCAGGCTGTGGTCAAAGCTAAGGGTGACCCTTTCGAATGAACATTATGTCCTATGTTTTTGAAACTTATGTATTAAAAATGGTTATCACAGAATTTTTTTGTGTACTCATTATATAATGCGAAAGTATTACGTCTTTATTAAATTATATAATTTGTTCTATTATATAATTGAATAATTAAAAAGTTAAAAATACAATCAATAACATCACGAGGGGTCAAATTTTACCTTATTCAAGGAACAAGAAATAGACTGAACAGTAACAGACTGGACTGCCATCTTTATTCATAACTGAAAACAAACACAACACACATTTCCATAATGGTTTGAAATACACTGTAATGTTAGCTTTAGTTTAGAGGTTTTATTTAATTAATAAGTCCTACTTTAGTAACCTTATGACCTTTCAAATAACTTTTATATTATTATTACCCTGAGTTTGTATGGTGTTTATGTTGTAAGTGCAATTTTTCGGGCATATAAATCATAACTATAATAACAAAAACACTGTTGTTGATGAATGAATGGACATTTTGATCATGTCAATCTATATTTAAGTATATCTGAAACCATTATATATAGATGTACACACGTGCCCTGTTGTTATCAAGAAATGCACACTATCTAAGTGTATGTACAACTGTATAACTTTTTAATTAATTAGCTAAAGAGTATCAACATATATAACGTTGAGTAATTTTTCAGGAAAATTCTCCACTTTTCTTACTTTTGTGTTAACGTGTCACAAATTTTAATTGATGGAATAAATTTGGATCAAACATTTTGTCAGAAAATACCTTGTTCCTATGCAAATATAAGGTATTGAATTAATTAATACTAGTGTAGTTTGTTTTATCTGCCATCTATAGAAGTACCCAAATGCCTTTAAAACTGTACTGTACTAAATTGATAATAAAACCGGGATTTGGGACTTGTAGCGTAATTACGTCATACAGTTCCATCGATGACATAATCTCACTAATTTATAAAAATATTTCAGACATACTTACCTTTATTGTATCTCACAGCCTTTGATCTAAAGAAAAATAGAACCATAGGTTGGTGTATCTCTCCGAACTATAGAATTAACAGATCTAGGACTTCCATCTCCTCCCCCCCCACTTAAAGGACTACCGTCTGTAATTTACCTCCGAATCAGAACCATTCGTCATTTTACTCCATAGGATTTCATTCCCCGATCCATCCACCCCACCCTGCATTTTATACTTATGAAAATAAATAGCAACTATATAACTAAACATACAATTATAGTTTAACTTAATTCCGTAGGTATTAGTGACGTATTGGACTTATCTTGACGTCATCACTTGTCAACACTGATGTCCCTAACGCATTACTTTGTAACGTGTTTCTCTAATCCGACTACTTTTTTGCAGTTGCGAGAAGTTTAACGAGCTACTGTTTCTAAAACAGTTGTCAGATTAAAGATACTTACCAGTTCATGGTGCGTTACCATTTGTTTCAATTCTGTAGTAAGTATAATCTCCCATAAAGATATTCTAATGACACTTACACCTTTAACCAGCATAAACAAGTTGTTCCTTTGACATACGACGCATAAATCACACCACTATGGTTTGCTACAATGTTATAACTTATTGGAGATCAGCTGCGGAATGTAACTAATAAAGTAACTTATAGTTTCATTTCGTTTCTTTGAAAATCAAGTAGTCTGTAAAGTTACTAAGTTACTTTTTGAAGGAGTAATTAGTAGTCGGATTACTTTTTCCAAGTAACTGTAGCAATGCTGACTGTCAAAAAAACTTATTAAAATTATACTACTATTTCATCTGAAAATCGGAAAAACCTCCAATCCAATTCATGCGACGAGCAATTTTTTTTGCTTATGTCACTCTAGTAAAGGTTTGTTTTTTTGTTACTTGACATTACTCGTCAAGCCAAAAAAAAATCATTTAAAGATTAAGTATGTTTTTTTTGTTTGTTTTTTTTAAAGGCGTAAAAAGTAAATAAAACCATGTTTCGGGGTAGAATTGCAACTAATATTCTAAAAGTTGATGGAAGGTACCAGATTTTTTCTCCTTCAAAATTCCATGACTCAAATCCAGATTTAAGAATTTTCATTTTGAGAGAGACGTAGCGGGCGGAAGCTGCCAAGGTAATAGTTAGTTAGTCAGCTGGCGATGAAGGCTTTACAATTTTTAATTGTAAAACCTTTGTAAAACCAGATGCCTTGTTACCTCAGAAGTTTGAAATTTAAAAAAAAGCACCTTTAACATATTTGTTTGCCCCATTCATCAACCCTTTTAGATTTACGGATACAAAATATTTAAGTATATACATAGCAGGGCAGTCCAAAAACGCATGAAGCGTGTTATTATAGAGTTTTCCAGAGTCCTTGCAGGGCCTAGTATATTTAATACAATCTGTGGAGATTTGTCACTGCACGGTATTTATTTATTATCATTTACCCCCCTCAGAGGAGAAACTATTTTTCTTTTCCAACCCATAAGGAGGCCCAAACCCATATTATGCGGCTCCCAGAGTCCATTTACAGTTGCATTAAAGTTTAGGGGGACTATCTTAACGTGTCATGGGCAAGGAATTAAATAACATTTTGAAGAATTAACAAGTGGAAATCTTATTCTACCATCGTTGAGCAATTTTTCCGAATTTAAATTATGAACTGTTAAAATATATTGTGTGAATGCTAGTTCTTTAAAATTGAGGGGTCCTTTAAATTTCTAAAAATGAACTTTTTATTTATATTTTGTCGAATTATATCACTGGTTGAGTCATTTCGAAAAATAGGGAAGATTATCCAAATTATCCTCAGATCTGAGTCCAAAACTGGAGAGATAAAAACTGTAATTTTGTTCGTCAGATTAGTCCCCAACCATCAGCCAAATGTACAGTTCTCTGTTCGTTATACTTCTTCTCCATTCTACTGCGGGATTTCTTGAAATATCCACAAAAATTTTGGAGTAAATTTTCGGAACAAAATGAGATAGTTGGGCTACTCCTCCACCCATACAGAATATAGTTATTTTCATGGCTTCGATATAATTCTTATAAAACAAAACATTAAGCCATTTTTCTTCTTCTAAAATAGCCTTTTCAGCTAGTTTTGGACTTGATGTAGCCTTATATAAAATTAAAGGTTTTATAAAATTGTTATAAATGTCAAGTCTTTTTTTTTTTTTCATGGTGAATCTTTTCCAAAAAGAGATTTTTTTCTAAAGGTCCAAATTTCGTTCCAGTTATCTTCATGACTACCACTGTTATTCCATTTTATACCCAAGATTTCCAACATTCTTCTAACTTTACAGTTTCCGACTTAAGATCCTCTTCAGGCTTCCGGGAACCTAAGAATAAAATAGAGGTCTTATTTTTATTAACAGGCAATTCTGTTTTTTCTTGAACCTTCCAAAAATAATTCAGGAGGACTCTTATTCTTGCAATTAGCTGAGACTCAGAATTGGCCTTTACGGTTAAAGTTACATCATCTGCATACAAATCAATAGTATGTTGAGATCCCACAAAGCGGACTCCTAAACTCTGTACCTCTTTGTAACACCTAAAACAAGTTTTTATATTGCAGCTATGAAAAGAAGTGGAACCACGGGTCATCCCTGACGACATCTCTTTTTTAGGATGATTAACTGGCTTTCTATTCCACCCAAGGAGATAATCGAAGTGCCGTTATATAGTAAGGCACCTACGGGCTTACAAAAACGTCTTGAAAGAAACTTTTTTACAGATTTAAAGAATTTGCCTATGTGAAACAGAGTCGAAAGCTTTACAGGAGTATTTTGGTATTATTGCTCCAAACTACTTCCTACTTTCCACTGTGTCAATTGCAGCTTCAATATTGCATGAAACATCTGAAATTTTCCTATTCTTAAAAAATCCTTTTTGTTCTATCCCGATGTTTTAATCCATTGGAGTATGGAAAACTCGTCCATGAGGAGGCAACTGTAACATGATAACTGTAGTCTATCCTGAAAGCTACCCAAAGATTTAGGTAAATCTTAGTTATTATCTATTTTTTTTATAAATATGCAGTGAAGATTTTATTGGTCCTCCAAATTTCGACTGTTGATGACTTGATTAACCAGAAATGTCGATTACGTATCTTTGCATATATTTTAATAGAAAAATAATATCCCAAGACTCAAGGATTCAAGTCCATTTATTTATTTTACCTCAGCTTCAGTCCTTCTAACCTGGAGATGAATTATTTTAACTTTACATCAAAATATTTATTGACTTTTTTTTGTATCCTATAATTAGTAATGGAATTCTGATTCGAATTCAAACGTAGCATTGCTCAACAACCGCTCCTAACAATCATAACATTCATTTTTGACTTGGTCACTTTATCATTTATTTATTTATTTTTCTGCATGCGGTGACAAACAAGGCCTATAAAGGTAGACTTACATTTAATACTGTTAAAATATAAAAATTAGAATTCTTAATAAAATTTATTCATTTAAAATACAAATATTACAATTTCTTAAAATAATATGACAATGGAAGAGAAAAAAAAACATTATACAAATGTGGAAAATATATATATATATATATATACGTGTCACACATAAAAAGGAATGAACCAAAAATTGCTTGAGGTCCTTGGCGCAAGCAAAAAGGTATTGATTGTATTCCAAAGACTTGTCTATCTGTAATAGAACCTATGCTTTAGATGGCAATCTTGGTTTTGGTAGATAGATAGTATTTTGAGTGGAGAGTCTCAATTTGTGAAAGATATAGCCCTTTTTAAGTATCTCGGGAGGGGGAGATAGGTTTATCTTTTTGTTTAAAATTGGTGGTCCGTAATTATATTTTTAATAGCACAAGAAAGTGATGAGGCCTAGTTTTTTGATTTTACATTCATGGATCTCGTTATCTCCCAATGATGGACAAATGATACAAAACTGACTTACACCTATTCTAAGGACTTAATCAAGTAATTTCTTAAAGGATTCCAGATCTAATGTCTGTATATTAAAATAAGGAGGACATGAAGTTTTACCATAAACGAAGGGGCATGAGTTTCGAAGCTTCTTTTAATAATTCCTAAGTTTTGATTGACCTTCTTTATACTGTAGTGTATATGCCTCTTAAATCTCATATCAAGAGAGATGTAAATTCCTAAGTCTACGTAATCATCTACCACCCTAAGACTTGGGGGATGAACTCTTTTTTTGGAGAAAGGAAACAAGATACATTTATTTACCTTTGGAGGCATTCTCCAAGTAACACTCCAGTTAATCAATTTGGTTTAGACTTCACTGACAGAGTGTAAATCGGATCAGATGATTTTCGTATCATCTGCGTATAAAAGTATATCTTCTGAAAAAATCATAAAAAAAGTACACTACCTTGCGGAGAAGAAGAGTAACGTCACAAGGCTCAGAAAACAATTTGATTAAAAGATAACTTTTACTATTTTTGAGAAAAATTAAATGGTTTTTTTTTAGAAACGAATGTTTTACTATATTTTTTAACGATTTTTTTTTAAAAAATGGCTTAGCTAATTTTGGGACTCTTTTCTTTAACTGTGTGCATAACTAATCCTTGAATATCCGATTTTTAGTTTTTTTTGCAGTAGTGTTACTCCCCCGTGTCGTAATGTATCGTTCTTATTTAGAAACACAGAGCACGGTCCCAGTCCAGTCCTACATGTTGGTACTTCCATCCTTGGTGACATGATTGACAGGGGTTTTTATAAATTTTATATATGAAATTTCATTTTTCAAATATTTTTCCATAAAATTAAATATTTCAAATATTTTTCCAAAAAATTAAATATTTCAAATATTTTTCCAAAAATTAAATATTTCAAATATTTTTTCAAAAAATTTATTTTCCTGTGAAAGTTATGGACTTTTGAAACTTTTTCTCCACAGCTATGAATTTTTGAAATTATTTTCAAAAATTTAATTTTCAAATTTTTTCCACAAATTAAATTTTCTGTAAATAGCTTTAAATACAATTTTTGTAAACAGCTTTGGATTTTTAAAACTTTTCGCTAACAGCTAAGGATTTTAAAAAAAATTGTTAATAGCTACGTATTTTTAAAGTTTTTGCTAACAGCTGTGAATTTTTGAAAAAAAAATTCCAAAATATTCCATTTTTGGTAAATTGCTATGAATTTATTTGAAAAGTAATTTTAATCACTAATGAAACCCAAAACAACAAGGAAGAGAAGGCTCACGAATGTAAATACATGGTACGCTATAGTTAGTGATGAAAATGGGTCATTAAAAAAAAAGAAATTTAAAATCACATGGTACCTCTGAAAATTTAAAGAATGTTTTGGAGGAGAGCAGCATAGCTGTCATTCTGTTTCATCAAATCAGCTACAATCAGATGTGACGAGGGAAAAAATAAAAAATGGATTAAAATTAATTGATTCGTTTTAAATAAATATTTTTCTTGTTTTATATTGCATTCTATAATAAAAACATAAATATTTTCTTTCAAATTGTCCAAAATCTCATATATCATATTTTGTCAAATAAACTTTGGTATTTTTTTTTTGGAAAAATTTCAAGGACTTGCAGTCCTAAGGATTCATCAAACCATTTCCAAGACTGGACTGGAATGAACTGAATAATTGAGGACCAACTCATCACTAGTCCCCTGCACTGCACGTGAATTACCCTATACTTTAGTTTTATATTGTGCAAAAAAAGTGTCGAAAAGTATTGAATATATTTGTATCGTGACTTCCTTATAACAAAAAACACATAAATTAACAAATAATGGAATGAATTATTTTAACCTATTATTGTAAGAATATGAAGGTGTTTCATTTTTTTTCTCAATAAAGTCATTGCCAATTTTAGAAAATACAACAATGTAATTAAATTTTTAGATAATTTTAAATGTTTTATATTCACACAATGATATCTTCTTTTTTATCATATACATTGTTAATATATATAAAAAATTAGAATAAACTACATAGATTCTTCACATTTAATACTAATTAATGCTACAAACAAATGCAATTTATTTATTTTGCTTTTAACTTTGTGTTTTTTATAACTTTTTAATGTATATGTGTAGTTATGTTTATTATCAGAAAACTTTGATTATAAATCTCTAAATTAGTAAGAAAAATTTATGAATATAGATTCATTTAAAAATGTTTGTATAAGATAATAAATTATATTTATTATTTATTTGACATAAAAACCAAAGGATTATATTTTATTAATAGACTAATGTGTGTAACATGGCATTGCTCAGAGTTATTTATTAAACTATATTGCAAAGTTTCTAATGGCTGTTGTGATACATATTGATTTTAAAGTCAATTTCAAAAATTTTACTTATTTATATCTAGTAAAATTTCAGCATGTATTTGAAAATTATAATTGTTATACTAAAAATTTAAAAAAATAATTTTTATATAATTCTAAAAAAATATGAAAAATTGGAAATGCATATAATAAAGACTTTTTGTTAAATAATATTTCTAGTACTTTCAACTTTTGAGCCTCCAACGAATAGCTGACTATTATTATGATTTTTTTAAATAAAAATTGTTGAGCTTAAGCAACACAAAATATTGAACTCTCATACAGACAGAAAACCTTTTATCTACTTGATTCATAGATTGCATACGAGGGATTTAATCAAAAATACCTCATTTATGTTTGTTGAACATTTAATAATAGAGTTATTTCGAAGCGTAGATAAACTTTTTCAAGTATCTGAGATTAATTAGTTGGATATAACTGAAAATATTTTTAATCTGTTGCGTTGACTTACTTAGACTTTATATGTAAACAATCTCGTATACTGAAAATAGTAACCTATGGCGAACTCTTAAACAAATGACTGTCTGTGCCAATCAAGGTTTTATCGTTGGGGTGGGAGGGGGAGGCTTACAGGTCAATAAATACTACTGAAAAACTTATTGGGGCCAACATATCCCCCCCTTCTGGATGTACCATCAAAGTATTATCCTATAATGAAAGGGTTGTGTGAATTATCTAAGTGGGATTCTATTTATATAAAGGTGACCATTAAACATAATGTTAATTAAATGGGTCTTGATACCAGATATACAGAACTGTAAAATTTCAAGTAATTTAAAAGTTATTAGTTACCTTTTTTTATCTTTATAAATATCTTGTATAAATAAACACTCCATCAAAATTTTGTGAAACCTTTAGATAGTATGTATCAAATTTAATTTTTGTTCCTATTTTATATGGAAAGAACCTTATGTAAGTTTTGAGGAGATACAAATTTCCATTAATTTGCGAGATGAAGGTATAGGATAGCTAGCAAAAGTTATACATTCAAACTTTATGCTCTAATAGTGCGTTGAAATATTATGTCATCAAGCTTTTGGTGTACAAAAGGATTATAAGTACTTTTTGTTTATATTTGATAAACCGGTTTTTTCTATAATCAATTAAGTTATTTAGAATATCGGCAGCCACTGCAAGAACTTGTTCCGGGACATTAACATTATTTTCTAATGTCCATGGAGGTATATTTTAGAGAGAAGAGGTCCTGATATGAATCCTTAATACTGCATTAAACCAATAAAAAATAAGTGTTTGACTTTGCTTAAATATTGGTTTAAATATTGTCAAGTCACTGACATTTTTGAGGTTGTAGAATATATACTTTTTAGAGACAAAAAGAGATGGTGTTTTGTCTTTGAACAAATGCTTGGAACTACTAATTTTATGTGAAAATGTATCAATTGTATCATCTATCTAAAAATATGCTAAACATTTCATCGAACAGTTTATTATTGAAATCTTAGAAACTAAGATTTTCAGTCATCGACCAAAAATGGTGAAGATGATGGACTAATTATTAAAACAAATTACATTATTTATTTGTTATGTGTACAAAAAAAAACATTTGGAAGGAATTTCGTCAATATTGATACTGTAAATAAATGTTTTAAAGGAAAGACTTATCAATGGAGGTTTTAGATAAATTTAACTTGAGGACCTAGTATTGATCTTTATCTTAACAGGTGAGCAGAGTAGAATTTGCAATAAATTTTCTCCATTTTTATGTATTTATTATTTTACTTATCATATATACATTTATTTTGTACAAGGTTACAGAAGAAAAAATGAAAAATATTTTTAAAAAAGAAAGCTCAGATTCCAATACGGTTAAGTATGTAGGCTGTCAACAACAAAACTATTCTCAAATTTGATTTGAGGTTACATTTGTATTCTTCGCCAAATTATTGTCAATTTCTTACAAAAAAAAAATTCGCATTATATTTTGGTTGTGCTGCAAATTCCACTTCAAGTAGCCAAATTTGATCGTAAAGAACGTCGTAGCTCAATGGACAACGAGATCGGGAGATATTGTTCACTTGGACTCAATGTCCGTAAGTTCGCGCACAGGTTAAAAGAAAATATACATTATTTACAGGATAGGGCAGCAAAACTTGGAATGTTAATGAATGTTTATTTTCTCATTACTCTGAAAAGGTTTTGTGATTACTTTTTAATATTCTTTTATCCGCCGTTCTTTCTATATAATAAAACTGCAATAATAATTTAGTTATTTCATCATCATGAGCGAGCAACAAGCAAAAAGGCAGCGAATCTCATATCTCCTAGATGCTATAGTTGATGTGATGAAGATTACAAACATTATTTGTTCTAGGAGGCTAGTTTTTAAGTGAGCCAAGATGAAAAAATATGAAGAACACCTTTCCAGGATGTCAAGAAGTGGAGGTTATAATTTAAAGATGGAAATGAACCTCTTGTCAAGTTTGAAGAAGAATATAAGCTGCACTGATAAATTATAAGTAAATATTATAGTATTACATTTACTCCGTCTGACCTAAGAATCTTGAGTGAAATCCAGATATTTCAAGTATATTTCTTTCTCCAGGAATGACATGGCGCGAACCTACTCACATTGAGCTCATGAGAATAATTTATCCCGTGCTCATTGTCAATTGAGCTACGTGGACTCCATCGCCGTTCCATTATTTTTTTAGTGATGTAAATCTGTTAAAATCCATTGCATGTATACTTGTATCGCACAATCATTCAATATTCAACATAACCCAAATATCTTTGGGGTGCATAAATTCTACAAAAGGTAGACATTTCAATGATAGATTCTATATTTTATTTAGTATTATAGTTCCCTATTGTCACATTTGATGAAATAATAACTTTAATCATCTCGAACATAATATTGTCTGTCTTTTTGAGTAGGTTGTTAGTAGTTTTATAATGATAATATAAAAAAATTATTCTCATATAAAAATCAATAATAGTAATCGTATGGCTAAATAATAGTCTTAAATAATTATGAAGTTATGCTCTACAAAACCACATCATTAATAATAATATTGCAAAACCAAAAAAAGCGTCTCACAAAATTATAATATATTCTAGATGTTAATATCTTGACTGAATCATAAAAAACTACGAATGTTCATTCTTTTAAGACATTTATCGTAATAGTCTATTTGGTGTAAATTTAGGTTATGACATAAAAATGATGCATTAGAATCTGCCTATATATGAGAATGAAAATGCTATTATATATTCAAACATATGAAAGCTTCTACTGTGCAGGTATCTCTATTTTTATAGAGCTCCAAAAGACCAACATTATTTAGTAACATCAGCTATTCAAATTGAAGGAAAATTAACCTCTCCGTCAAGAAAGGACTGAATGTTCTCAAAAGATTTCCTTTGTCTTTAGTAGAGGCTTAAGTACCGTATTCTCTCTGGCTCCCAAGAGGTAAGAGCCAAAGGGTTTATCGAAGAAAAGTAAAGTGTTCTCTCTGTCGAATCAATTATGAATCAAAAAACCATTTTGTATTTAATTGAACCACACTTGGACCTTTGTACAAAGCGGTTGGAAATCTTCTACGCAAACATTACGACTTTTAAAATTTGCAGAGAAACCATTTTATACCCTTTACAGTGGAAAGGAATAAAAAACGTATAGACGCCGTTATCGTAAAGGTATACCATATTTTATATGCAAAGCGGAGCTCCTCGGACAATGACCTTTCTGGCGTATTATCTGTTGTGAAACTACAGATGAATGTTTTAAAAAGGTTATTATGTTTTTAGCTGCTTTCATTTCAACAATTATTTTTCCTTAGAGATATTTTTTGCATATGTATTGCTTCTATATTTTTGTTGACCGGTTTTATAGCGTTATGTTATTACTTTTTATTTTGACATTCTACGATAAGTATATAACTGTTTATGGGATTCTAATTAAAGAAATACCTATTGTGCTGTCCAACTCTTATTAAGTATTAGTGTTTTGGTTGTTTTTGATGCATTAATTTTAAAATTTCAAATATAGGTATGCCTACTGACCAAGAAAAAAAAACATTATTTAGTAACATGTATTTTTGTATTAATGTAATAGTTGTAGTAAAAACAAATCCATGATTTTTCCAATAGATTACTTTAGCAATGTGTATTTCGCGTTGTACAAATGCGTTCGGGATATACTAAATGGTCTTAGAAATATAAGATTTGTACTCCAAAAAAAAACTATTTAAACAGCTCAGAAAAAATACGCCATATTTTACATTTTTTCTTCGAACAAGGCGAAAACGCAAGCCAGGCGGATGAAAATGTGAATATTATTTATGTTCCTGATAGTGTAATAGCCAATTATGCGCAGTTTTGTTTTAGTCGATTCTGTTCGGGTAATTTTTATGTCAAAGGTCAAGGCTAATTGTCGAAACTGTGGATGAAATAATCGAAATCTTCAAGTAAGACTGTCAGCAATGTTTTGATTGCCAAGGAGTTAAGCATAAATGGGGGAAAATCCATTAAAATATGGGTTCCTTTTTACCACATCTTTGTTAATGAAATAACTAAGTATTTAAAGGCAATAGAGCGCTTTTTTTACGTGACGTCATAGCTAAAAAAGTCTCCCATTTTGAAGGAACCAAATTTATACAATAAAAACCCTTGCTCCTATACCACAACAATTTAAGGTTGTTTTTTTCATTTTTAAGGTAATTAGATGAAGTTATCTTAAGGTGTTCTTTTTGGAAATTTGTCCATTTTGTTTGATAACTAAGTAAAAATATATGCCTTCAAAATGGCGTAACTTTTACTAAATTATGTATACAATCACTGATATTAGTGAAAACCATCTATATAATATAAAAAAGGGGCAAAACTAAAGAAACCCCAAGTTGTTATTCTTTATTAGACGAAAAAAATTTAAAAATCGTTTTTCGAGTTTTCAATTGTATTGAATGATTTGACCTCAAATATAAATATTTGCAATAATCCCCTAATTTTGCAGATGATAATTTATTTTTATATGGATTGCTCATTTTTTTTTTTATCAGCAAGTTGGTTTAAAAATTAAGAATATGATAAAAGTTTCGAATTGAAGATTCTGGGAAAACAAAAAAAAAAAATTGACAAATTACATACAAAGATTAATTGTGATTCAAAAGCTATTAGACAAAAGAAAATTAAAATATTATTATTTGGCTAACTTGTCTTATCAGGTAAACTTTAAATTAAGATCAATGTTTAGATTTTTCTACATTGCTATTTAAAATCACTTGAAATATTTCATATCTCCGTATATATTTAATTTATTTGATATTTTTACAGCAATGCTCATGATGATCTAGACGATACATTATTCTTATATATTAATTTTTTATTCAAAAATGTAATTTCGATATTAAGGAGGCTTAATCAATTTTTTTCTTGTTTGTAAGATAATTAAAAAGTATCTTCTTTTTTTATTTTTTTCTGAAATATGCTGAAGTGGGCGGTATAAGTCCCAATGTGTCCTATGATTGACTTGTCGTTCAAAAGGAAACCTGGGGCCTGGGTAGTGTCGACATGGAAGTAACACTGAAATGTCTTATCCTTAATTCCTTATGGCAATAAGAATAAAGTCTTATAATGAAAAATGCAGTAATTATAACTATATTACAAAAAAATATCAGGGCCCTTGTAAAATGCTTAAGATCCTGGAGCGTCTAAAGGTATACTGACACTAAATGGCACTTTCTTATGAAGCTTTTATAGATGGAGTATTAATCAACTTAGGCTCCAATAGGCCAACTAACCAATAACTCGATTAGTAACTCAGTGTCAGTTTTATGAAGAAGGAAATATCTCTTCGGTTCGAGAACTTAGGAGGGGTTACGGAGAAATGAATCATTGGATCCTCTGGGTAGCAGTAAAAGTTTCCAAAGATATGTGATTCACAAAGGATTTAGCTCATCGTTTTCATTTTTATAAGAATTTGAATTTTCTAATCTATAAAAATCAAAGGGATCTTAATTTAAAGAAAGATAGAGACGGTGTCCACAAGATTAATGAAGAGGTGACTGGAAAATTTCGGGGATGTTTCATCAGAAATATGTCCTTAAATCATTCATACTGATCCCAAAAAAAGTTGGCCGGAAAAATGGTACTGATATATTCTTGGAATCTGTTCCCTATATAGGAAAAAATCAAAACATAGAAAACATTCAATGCTTCTTTTTTATGACCTCAGTAGAAACCTCATTTCGTCTTCTCAACCTTTATCAAAAAGTGAATCTAATTATGAAAATGGTTGATAATCTCATCTTAGAAATGAATGGAAAGAAACTCTCGCCCTAAAACTGGCTCGTTGAACTCTCTATTGGAGGAAAAGTCGGATATAAAGTGGAAATAGCACTTGCTAAAACTCTTTGGCTAATTTACACCTGCAGTTATAAAAAGTCCCCATTCCAGTTGGAGAGGAAAATATGATGGTAAATTTCATGAAATTTATAAACTAATGAAATATATTTTATACCATTTTTCTTGTGTATTCTAACAAGATAGGAAAATCAAATTTTACAATATTATATTCAACTATAACCTTTTCATATTAATTATTTATCTATTTTATTAAGTAGATAGCTTTTAGTTTTTTACCTAATTCTAAATTATTCATATCATATTAAATTATTTTATATAAGTTAATTTTCATTTGTACTATGATGTCAGATGATTAAATATATATTTTTTTTAAACCAAAAAAATAAGATCTAAACTCTAAATAAAATCATTGTGAATCTTAACACTTCCAGAACTTTGTAACGAACAAACTTGGCTTGATTTTTTTTTTTTTTTTGTCATGAGTTTCTTATCTTGTTTCCTTCCCACTTAGTTCATTCCCATAAAAAAGAGAATTGGTGAGCCTTGCTGTAGGAAATTAACAACACGAGTCAAAGTAGTGACCCTGCATGAAAAATTCAATCGGCAATAATTAAAAAAAAGGCAAAAAAAAAGGTTCTAAACTATAGCTAAAATAATTGGGGATCTTAACTCATCCCAATAATTTGAATAAAAAGCCTATAATTGACTCAAAAATACCCATTAAATATTGGACAGTACCTATCTATGTATGTATGGAGTAAAAAAATAGGGCTTTCTCTTGTTAGAAAGAAACGTTTTTCTGGCAAAACGTTTTTTTGTTCAACAAAAGGTGGTGTTCAAATTTTGAAAAGTTCAAACTTTCGATCTTAATGGGTTAAATAATATTTTGTATTTTTAGTTCAAAAACTTTAATTATACAGTTACATATATGTTATCAATAGACAAATATAATCTAATCTTATTTATGGGCCTTCATTGTGGTAACCTTATTTTTCCATCCAAAAATTACTAAAGCTAGGGACGTATTGGTGCCAAAATTTTCATGTCCCGTCCAAGATTTTCAGGATAATAAAAATGATATTTGAGAAATGATGTAATCATTATAAATCAATATATGTAAATTTAATCGGAATGACCGTATTTTTAGAGGTTTTAAATATACTTAAAGTTTAAAATGGTAAACTGGGATACTTTATAAAAATGTTAGTGAAAAGATGCCCGTTGACGTTGCTTAAAAATGTTGGTCGTTTTTCAAGAACCAATAATAGAAAATGATTTTAAGTACTGTATTAAGGAGCAATGACATCGCTAGCTCATCTTTGAGCCAGTCATATATTTAAAATATAAACTTATTTATATAAGTGATTCTGCAAGAGGTTTGATAATTTTTGAGCTGAACCCACTCAAATGATGAAATCTAGCAGCGACTATTGTTGTGCTGGGTCCTTATTTATTCGGTCCAGTCTAGTCTTAGGACAGGTCCTATTGGTCCTTGGGACCGGTTCTTGGAATTTTTCACACAATCGATACAATTATCGATCAATTATTAAGCCAAATAAGATATATGAAATATTTATTAAGATAATTGCACATATCTTGCAAAAAGTATTATTTTTTCATTATAATACAATATAATAGAAACATATTATATTGTTACTTAGTTATATAATTTATTTTATTATATAAGGGAATAATTTTAAAAAAAGAAGGAAAAAACCCCTCATTGACGTCACGAGGGATCGATTTTACCTTCTTCCAGTACCGACAAATGAAACTTGACTCCAAAACTAGTAACGGCAATCAAAAAGACATATATATTCCTAACTAAAAATATATGGTTATGGAAAAAAACACTCTATTAAATATTAAAATGAAGAAATTGAATCATTTTTAATCATTATCGAAAGGGAAAAATGCTCTGGAAAAAAATCACAATTTCTAACCAATAACAAAGTGCAATATGGAACGATGTGCCCCCAATGAACAAAGCACTCGGGATAAATTGTTCTTTCACGGGCGAATATGGCTCTGAGTTAAATGATAATTTTTTTAAAGTCTAAAAAGACCAAACTTGTTATTTCCAAAGGTTTAAAGATCATTTTCGTGTTTTACGACTTGCAATAACAATATAAACGTTATTTTAGACAAAGAATTTTGTAATGCAAGTATATTATTATTACTCTTCTTATATGTTAAAATAAAAATTGAAGAAAAAATAGTTTTATCCTAGCTCCTATACGTAATACCCCTAGAATTAAACCTAGGTTATTCCTTTCTATGGTCCTAATCTCCTTTCAAAAATTATTTCCTATTTGAAATAATTTTTTTTAATAGTTTGAAAACTAATTTTTTTTATGCTTAATACAGTATAAATATAAGTATGCATTGGTTTTAGTGAAATCAGAAAAGACTAATTCTTGCCTATTCCGATGCATCGGTACACCCCTTGTGCAATTCCATCGGACCAATTAAAGGAACATAAAAAAATGAATTGTAAAATATCTTTGTTCATAGAAATTTATAATAACTTTTTTTAAAAGGAAAATCATTAACACTTTATAGTTGAGTGGGACCTAAAGGGAGCGGGGATCAAATTGTCGCCAAAATATTTTTCTACGAAAAACAACACAAAATATACATTTTTCCAACTTTTTTATTGAAAATCAAAACTATGACGAGCATATAGGTATAGAGTAGCCATTCATTTGATATAATCACCGTTGGCATCAATACCGGCCTCAATACGGCTTCTGAACCGGCCGCAGGCTCTTCTGACCATCTCATTGTCCATGTTGCCGAATACCTCCTTGATGGAGTCCATCAGGCTGGCCTTGGTGCTAGGGGGATGTCTGTTGGTATGTCTCTCGACATAGCCCTAGACAAAATAGTCCAAAGGATTAAGGTCGGGAGAGTTAAGAGGCCACAAATCCTTGGTTACGACGTCATAATAGTTCTCGGTTAACCACTACATGGAGATTTTGGACACGTGGCAGGGTGCTGAGTCCTGTTGCCACACCCAGGGCTTGTCTCTGGCCTTCATGGACCTAGTAGGGTCATCCTCAACCCTCTTCTTCACCTTGTCGACAAAGTCGGTGTCTCTGACCTTCCTGTCGGCGCCCTCCTTCTTGGGTGCCCCCTTTATGGTGGCATCAACATCCCAGGTGTCCTTTAGCTTCTTACAGATACGCTGAAGAGTCCGTAAATTCACTCCTAAGGTTGAAGCAATCGTTGAATTGGAGATTTCACCTCCATTATTAACCAATGCCATGACTATGGCGGACCTCGAAAGCTCTTCGTTCCACTTATAGCTCTTTATCTCTTCATATGATGACGGCATGATACTAACTGAACTACGTATCGTCAGCTGACAAGAATAGCTTTCCTATTTGGTAACCGGTTTTTTATTTGATAATGTCGTCTTCAAGTTATCAAGGTTTAAAGTAGGCGACAAGTTGATCCCGGTCCCTGTATAGTTTGGTTTAGAAATGTACATATTTATGAAAATATAACAACAAAAAAACTGCTAATACACATATTACCACAAGTTATTTATATTCTAACAAAAAAACTATATCCGTTTGTTTTAACGCTTCAATCGATACATTTACAATACTGAATGGTCAATAATAGATGGTCTTGATTGATCGATGAGACATTATTTTTATTTTTTTAATGATAATGATGATGTTTTTAACATTAAGAGAGAGTTTTGATTGAGTGTTTAAGCAATAGACATACAACGAGTGTGTTAATGGTTCTTCAAGTTACTCGAGTTTCTACATTTAAAATCAAATAACGCAATACTAGTAAATAACAATATTGACATCAATTTGTAAATATATATTAAAAGTGGTTTCATCTTTTTGGAGTCCAAACTTGAGAATTACAGCTCTGAGTAAATACAATATATTGATATTTAATTCTTATTGCCACCAAGTTGAAAAAATATTAATGTATATTTGATTCATTAGTCCCAAGGTGACCCCAAACAAAATAACTAAGAGGGCATCTTGTACATGAATAATTACTTATTTTAAAATAATCTTAAAAACATGAGTTTTATCTTTTAACAGGAAAAAGCTTTTATTCTCATAATAAAAACTTTAAATTTTAATTAATGATAATACATTTTATTAAATATTTGTAACAAAATGTGAATTTCGGAAATCAAATTAGTAGGCATCAATTTTGGTTGATGTAGCGTGTATTTTATATATTAATAGCTACGTTATTACTTTTTTGTTGCTACCGTTGTACACCTCAGTTCTCACATTGAAAATATGAAGAACCAAAGAAGTAACAAGGATAAATAAAGGAAATACTTTTAAGCAATAGTTAATTAAATTAAGTAAGCCTTGATTAAAAATTGGTAAATTTACGAATACCTCCTAAACCAGATATTATCAAGGGAATACATAAATTGCATATAATCATCTTTAATATATCCGGAGCTTACTAAAAAGTATTTACGATTAAATATAGATTTATAGGATTAAGTGGCATCTTATAAATCTTGGGGTGTATAATGTCCCAATTCCCTAAGGCAGGGTTGCATATCTAAATTGTACCTTGTACATTTAGAAGTAAAAAATATCAATGTTAAATTGAAAAATATTCAACGAGCCCAAAAGTCAAGTAATTGAAATTCTAAAATTATATGGTTCTGAACAGAGTTGTCACTCCTTGAAATTTATTTTTAGATTTTGGTATACTATTGTTACGCTAGAGGGATGATTTTGATCAAAATTTCGAAATTTTGGGATTTTATACATACAATAATAATTGAGTATATTTGATTATAATTGATTTCGTTTGATTATATCTTCAAACATGTTGTAGTAAAATTGTCGAGAGCTTACAACATGTTTAGTTGTTTTCAACTCGATCAGAACTTGTTCTCGGTTTGTCTAATTTTAACTGTGGTTAAATAATATATTAGAAAGAACAGTGGAACATTTTCGAATTGGCAGCCTCCGATAGTCTTAATAACGAAACTTGATCCGGAGAATGCTCATCAACGATACATTGATAGGCTTAAAACACATAATAATTTTTTTTAAACATATCAGAAGATATTATTGAAGGTGATCAAGAATATGAAATATTTGTAATCCAAGATGAGTGTCAAATTGTATGGATATTCTGTAAACTTCTATTATTTGCATGGGATTTTTAGGGCGAGTCTAGGGATATTATAAAATTTTGATTGTCATCTCTGATTCCAAGTCCGATGTCACACGATTTCCAGTCGAGGTATGTGAGGCTTGAGTATATGAATAAATGACTAGAGTACAAGTCTTGTCTTGTACTATATACGTACATATATAATATATATGTTATAGACTTATATAAAATATGAATTAGATTGAGTACCATATTTTTTATTGAATACTTTAGTTTTATTTTGCAAAGCTGTTATAATAGGTTTGTTTGTTTTTTATTTAAGGGAAAACATATATGAATAGAGTAATCCCAAGTGTTAATGCTCAAAAATAAGGAGGAGTACTACAAAGGATTCGTTTGGGAGCTATAAGTGTAAGTCTTCTTCGCCCAATTGTAAGGGTTACCAATCATTTTTTGTGTTTTTTTTAGCTTACCAATAGGGTATATTGTATGCAACTCTATGCATGGAATCTCGACATACCAAAATAGATGTATATGTATTGGCATTACATTGAAAATCATTAGATTTTATATGACATCATATACACAAGCAGATGTTGAAATAAATACACATATATACCGGGTTGGTCTTATCTAGTGGTACATATATTATTATTTTCAATCCGGAATGACATTGGTGCAAAATAACAGAGGAGGACCACAAGACATCTTATCTCGATAATGAGCAAGATGAGACGGTTGGAAAGAGCAAAGAAAATTGAATATTTCTCTAGTCCAACGAAAATTTGCGTAAAATTTTGCTTTTTTTGGTAGAAACAAATTTCGCCGTTGGTGCCACTGTGAATAAACACAATATATTCGCTACATCATAACTGAACATCCCGACAATGTCTCAGATTCAGTGTTACATGTCTTCAGAACAAAAAATATAGGGCCAGCATAGTCAAAGTCTACCTCCCATTTTTGTGGAGAGGAAGAAGCGACTCAATGCAGATGATTACATCTAAATTTCTGAATTTCTCGGACTAGTCTATCTAGGTCCGTCTTGAGGGGAGGTTGTGTGCTACTCCTCACCGGAGTATCTCTAAAGGTTTCCATCAAGAAGAAGTGGACCAAGCTCAAGTCTGACTAAATACTCAAGGTTCGCAAGGGATTTATGGATCGCATTGACACAATTATTGGAGTTGAAGGCACACACATGTTGAATAAAAGTTGTGCCGAGCACTATTTTCAGATGATATTGTTTGATAAATGTTCTCAGAGTACTTATCAATTGAATTGTACTATTGAAAAAATAAAATGTGTACAACTAAATAAAATCAACCCTGTACAAGTATTTCTTTCTATCTGAGTCCGCATTTAACTACTAAGGCAGCTTTAAATGGGAAGAGAGATAGCGAGGGACGTGAAGGCAGGAACAACCTACATATTTGTCTCGAATCTGTCAATACATCTATGAATTACGCTGTGTTGATTCTAATTTCTTGATTCCATTACTACAGTCTTCGGAATGTTAATAGATGGAGTATGAAAATCAAAAGAGAGATATAATTTATGTAACATTTAAAAAAAATTTATTAATAATTCTTGTAAATATTATATTACTGAACTAATAATATGGAAAAATACCCTCAATGATGTCATAACGAATCAATTTTACCATTTTTTAAGGACCATCAAGTGGGATTAGATTGGACTATGGTCCTAGATTGTGACTGTCACAACATTACTCCCGTTCTCAACAGCTAGACCCCCCTCACCATCTATGATCAAATATTCACAGACGTGTCTGTATGCGATATCTGTTGAAAGTAGATACCTGCGTATAAGTAGTTTAGATATTCAACACATTACCATTATATATGCAGATAGTGTTCAACATTTCTGTAAAAAAAAAAGTTTTGTAATGTATTCTTTTTTTTCGCTCTTTGCAAGAATGATTTATGTTTTGTAATTGACTAAAGTACGATTTTGTACAAAAGTTAATCATTTTTTATCCCTTTCTATATTAATTAAACAAAAACTATAATTAGTTATTACATAAGCTTTTACTATATAAAATTGTATATATCACCTAAATATTCACTATTTGGAGTCAAATTAAAAAATAAACATACAGAAATGATTGATTATTGTATCGGTTCAGAAACAAAAAAAATTATCATTGATGCATTGGGTATAGTTATAGCATATTTTATATTCATTTTCTGATTAAATATGTATTTAGCTTTTTTTTGGAAAATAATTAATCAAATTAAACAATTCTAAAAAAATTCCAGAAGACAGAAACTTTAGTTTGATATGACTTCCTTTAATTACAATTATAACTTCCACAAAAATCTATAGACTGTCCCAGGCTACCACATGTTATGTTTAGAACGATCAAATAATGATAACAACTGATTAATTGTTATATTGATATACACAACTACATCATATTAGATCAATCACTAATAAGCAATACATAATGTACACTAGATCATGGTCAAACCCATTTTAATAATGACTCTTCTGTCGAAGTACCTCGTACTAGAGGGAGCAACGTTCAAGCCTGTTTATTAAACTACTAGAATCCTAACACCACATTTATGAGTAAGAGGTGCTAACTCCTTCGTTCTCCTAAATTCTTGAAAGATAAAAGTCTAGCGTGTTCATGACCGGGTTAGATGACCGACATATATTGCTTGTCATAAATTCAGCCATGTTGTTGTGGCATATTTTTTTCATTTTTTTAGATGCATGCTACAATGCTCCATATGTAATTATCCCTAGGATAAGTAGTTTTTTTGCCATGGCAAAACTGTTTAATTCAGAACACGGTACTACTAAATAGTAGGAATTCTTAACAACACTAAACACGTCACAGAGGGGCATTATTTACTGTAGGGTGTCTTTAGAAATGACTGTATGTAGAATGATCAAAATTTAAGATATTAGAAAAGTTATTCAATGTGACGTATATAAATTTTCAACTATTTTTTTAACTTTATCGGCTTTTAAAATAAATGTAAATATCAATAATTAATGGATCTTCAATTTTTATAAAGTTGCAAGGTAATAAATTATGAAGTGTGCTCTTAATTTGCAAGTAATTCATAGTATTCACTTGGTTATTCCTTTATAAACTGTTCATCAAGTATAATTCCTATAAACTAATGCCTTGAAGACACTCAATACAGGTAAATACCTATGTTAGAAGCAAAAGTATCAAAGTACTTAAAATAGAGAGTTTTGACTTACGTCAAAAATTGCATAGTATCTTATCCAAAAGTAACGTCATATTGTAATAAAAGCAAGGATTATTATTGATATTCAATTTAGGAGTATAGGTTATCCTCCGTCTTTAGTGAGCACACACGAAGTTTTAATTAGGGTTTGAATATACTTAAAAGTAGCAGAAAGAGAAGTTCACAACTCAGGAGTTAAATAACAATAACAACTGCTAAGGATAAGTAAATTAATTCTTCAGATCACTTTTTTAAATGTGATCCTTTGAATTTTCATGACAAATATCCCAATTGTATAAGGATTGACGCATAAGTTGATATTATAACAAAGATTTCTTCTTTTGATGTGCACATGGTTTATTTAATCTCCCCCCCCCTTGACACTTTTAGAATAAAAACAATCGGCCAGAGAGAGGAGAGCAAATGAAGTTGTCAGAACAGAACCAGCAAGGACAATTTCTTGGTCCATTTTGCAACAAAATAAAAATGTAAACCGCATGCATATTTTACATAACCTTGGTATATTTTTTTTTGTTTACATACTTTAATGTTCAATATGAATTAGTAAACTTTCTCAATAAACTCATTCATATTTGACAAATAATAAATTCCTATGGAACTGTTATGAAAAAGTACAGTGAATAACTATAAAAATATTTATATACAGTAGATATACAAAAAATGGAGGAATCATTGTTTGAGTTTTAAAATTGGGAGTTTTTATTAATAATTTTTGACTCAAAATGGAATAAGAATTTGATTTATTTTACATAACATTAAAAAACTTTTGTTTTAGTTTGATACACACGAAAAATATTGAAGATATATGTATAATATCAATAAGATATTAAAAATACAAAACTATGTTTTTTTAGAATGTTTATATTGTATAATGCGTTTATATACAGGATACACGATCAAAAAAACTGTGTTACACTCTTATTTTCAGTGATATGAGGTTGAGTTATAAAATTGGAAAAAAGTGTTCCAGATAAAGTTTATTTTTGTTTTGTTTTTTGAAGAAAATTGATTCCAAAATTGGGCTGCAATATGACAAAGGAATAAAGGTTGAGGATTTTTGCCCAAATTCCTTATTAGAATAGCTCAATACTCGTCGGGGTTAGAATTTGAACCATGAAGCGTATTGTAGGCAAAGAAAGTGCTGGGAAGGACACCAACCCTAAGTCAAAAAGTGGAAAAACATTTTTGGGGGAGAACTAAGGCTTTTATCAAAAATATATTGAACAGGATCAGTGCCAACATGTGGCTCTCCCCGTCACAGTTGTAATGTATACCAATTTAAAAAAATACAATATAAATACTGTATTAATAATAGATTTTAAGTATTTTTTGAACGCCTATATTTAATACAAGGACATGGCTTAAAATAATCCCCTTTCAATTGATGAGCTATTTAAGTCTCCTGAGTAAGTACCAAGGTTGTTTAAGAATAGTTGGGTAATAAATTAATTATATTTTCGGATAATTTTTCTTCTATAAGCTTTTCTCCTCTTTTGTAAAGTTTGAAAATATATAGAGATAGTTTAATTTTAAACACAAGGAGTTGAAGTAAATGGATGGGCTGGAATTACTGGAATTTTTAAATGCACTATAGTCAATACATTGAGACCATTTCTATAAATAGAAAATAAGTACAGTTTCATACATCTTTTGTGTGTGACTCATAATGAGTCAAAATGTCTTCAGTTTGATACAAGTAATTATTAAAACAAACCATACTCCCACTATCAATGATGGCATTCTAGTCTTTACTCATGTCTCGCATATGAGGAGGATCTGAAAACTTTCCGACCTTAAGGTGAAGATGATAGCACTCGTAAATTAGAGCTAGTCACCTCGATTTAGCATCTGTTGACAGTTACTCATCAAAGTTTCAGATCTTTTGGAGGTGCGGTTGTTATGTAACAGTCGTTTGAGTGAGTTGATGTGAATGTTTTTGTGAAAATAGACAACCAAATCAAGTATCAAGCTGTCATGAAATATATATTTTGTTTTCAAAATCTAACCTTAAAATAGATTCAAACAATGGCAGACATATAAAGGCTTGTAAAGGCATATAAAATTTGATGCATCTAAGTCGAATGATTTGGGAGAGAAAAACTGCAATTACTATTTGAATGGGCTACAGAGATGGGAGCATCGCTGGGAGAAGTGATTAGAGTTACAAGAGAGAGTACGTTGAAAAATATATTTAAAAAATCCGAACAAATGAGTTGTATATTTGTTAGGTGGGAAACTTTTCAGACCATCCTCGTAGGTTGGATATTAAAGTCAATGAATAATTTTTTTGACAATACAAAGACATGAAGTCATAAGAATAGTAATATCCATGCTGATACAATCTAATTTAACATCCTCTTAACAACATCAATGGTGTATGGATCACAAATTCCCCTGATGTCTTTTCTCTTCTATTTCTACCTCGAAATTAGAGATAGCGTAATCGGAAAGTTGAAATATAATAATCGCAACCATTTAATAATAAGGAAAGAACTTTTCTAAGTGAGACGAATTATATATTAGGAGTAGGAGGAGAGAGATCTTGATGATGTCGAGTTATTCGGACAGATAGCTGTTTAAAGGACCTTTAAATTAGACAGCATGTCTCACTTGTGAGCTTGTCCATAATTAAGTATCCAGGGGAAAGGGAGACACTCCATCATGGCACTTTTTTGTACGTATCGTGAATCATTACAGTATAACTACTTTCAGGAATACCTTGTACGGGATTCGTCCATATAAATCCATCTCTCCCCCTGTTCCATGAGACACGAAGTGATAACTTCCTCCACGTAATAAGACCCTTCATCTAATTTCAGAAATACCCAAAGAGCTCATTGTTCCAATAACTCGAAAGAATCCAACATATAATAATATATATGTAATTCACCTCACTTAGTGAAAGTCTTTCTATATTACCTTCACTTGTTGCAATTATTGAATTTTTATCTTTACGCTTAAGTTTTCTCCAATTTAAATATAAAAAGAGAAAATATGAATTGGGCAAAATTGTAAACCATACTTAATAAATGAAACATTGACCTCAAAACATATTAATATATGTATTGTCAAATTTAACTAAGCATTTTTTCCTATCACATTAAAAAAAATGTGAAAGATCTTGCTACAAAAATTTAATAATCCTTTTATTTGAAACTTGGCTTATATTTGACGTAAACCTCAAAATAAATGCATCATATAGTCCAGATTATACTTTGGTACACACAGCGTACCCCCACTTCATTAAAAATTTAGATTGTATTTTATTGTCAGCTGTATATTTTTCTACTTATTTCCCCTTATAAATGTGTTGAAGGGTCATTTGTTAAATTCGACTATGTATATGACTCAAATGAGAAAAAGAAAACAAAATGACGTCGATAGACATCCGTGTATGGATAATTCTATGAACTATCAAACAAATCCACTAGTTGAACTCTCCTCATTAATTAAACAATAATAATAATGATAACACCATTAGAAAATTTATAAAAAAATACTATTCAGGTTTCCAAAAACAAAAAAAAAACTTGCGTAGGATTTATTAACCTACAATTTTGCTAATGAATACCGTTTTCCCTACTTTTTCTCCCCCAAGAGCAAGCTTAAGCATTTAAACTACCTATTTTTCCAGCAATATAATTAATTAAAAGCCCCTAAAGATAAATAATACTGCTGAGGTTTTGCTTAAAAACATTCTCATTAATTAACAAACTAATATTTCAATTATTTTCATGGGATTTTCCTCACCTCGTCATAGGTAACTTTATGACATTATATACTCAATAAATTGGATAATTTTATTTGAACTCATTATATTTCTTATTTAATAAACTATATATGTAATACTCATTAAATTATATCTTCGATTTATATTATACTAAAATGTGTAAGCTCTTTTTTATAAAAATAAATACTTCATTTTATAATTAAGTTGAATCAACCAAATACATACTTACAAATACAAGATGAGAATAAATGTTAAATAGAGTATTCATTTCCAAAAAAAAAAATTCTGAGTTTTTTGAATTGATGTTTTTATTTTTACTCAGTCATAGATTCTTATATTGATACAATAATCAATTATGTATAATAATTAATGTGTAAATGAAAATTAACAGTTAACAGTGCAAAAAATATCTAATGTTTTTTGTTTTTTTTAATTTTTCAAAGTTCCTTTTGACAGTCGAGGTTGCGAGTAGATAAAAAGACTCTACGTTTATGAATTACACAAGACAATGACAATATGTTACCGCAAAAGAGACTATAAGGGAAAGAGGCATCATGCCTAATCTATAATTCTGATTCATCTAAAATTATGTTAATGTGCTTTTTCATCTCCTGTGCAGTTCATGGTTATATCACGTCTTTTGACTAATATTCATCTAATGTAATTTAACCGAAGTCAACATTTTGGACAGGGTTGAGTATTTTTCTTTTGAATTAACTAGAAACATAAAATATGAATTAAAACCATAGTATCTTTTAATTATAAAAGTTATTTTAAGACAAAAATACATAACTCTAATCATCTACGAATAATCTATCTTTTTTTAAGTGAGGTTACGTGAATCCTGAATATAATTCATATACATCGTTTTTGTTAACTTTTTTTTTCAACCATTTTGTCTCCTCTTTTCTTTTTAGTCTCTTTAAATAGCTACCACTACTCAGCAAATAGAGAAGGAAGATTTAATAAATATAATATCAAAGAAAAATACAGATCTAATTATTGTTTCCGTAACAAAGCAAGCATCATTTCTGGAAAAATACTCAATGCATTTATAATAAATCTTGTTACAGAAACGAGGAATCAGGATAGGCAAACTTTGATAAGTAAGGTACTACTCATCAAAGGAAATTATCAAAATAAATAATATATTTAGTTTTAGGAAAATGTAATTTTGTATTTCCCGCCCTTTTTTTAACTAAGTATATCTTGTTCATTATGGGTCATATCAGATCATACGATAAAGTGGTGTAAAGGTGTGAGTGTATATTACGCTTATGTAACAGTATTGATCTTAGCAGATTCAGTCGTTTATTATCGTACGTTAAGTATCGAGATCTTAACGGAAGAAATTTGTATTATTTTACATTTTTACTAGCTCATAGAGAAACAGCATCGAAAGTGACTTAGAAAATTTACGATCTTCAAGATACTCTTTCGGTTCGTGTTGTGCAACAGTGGTTCCAGTGGTATGTTTTTAAACTTTTAAACTCAATTCTGCCCTCCACTGTTAACAACTTGACCGTTTGAAGTTCGAACAGAAGCGGCCAGTATTGGGGAACAAGAAAGGAATTGTGTTTCATCAAGACAACAACAGGCCGCACACATCTTTGATGACGCACCAGAAGCTCTGGGAGCTCGTATGGGAGGCCTTTGGAAAATGGTTGTCCGAGTTTTTGCCAATGGGTACAAAAACCTTCGACAAAAAAGGGCATTATGAAGTTGGATTCTCGTTGGCAACAAGTTATCAAATAGAACAGGGCATACTTGGCTTAAATTGTATTATTTTAACACTTTTTATAAAGCATTGAAATAAAACGAAAAATACAAAATAACTTTTTCCCCAACCTAATACTATAAATACTTTTTAGATTATGAAAGATAAGTCTAATATATTTTATAAAAAATATTTCCTATTAATGTGGTTTTCTCAGGTTTTTTTTTTTTTTTTTTTTGTCATTTATATTTTTTTAATATCAATATTGACATTATTATCATTCTCCATTCTCAAAAAAGTTTTCAAATATCAAAATTTTTATGACTTATTTAGTGCACGGAGCTACATATGTTTATTATGACGACTAATGTAACTGGTTATTTCTTCCGTTCCATCCCTTATTAGTGTATAGCAGACTCTGTTTCTTGGAACAAAAGTTGCTTTTCGTAATAAATGATACTCAATATGTGGAGGTTTGATTCATGGTTTCTCCTACAGAAAAAAAAAAATATATATATACAATATGTATTGCATATGGACTTCAAAGAGGTCAGATGGAATAATTGTATTAGTATAATGTTGACTTATACTTAGAGATGAGTAGTTTGTAATGAGAAAAAGAGCGTGAGAGTGAGACATATGGTACACCTGAATTAAGAGGCTTACTCATATCATCTGTCTACTATAGGATTTGGAGGGGGGAGAAAATAAATTTCTGCTATAAAGAGCATAATATAGCCCCTTTAATATGTTAGATGAAAGGTATTATTATGAATTTAAATAGATAATAGGGTTATAAACTTCAAATAACATACCAAGTTATTTGCAAGAAAAATTTGTTTGGATGAGAAGTACATCTTTTATTTTCGACAAAAAAATTTCAAATCAAAATTTTCAAAAAACTGTTTTGCAAAAATTAGCTCATATTATTTATTGACAGTGAAAAAAGGACAAAAATCTACAGATATTTTTTTGATACTTGAAAAAACAAAAAAATAATGGAGAATAATGTCGTCGAAAAATGCCCCATGTTAACTGGTTTATTTTATCAAATGTACACAAAATTATGTAATAAAATGTTTCGGAAATTAACAATTCTATGGTTGAATGTTAAAATCTAAAATTTAATATCCAAAATGCATCTTTTTGGGGCAATTCTTCTTCAAATTTGAAATTGAAGTTTGATGAAAAAGAGGGAGAAAAATGAAAAGTTATTCAATAACAGATATTTCAGTAAAAAAAAATGTTTCTGTGTCAAACTTATATGCAAATTTCCAGACAGATTTTGGGAAATTTATTTTATCTACGAATCCAATATTCCAATGAAAATCCATTTTTTGCATCTAAAAGAAAAAACTAAACTGTGATTTTTACGTATTCTTTTTTTTTTTTGCACCTAAAAAAAAATCCAACTGTCATTTTTACCTATTCTTTTTTTTACCAATAACTTTTTTTATTTTAATTAAATTTAGGAAATGTTTTTATTTGTACAGATGTTTTTTTGAGACGCCAGTCACTTTTTGATTTATAATCAAAAATTATGAAAGTCCTTCTTGGTCTACGACTAGAGTTTAGGATCCACTCCGTAATAATTCTTGGTAATATTTTTAGTTGATACAGTGTATGAATTGTATTTCCTTCCTTTCCTACACTCTCAGAGCTATTCACAGCTAATGTAGTACACGTTATGACAGCTAAGCTGCTCGTCTCAAAAAAAAAATCTTCAATCGTCAGGTGTACCACGTTAATTTTTCCATTATCTTCCATTCTGCTCAGTATCAGAGTTGCATAAAATGCTATTTAAAAAGAGGGTCTGGCTTTTGAAGGGCAACCTAAGAATGACCATATAGGGAACCAATCCATATTACAGTCATCGTAATCTTTGACGACACTGCTTTACTTGAAGGGACTCCAATTACTTTGTGATGGTGTACCGAGAAAAAATGGCTTTGCAGTTATAAAGTTTCATAAATTTTAAAAAATTTGGATGGCTATCAATATGGAGTGAGACATTGCAGGAGACATGGATCTTGTTCATATCCGACATAAAATTTGAAGCATCAGGACTTAATTCAATTATATTCTTTGAATAGAGCTTCAAATTATAATCATCAATAATCTATACTTTTTTTCTTCTTTATCGGTGAAAATTGAATTAAAATTATATATAACAATTATCCAATGAAAATTAATGTTTTTTATGTTTAAAAAAATAAAATATAATTCAAATATTCATTTTTCCTTGTTACATGCATAATATTATATTTAAAAGATGTTAGAATTCTTCATAAGAAAAGTATGTGAGATTGAAATTGTAGGTCCAATGCAGCTCAGAATAAATAAACTTAAAAAAAATTAAACAACCTATAATATACGCTTTATATTTTATACAAATGGAAATGTGTATCATTTTTATCTTACATTAAGGAAGACATGCTATAAAATTAAGATAAGTTTATATTTTTAAATTTGATATCATTTTTATTTTTGTAGTTTAATATTGTAACATCGAGAATCCATATCGCCTACTCTTCTCATATTTTATTGAATATTATAATGGATTAATATTGTCACCGATAATTTTTCTTAACTAAACAAAGTTGGTTGGCCAGTTATAATCCTTGTTGGACTAAGATTAGAGTTTAGAATCGACTCCGAAGTAAGCCTCGGCAATGCCTGTAATACATATAGGGTAGAATTTGTGTTTAGTTTATTTGGTACCTTCTCAGGGCTGTTCACAGCTAATATAGTATACGTCATGACAGATAAGCTGGTCTATTCCCAAACATTCTTCAATTATCAGGGATACCACGTCAAAATTCGGTTCCTTTCTCTTTAGCATACCTGTCAATAGTATTATTTTCCACTTTGCTCATGACTATGTCATGGGTATGTCTTTAAAAAATGGCTTCCTTCATTTCTCCATGATCACACAAAAAGGCGATCTACGACAAGAAGTTTGATTGGAAGTGGATGGAAGGAAATCATGCATACAAAATTAGCTCTTTTTTTTGACATAATTAAATACTACTGGATAACTGCTTTTGGAGCACTCTTTCAAGTTTCACTTCCAAAAGATTACATTTTCTAACAACATGTTTCACCAAGTGATCCATTACTTTTATCACAAATGAGGGTTTTCAATGAAGAATGGGATAATGATAATGATTATCACGTGATAATGATTCATCACACTTTAAGAAAAATTTATTATTATCTTTTTTTTAGGGTCTATCCAGATGTTAAGTAATCTATAGCTAAACTGGGATATATTTATGTGCAAAATATATTACGTAGCAGGATAAAAGTAAGAATACGGCATTTTCATTTTCTCAAACCAAAGTTTGAACATCTAATCCCTCAAATCGCAAATTTACTGTATTTTGTAATGAATCACAACTATATTGATTGACATTGTGGCGTGGTTCAAACAAGGTACTTGTTTATAAATGTTATAAATAGTAACCTGGGCAAACGATAAATTAGCTATGGAAAAAAAAACCTTTGTTCCATTTTCCATACGCCCAAATATATTTTCCCTATATAAACCGCTTATAACTGCATATATGTATTTAAAAAATAAAAAATAATCTCTTTCCCCACATGTTTGGATTTCGTATACCCCCTCTTATGATAAATTGCCCTATTTCAAAGCACATTCCCTCTCCCTACAATCTGCATACGTAGATTGTGCATAGTCCTTTAAATAAAGACCTCTATATTTTTTATTCAACACACGAGGGTGCCCCACACACTCTTGGTCTAATTATGTGTGGAGAAACTTTTAATTCATCAAAACTAAAAAGTTTACTCGTAACTTTAAATGGAAAATCAATAATTTCATATTGCGTATCTCTATTAATAAAGCAAAGTTTGTCTTAGTGCACGTAGATATGAATATTTACTAATGGGTATCTTTAATAGCATCAACTTTTCCATCCTTCACTCTAAAAGGATAATTCATTATGAAAATTAGGGTATTTCATTATACGACCATGATAAGATAATTGGATGATTGGAGTATTCCGTGAGTGGATATAATTTGAATGAGTTGAGTTCCTTCACCAAAAATCTTGTTATTTGTCGTAAAGAATTGTTTAAAAAGTAACATTGATTCAACTTAAAAGCCATTTTGCTAGTTAAAATTATCTGTATGTTTTTTGTATATGGGTACTGATATAAGTCATATTTGAGTGTACTTTAGGACGGTATAAATGCCTGATCTAGGAAATAATAGTGCAATCGAGCGTGTGCGTTATATTGAAAAAAGGTGTATTACATGTAGAATTGACATTTTTGCATGAAAAAAAAAAGAGTGGAAGCGAGACATATGGTAATACTGAAATACTAATAACAAGAGAATAACTTTTTACATTTAAAATTGCATTCATGTAGGGAAAATATTGTTTAGTTATTTTGTGATGTATTTTAAAACAATTTACACCAAAGATAGACGAGATTCCGCACTACAGAGGGAAAAGTTAACATCACGACACCTATTAAATCATGAACAAGAAAGAGCATTCTAATTTTTACACGTAGTTTTTTCATTAAAAAAATGTCAACTCTAATTATATAAAGAGTGGTATAAAAACGGTCATTAATGATGAATGAAATCTGGGACTCTGCATTTAAGTCAGCCCATATAACTCTATACTATAAAAAATGAGTTTAGGACTCGCTCTAACAATGATAAAAAATACTTTAAAATAACAATAAATAGTAATGAATGTTACTTGATATGAAGTTTAGCAACGATTACCTGTAGCTAAATCTCAGCCAGGAGAAAGCTTAGTCTCTAGACTAAAGTTCCCTCTCCCTTATCATGTCCTATTCAAAAAAAAATATAAAGCTTTTGTTATTATTATTTAATTCTGGAGGAGAAAACATCTAAGTACAGGGGCGTCTACAGGACTATATCTATTTATTTTTTGGGCGGGGAGGGCTTCATTTTTGGAATTATTTTGAACAAAAAATTAAAAATTGAAGAAAAAAAGTAAAAACTTTGGGAAAAAAGTTTCAAAAATCCCCAGTTGTTCTCCAAAAAATTAAAAAATCAACTTTCTTATATAAAGTTTTTGAAAAAATTGAAAAATTAACTTTTTTATATAAAATTTTTTGAAAAAGTTCATAAATTACATTTTGGAGAGAAATTTTAAAAATTGCATTTTTGGAGAGAAATTTTAAAAATTGCATTTTTGGAGAGAAATTTCAAAAATCCATAACTATTAAGAGAAAATTATGAAAAATAAAATTTTAAATATTTGAATTTGGTGAAAAAAAAGATTCCGATACTAAATTTTCTAGTAAAAAGCAAAAATTCCTGCAGAGGCCCTTGAAGTATTAAGTGACGTGAAAAACAGGGTGTAACACTGAGGTTTTGTGGGTGAGTTATCTCTTGTATAATAAAAGCAAAGTGTGTCTGTTATTCGACACCTTATAACTCCGGGCAATACCGCTAATTAAGCTTTAAGTACATACCTTCAAATTTATGTAATGGGTACTTGAATTGATTACTCGATTCGTCGTCTATAAAAACTTCAATGTTTGTTACATTCATTCGTAATCATTGCGGGGATAAAAGTATATTTTTATATTTGCGTTGACAAAACTTTATAAGAAAAAGTTCTTTTCGTGAGAGTCCTTAATTAATTATTTTTAAGCCAAGTTATTATGATTATTGTTTTGCAAGAATTTTTTTTTACATTTCTTTATTACCACTACTTTTCTTAGTTTTTTTGTCGTTGTATTAGGTTCAATATTACATGTAAAGTTGACCTCATTTGGGTTTTTCCCGAAATGTGTTACGCCAACACAAAAACAATATTTAAAAAAAATAGAAAACAAGAGAAGATCCTAATTATAATTTTTACTCAATATATAAATAAAGCTCATAGACCTATTTAACTTAAATATAGGCTTTGTAGAATACCGGAGATGCCGGGATAAGTTGAAATACAGAAGAATTTTAAGTATAGTTGAGAACTCTTAAGTGTAAATTGCGGCACATCCACAGGGTTAATAATTATAATTTGTTGATAAAGATGAACGATTACTCGGCATAGAATACAACTATAATCAGGGTGTTCAACGGATTATATTTTGAGGAGGCTTGTTCTTTAGAATTTTTGTAAAAAGAATTGAAAAATTAAAATTCAGTTATTAATTTTTTTAGTAAAAAGCAAACATTCCTTAATTGGGTAGGTTAAAGCCCCTTCACCTGCGGACACCCCTGATTAATCCACCTTCTAATTCAATGAAAATCCTTCTAGTTGCTTTTGTGATAATTGGACACACATATATTTAAAATTGAGTTTTATTGTACCGGCCGAGCAAAATTATTTACCGCTGATGTAAATATACTTTTTAAGAGGTTTGGTGGCAACCAATCTGATTGTTTCGTATTGTTATTGTTAAAATAAATAAAAATCCTTCCTGTGAGAGCGTAACAACTTCCACACGTGAGACCATGTCCAATAAGGAAACAAAGAGGATCGAAATTGCAGCCCTCCTCCGGGAGTGCCTCATACCAACATTAAGGAACAGGTTGGGGCCTCGTTGAAGACAATTTACAACGTTTCCAGCCCTCGGAGGCTGCGGGTGATCTCAAACATTCCCCTAGGGATGGCAGGAAGCCCACTGTCTCAACAAGACAAGTAAAGGCAGTGTTCAAGAGGACTCCCAACAGGTCCATTGCCGACATGGTCAGAAAGATGGGAACGTCGAGATCAACTGTTTCAAGGGCATTAAAAAGGGCTGGAGGAAAGTCCCTGAGGCGTACTGAACGCCCTCTGCTAGCTGAACGTCAGCGAGAAGTCAGACTTGAGCGTGCCAGAAAATCTTGAATGATATCAAGAGCTCATCTGGACGCATCATTATTTTTTCAGATGAGAAAACTTTTATGGTCGATCCTGTTTTCAACAGGCAAAATGACCGTGTTGTGAGCTTTGAAGATGTGCAAGATAAGCACCGCTATGTGGCAACAACAAAGCACCCTGCTTCTGTGATGATGTTGGGTCTCGTGGCCTCCAACGGGAAGGCCATTAAGCCAAGGTCCTTCCGTGGATCAAATCCATAGTCCGCAACTCTCCTTGGGTTTTTCAACAAGATGGAGCACCCGCCCACGCTTCCAAGAAAGCTCAGGAGTGGCTCAAGGACAACATGAACTTTTGCCCCAAGGACTACTGGCCCCTCAGAGCCCAGATCTGAACCCACTAGACTTCTCTATCTAGGCGCACGTGGAGACCAAGGCCTCCAAAAAACGACACAAGAACATAAATGCCTTAAAGGCTGCTGTCAACAAGGCCTGGGCCTCCATAGATGCTGATTACATCCAGAAAGTCTGTGGCAGCGTCATTGAGTCAAATGGTGGCTACATTGATTAAATTTGATCACAAACTATTTTTATTATTCTAAAAATGTATGAATAATTGTTTCTTAAGTCATTTGAAATTTCATTATTGTCCACGATATGTTCTGAACAAAAATCGGTAAATAATTCTGCACGGCCCGGTATAATCTATTTTTTTATAAATATACTACGTATAAGTATGTACTTAAAATAGTTAATTGCAGTGGTGCTCAAACTGTGGTACATGAGCACCCTTTTAGTGACAGAACTGTAAATACTGGGAGGGGAAGTACAATTCTGTGTTACGAAAAAAACTAAGTATGGCGATTAGAGAAGGAGAAATGGTTCATCTGTGTGCTCTTTCTTCTTTTTTATCGATTATTTTATAGGTTGTTTTAGACCGTCATGATAGAGGTTGTAGCATCGCCCAGGTGCTGATCATTGGACCATTTGCGGAATGCCAGATACAAAATGAATTTTGAATATGTTGAGACCCTGAAAAATACCGACTTTTGTTTCTGGCTCAGTATTAAGGGATTTTTCTAGACCAATTTGGCCCCATATTTTGGCCTAGAGAGCGATCTCAAAATATCGAGTGAAATTTAACCGAATTTATCGGTCTCAATATGTATCAATATTTTCTGACTTTATGTGTTGTATAAATATGAGTTATACAACACATTTAACTAGATATGACGTCATTGTGTTGATGCTCACATTTTGAAACATAATTCACGTCATCCAGAAATCATTTATAAAATCGGTCTACACCGAATTATACATGAGAGCAATCCAGACCCAATTTTTCTTTGAGATAGGTGTAGATCGAACTTCTCAACAGGACAAAAGGACCAATTAGTTCCGTCCACTAAAAATCATACTAGTCTCAGACTGGTCAAGGATTTTCAAACCAAAACCCAACACTTGTAGTTATCTCTCCATGAATAAAGGAATATGTATAACGACTTTAAAACATATATCCGTAAAAAAACGACACTCCTTAGATTCCATCTACAAAAAATTTCATATACTAGTAAACGTTTGGAATTTGCAAGGCTAATTATACCTAATCTTTCCGTAAAAGGATATCTTCCTTTTGAAAATTGATAAGTTTTATGGTAGTGGATGAAATAATCACAACAATGAAATATCTAAGTTTTATTTTTGCATTAATATCTTTGTTCTTTCTTTATAATATATTTATTATTTCCATTTGAGCATATATTATTTAAATGAGTTTATATATAAATATTTATAACATATATATATTATTTTTTCGAAAACAAAACTTAATGTTCTTAAAAAAAAAATTTCATATAAAAGTAATTATAATTTATTTATTCTCCTTTTTGTTGCAAAACGTATAAATAATTATGATCATGCATTTTAAAAAGTACTTTTTTTCTCTTTTTAAAAAAAGTGAAATCTTCAAGGGCTTTTTTTTTATGTAATATATATTCAAGGGATAAATCATCTTATATTTATATGTACATTGTACGGATTGAGTATACATTGATAAAGCTTATGTTTACAGCAATATTTCGTATAGCCCGGATTGTATATTTCCAGACTATCACCAAGGGGCGTCTGCAGTATCATATATTGATTGATTTTTATTTTGGGAGGGGCAGATTTCAAAAATCCCCAGTTATTCACAAAAATATATTTCTTGGAGAAAATTTTTCTAAAATCTACAGTTATTCAAATAAAATTAAATATGTTAAAAAATTCCAAAAAAAGGTCAAGAAATTTAATGTTTTTTGAAAAAAAATTCAAAAATTCACAGCTGTTTACAAAAAAAAAATTTTTTTGTAAAAAACTAAAATATATAAATTTCAAACGACCAATTTTTTTAGACAATAATCAAATTTTAAGTTTTCTCCTAAAAAATCACCATTCCTTTTGAGGGGGAGGGCTATAGCCCCTACAGCCCATCTCCTGCGGACGCCCCTTTTTGCCATAGTGCAGTTTTTCACATTTCAAGATTATTTTAGTCATAAAATCCACAGTTTACTTACCTATTTACAGGATCTAACAACATAAATTCCTTTTTTAAATATAATGCGTGGCAATCAGGCTGTAGCAGACGAGGCAGAATGAATGTGGTTTCATTCTAGAGGTGAGATTCTAAAGTTTTCTTGGAAATACAGTTAGTCGCAATTATGCATCAGAATTGTGAGGAAATTATGTTTGCCGTCGAAAATAAGTAATGCCAAAAAATTATTTGAAATAATTTTTTTTAATTAAACTCATTTTAGCTCACTAGTTTTAATTAGTGAAATTTATGAAAATAAATAAATTGCTTCAATTCCTAATTGTTTAAAAGTAAGTTTCATAATTTGACATTTCTAAAATTATTTAAACGTAAATAACTCCTCAGATAGTAACGATAGGGAGCTAAAATTGACAATATCATGTCTGGTGTTATTTAAAAATTATAAATTGGCGCAATTTTTCCAAATTGGGAAATTAAAACCGGATATATTTCGGAAAAATCAAAATTTCTAAAGACATTTTTAAAAATCACTAATAGATCATTAGATAATCAATTAATCATCCACAACTATGGAATAAGGCATGTTGATTATTAAACTTGCCTAGTTTTGTATTATTTATCTATCCCTCTTAAAACTCTCAATCAAAACTTTTTTTAAAGACAAACAAATTAAACAATCACCGGGTAATAAAATACCGAAGGTCAGTGGATGTCCTATAGGAGTGTCACAAATCTTGCATGATTTTTAAAGCTGTGTAAAACAAAACTTTAAATTTATACTATTATTATGAAACAAAAAATAAAACACTTTTAAAAACCCTTTTTTTATTGCTTTTAAAAAAAGAAGTTATTTTGTAAAACTGTGTGTGTGAAAATAAGAGTTCTTAGCACACCCCGTTGTGCCTCGAACAGTCCATATCAAAGTAATCCTGTATATTCATGAAACCAATTATCCGGAATATTGGAGTTTTTTATACATACCTGTGTATATATCATGAATTTAATACAAGTTACAAATCTACGTGATGTATAAAAAAGATCATTAGTGCAAGATTGTGTAATAGAGGTTGTAGACACGTTTTTTAACGTATCTCTTTATCATCTTCAATGATGATTTTTTTAGCTGTCAAGTCGTCATGGAATAATTACGTTCATTCGAGTTGAAAGGACGGACTATTTTTGTGCATAAGTAAGGGAAATTATTTAATAAAGTAAGAACTCTTATTGAATAAATATATAAAAGAACTAGAAGAAAAATATTCTACTTTGCACTGCTAAATTTTCATTAAAATTAATCCTGAGCATGCAAAAATAACATATTTTGCAAACAAGAAAGTAAACATTTTTAATGAGGGAATCTATTGAATAATTAATTTTGATTAGTTATACAAATAAGACATTTATCAAAGAAATTCCTAAAATTAACACAAAACAGGGTCAAAAAAGCTGTTTGTTGAGCATTGCACTCCTCTAGGGATCATAGTAAAATAATGGCTGTATTAATAATTGCCCATACATTATACAAAACTATTTATCTAATTACTAATATTATGAATATTTACCTTAATACATTTTTTTACGTTTTACCATCACATCATACAGATTACGGGACATTATAGACCTGCTAAAAAATCTCTGTCAAACAATGATCAAATGTCACAGTTTGGTTTTGATGAATGAAGCGTAGGTCTAAAAACTGTCCACACCATAATTTTCAAATTTTAAAACAAGGGTCGGTTCTACCGATTCTCATCACTAAAAAAAATGCATTTCCAGTCATCTGCAGTCCAGTGTTTGCGTTTTTCCAGCTTGTTGAATTCTTTATCATCCCTATAGCATTCCCTAATGTCTCCGAAACATGGTGTCTTAGCAAGTATACTATTGAATTTCAACTAAAGTGATTTTGTATTTTCTTTGTCCTTTGAAAAAATCTCCCTTAATCTAATTTTCTTTTTTTTAGTAGGATTGAATAATCTTTGATGTGTGACATGATCCTAATCTTGATTCCATCCCAGATTCCTAACCTTATAGAAGCTGTTGAGAACAGGAAAAATATTGTCAAAATACTTTTCCTTAAATGGTATCCATTTTGCCATTTACCCAGACTTGATGAAAGGCGTTGCCATCACTTCCAATTACTCCTAAAATTATGGTTTATTGAGAATACTTTGACCTTTCCATATAAAATCCACTTTCATCGAACTCACTCGTGCAGGCCGTAGCTATAATCAAGCTTACAGGATACGCCAGGAGCACTGTCTACGACATCTCCACCAGGTTCAAAAATGAGGAAATTAGGAAAAATCCCCACATAGTGCCACAAGTGATTGTAAAGTCACTCCTAGGTTTCTGGCAGGCCTAAGGAGGGACCATCCTTGAATCAGACAACACTGGCCCGTAGCTAAGGGTGTGGCTCGCAGCACCATCCAAAATGTATTAGGAGAGCTTGGTATGACCTCCTATAAGTTGTATGTGCATCATCTGTTGACTGAGAAACAAAGGGAGGTCAGATTGGCCCACTGCCAGACTCTGCTCTTTAGGCTCCAGACGTCCAATGCAGGTAACACCATCATTTTCTCAGATGACAAAATATTCATAATTGAGCGCAAAAGGAACTTTCAAAATGAAAGATGGCTCTCCTCGTCCAAGGACAATGTCTTCTATATGTACATGTCCAAGAACTTCAGCTTGGGCGTCATCACCAGCACAGGGAAGGTCATGCCACCATTCTTCTTCAAGAAGGAAGAAAAGGAAAATTCTAATGTGTATGTGGAGTGATTGAGTTCCACTGTACTTCCGTGGGTACATGCAAACGTCCCTGAGTACTACGTGTGGCAACAGAACTCTGCCCCCCTCCCACACGTCTAAGATCAGCCAAGAGTTCATCAAGACCAACTTTTACGATTTCTGGGTCCCCAAGACCTGCCCTCCACCTTTCTCCCTTGCAATCCGTTGGTTTAATTCTTCTAGGGAAAGTTGGAGAGGGAGGTCTACTCAAAGCACCACAACAGCGTGGACTGCCTAAAGGCAACCATGAAGAAGGAGTGGGCGAGGATCTCGGCTGCAGAATCGAGAAATCGAGGGAAGTCACATTGAATAAAATAATACATAAATGGCAAACAAACAATTTTTGTTTTATTGCTTACATCTCTATCTAGTCTACAATTTTTATCCGGATTTATTAAAATCGGCAACCTTGTAGGTATCCAACACTTGGGCCACATCCTCTAGATTCTTGACGATGAACTTAGTGTTCTAGGAATTTACTACACAGTTGACATTAAACATTGGTATAATAAATAAAATTGAGACATATCGTATATAAAAAATAACTTCAAAATAGATATTTATACCGTTCAGTTATTATTTAGACAAACAAACAGAAGTAAATCATTACTTCCGTGTAACTTCTATGCAGAGGTAGAATAAAAAATGAATTTGGAATATTAGAGGCGTTTCCATTTCCCCTAAAAAAGATGATAATGTTGAGTCTTCTCGAAGAAGTCAAGTCCTCAAAAAAAAAAAAAAGTTATATGTATATGCTACTGGGTATATATATATATATCAGGGTTGGTGGAACCAATTAACAAGTGGGAAGTTCGCGATTTTCAAAAAATGTTGTAACATATTACATAATTACGCCATTTTTAATTGACATATTTCTTTTAAAAAGTGATGTGGAAGAAAGGCAACGGTTCTTTTGGTTGCAGCACCAATAAAAGGTCAAAATATACTTCTTAAATTTTAATCTGTTTGGTTCACAAATTTTAAGAACATTTTTTTCATATAAATCGATAATTGAGTTCACTGCTTTATGGGACCTAATGTTGCTGCTCCTAACGTAGTTAAATTTTGTCTTAGTAAAAAATATACTCATACCATTTCATTTTTTGTACGGTTCAAACTATGTATATTAGCAAATATCGTACTTCCCACCTTGTCAGTTTTCTACACTAAAAAACTCTAGAACAATAGTATCACCAAATCTCAACCACGATAATTGTGTCGGTCCTTATTAATTCAGTCCAGTCCAGTTTTAGAAGCAGTTTTAAAAATAAAAATATATGAGATACGTATTAGGAGCATTGCACAATGCACAAATCTTATAAAAAATATTTATATTTTCATTACAATGCACTATAATACAAACAAATTAAATTGTTCATTAATTGGTGTATATAATTTATTCCCTTATATAACGGAATAATTTAAAAAAAGTGAAAAAACCATCAATGACGTTACCTTCTTTAAGGATCGACAAGTTGGACTGAACTAGACCGGATGGGACCGGACTAAACTGGACAGAGGTCCTCGGTCCTAAATAAGGATTGAAAAAACACTATCAACCACTGACTTTTATGAACAGAGTTGTCGAAAAAAATTTAACTTGTTTTAAAGTTTGGTATATATCTAGCATGAAAGATCAACGAATCGAAATGTTGTTCTTCAAAAATCATAAAGGAGATTACAAATAGTTTGTTCATTCTATATTATTCTGATTGGTCTCTACAACAACTAAGATTATTTTTGTTTTTTTTGCAATATGGACTAGCATCACGAATGGCGGATTTTAGGCCTTCCCAGTTTGGGTGTCTGGTAGTGTTTGGTTATCCTTTTTTGAATAATTTATATAAAATTCGAAGGTAGACTAAATACATATATATATTGTTAGGTAATGTATTGTTTAATGAGTGCCACTTCTTGTTTTTCTTAGTCATTGACAACTTTAAGAGCGTCGATTAGTTCAAAGGATTTCTTATAATCAATGTTACATGGCACAATGTTCGATTGACTTTTAAATTTTTTTTCATAAAAAAGTCTGCTAAGCTTTGATGAAACATTTTTTTTCTCTGAATTTTGGGTCTTGTTTTTTCCCTACTTTTCATTTCAAATTTTATTTTCTTTTTGGATGCCAAACTGACTCGACTATCAAATAGAGGCAAAATAACAAGCTTCTCAGATAAATACCACAAATATTTTGTTTCTTTTGTTTTTTTAGACGTTGTTTTTGAAATTAGACTATTGATTTTGGAATAATTATGTAGTTAATTTATGAAATTCAAATAATGGAGTAGAGCATCTGACGCTGCAGAAGAATTTCAAATATTAACACAATAAAGATATTTTGCTCTTATTTGGAAGTTGATCTAAACTGCGACATAAATAATCCAATTTTGAGACTATACAATACGTAAGACAATCAAGGAGCGTGATACATTGGACAAGATGACATAAATTTTATTCCATGTTTTGGAATACCACCAAGAAATATTGTTGCAAGCTCCAAAAATTATTTATAATAATCTCTTGGAAGACACTGTTTAATATCGATAACTTGTTGTCGTATATCTTCATTGTGACATAATTTTTAGTATCTCCAATTCTAGGCTCATAAATAGTTAGTAGTGTCGATCGTTCACCACCTTTTTTGAAATCTTTTAATGAGTACAATCTCTGGAAAGCTAAACTAATTATGAATTCCATAATATCATGCCTCCATGTCAATGGTCATAACTTTCTCTCAATCATTTTTTCTAATAAAATACAAGTTCCATATTTTCCATCTGTGCTTGAGCTGGTTGTATCAAAACACAAAGCTTTAATATTGGTGGGTACTCCCAATTTTGAACGGGTTAAAAAACTGCATTAGCTTGTTCTTCATCTTTCCTAAATGAAAGGGTGGGAACACAAAGTAAATTAGAAGTTCCTTTTCTAGAAATTGTTATGGGGAGACAATCAATTATATCTTTTCCAATTAGATTTAACATCATTTTAATATCTTAATGTGTTACAAGAGAAACGATACATCGATTTTTTTGATTATTTGTAGCTATATTCAATTATCTTACCACGAATAACATTTTGTTTAAAAACAAACTAATCAATATTTTCGCCATACTCTTCACTGATTCTGCTAATATAAAAACAGCTTTTCAATTATGTACTTTAGTGCAATAAAGAGTTGATACAACTTCTGCTTTAATTAAAGTACGGTACGGTAGAAAGAAAGGTTGTAAAGGGTGGTTCTTCTAAACGTTTCACCCCGAGAAAAAAAGTAAAACGCTTCTGTGACTTTACTTCATATGCGATTTTATTCAAATCTTCCCAAAAATCAACATCATAATATAAATTCGGCATTCAATCAATAAAATTGCTGTTAGCTCGGACCACACATTCTCAACGTTCCTGGAAATGTCCTACTGCCTTCTTGACGGTCCCACAGGAAAAGTCCAGAATGACCTCCTTATACCAGCTGTCAGGAATCTTGTGGTGCTGTAGGGTCCTTGATTGGAAACCCGTTCAGCATTGCTGGGAGATCTAAGGCCGGGCTTTCATGATGATACAGATCCCAGGAAGAACTTGTTACACAGAACACTGATTTAGACCTCGGTATTGACCTTCAGACCCTGACTGAAGAGGAAGGGCGGCATAACGTGACCCTCACTACCGACAACGACAAGAAACATAACTTGCTGGGGGTACTTGGCCTTCATGACCCTAGGGTTATTATAAGGACATTTTTACCAACCATATATTGTTCCTCAAGTTATGCTTCTGGGTTTGACATAAATCTTTATCATCTGAGAAAAACCTGATAGGATACCACAGCTACGCACATAACAAGGGAAAACTTCTAACCCTGCCAAAGAACGAGAAGAGGATTACCCGAACCAAGGCTTTGATAGGCTTCTGTTTTAGCTTGATCAAAGCCTTGGTTCGGGTAATCCTCTTCTCGTTCTTTGGCGGGGTCAGAAGTTTTCCCTTCTTATGTACGTAGCTATGTTACCGTAAGATTTATTGATGAAACGATGAACAATTTTGTCCACTTTCGGGTCACAAGTCTTCCAAAAATCCTGGTCAGTGGGTACTCACCATTCTGCTTGTTACGTTTTCTGAATTTTTGGACGAATCGAGTAGTGCAACTGACTGCTTTAGTCAAAAATACATTCTCTATTTTTACCATTTCAATTGCACAAAATACACAAAAGTGCACTGATTTTAAGTAGAGGTATGATTTGTATGGAAGCATAATAAATATAAAAAGTGAAATTATATATATACGAATGAGTCTGTGTGCACATTATTTTAAGCAAAATTATGGTTATTGATTGATGATTTCATTTGGATAATATACTTATACATTTAAAGTATAATTAAGAGATCCACCCAAGAAATGACTCAATGACTACTACGCCTCATAATAAATACATTCATTTTCATAATGCAATTGTTTATTAGATTATCATCAACACCATGATCCTAAATTAAGAATAAATGAAATGCAAGAGCCAATATCATTTGCATAATCAGCCTACACGGTAAGCTCCGTGTGGGATTTTGACGAAGAAGAAGGAATATGTGAATGAATATATAATTGCATATGTAAATATGTTTCTATGCATTCCACACATCTGCAAGTTTAAATGGATTTTTAAATGTTTAACCTCTTTGTAAATATACAGAGTGGAGACACAAACCATACAGCAGAAATTAATTAGAATTTTATTTCGCTTATTTTGAATTACGAGGGTTCATTACGCCACATAAATGAGAGTTGAAACAAAAAAAATAATGAATTTCAATTATTCATAATGAGGTCTGCCTCTTTTGATAACTTCGGCCATACGGTACCAGAGCTTTGGCAGTACAGGGCAACCTCGTGCAGATCCAGCATTCCCATTGTACTGTTTCTGGTTTTGCACTATTAATTTACACTCCCTGGGTTGGTGGAATAGTCCAAAGAGGTGAACTAGCCCACAAGGCCAAAAAAGTACAGGATGTCTTGTCCACAAAATGTCCTCACTTTTGGAGCCCACATTTTTGGCCTGCAAACTGTCTGGACCTGAACCCATGCCATTTCTATCATAGGGAAAGGGTGGAGTATGAGGGTTGTACCAAGAATCTTTCGTCTGTGGAGGTCCGGAAAACCCCCATTACCGGTACAATGACAAATTTGGATTTGTCAATGCTTCTGACACCGTGTGGCCAAGATTATCAATAAAGAGGATCTCATTAAATGTAGCTTTCAAATAATAAAAGATGTACGGTTCTATCCCATATAATTTGTTCCATATAAGGCTTTCAAGATTTTTACAATCCATTTGGACCATCCTGTACAACATTGACAAGTCCATTACAGCCCCATAAAGCCCTGAAGTCAAAAATTCTAAAGTAACCGAATAGCTGACATCTAGCCAACCTCCATGTGGTCCTCTTCTAGTCCTGACCTCAACCTCCCTGGACTTTGCAGTTTCAGGTGTTATAGAGAAAAATATCCGCCACACATCTTATCCAAATTTGACAATAATGACAATGTGATACGCCATGGACACGGCTTTCATCCCCAAGAGCTGTCAATCTATTTGCCGGGGTGTCGAGACTGTTATTGCTTGTAAAGGAAGATACATTGATTAAAAATATTTAGTTAAATATAGTATTTAAACATATCAACAATTTGTTTTGAGGGGTCTCTTCTTGCTTCCGTAAAAAAACCTTTGTTCGTAACTTAGTCATGCTACTGTGAGTTTTGGGTACTCACTCTGTACATTTGTAACAAATGACTTATTGGAAAACTTTTGAGTAGAATTGTATCGATCCTTAATATAGTACTTAAAAGTCTTTGAAATGCGTACCAAATTTTAAGGCGCCCTCTACAAGTATCATTTTATCTAATATTATAGTAACACCTTAAGTTTATTTTATGCAAGAGAATAATTTGTCATTTCGAGTCGGTTTGGATCTTTAGATGTAAATCTTCAAGTTAATTTTGGTTATCCGAACCTTCAAATCCAGATTCAAAACCAAAATTAAACGGAGACTTGTTGCAAATCTTATAAGCATTTTACGGGAACTTTGTACCTAAATAAAATTGGATCCGAATTAAAATTATATTTTTACTGATTATAATAAGGGTAATTAAGTGTAGTCTAAAAGGTGAATTAGCTTACCTTTTTAATATAGAATATAACTTCCCAAGAAATCTTCAGTTTTAAACTCCATTTTTCATAAGCGCACTCACACGTAACTCCTTAATACTTTTTATCAGTTCATATTGTTCTGTCCTCAAGAATGAAATAATGATATTAATAGTTTGAGAAAAAAAAATGATGGGATGGCTGATGGGTGCTGATGGCCCGAGGATAGTGTTCGATTGCTAAACACCACCGCTAATTCATCGAATACAACCTAGGAACCCCCCTAACGCCAAAAAATAGTTCCAAGCCGTCAGGTTGCGTGGAGTATTCCGGGGTGCCCCTTGATCCTTAAAAAACACGTATTGGGTATCCTCCAATATATCCAATATATAGCAAGGAACCCATCTAATACAAAAAAAAAATAGTTGCAAGCCCTCAAGTTACTCGGGGTACTCCTGGATCCTCAAAAACCACTGCTAATTCATATGATACATACAAGGAATCCCTCTAATACCAAAAAATAGTTAAAGCCCTACGGGCAATTTTCTGCCGGACAATTTTTACAAGGGTAATCTTCCACGTGCAATTTTACCCAGGGAAGTTTTCCGCACACAGATGAGTACATTATAATGATGATAAATTATTGTGCTTTTTGGGATTCCTGGGAACCGATAATACTTAAAAAATTATTGGGAAAATGATCTATACAAATAAGTTTTAGATTTCATTTTTTAGATCCTTTAAATAGACATTTTGTGCATAATAGTAGCCAAACATGATTTGTATTTTCTCCTAATCGATTGCGTATGTTTGTAGAACAAATCCCAAGACTTGGAAAACTGTGTTTTGTTTCGGTAGAAGTTGTTTGAATATTTAAGAGTGCTTCTTTAAATGTAGAAGGACTTTAGCTTCATTCAAACCCCCAGTTTGGCCAATCAAGGCTTTATTAACTACTTTACCATTTACTTTAGCAGCATTTTTCTTATTAAATAATTCCTTAAGCTTTACTTATAAGCTGAGCCTTTTGAAGTTGAAATTTGTTGTTAAACTACCACAGTTTTCATTACTTCTTGATTACGAGGCTCGTTTCCACTTGAAAAAAGTATTTCCACCAACTCAATTGCAAGCTTGACAACTTTTGTTTTATTAATGACAATAACCTCTTTTAGTTAAATATTAACTATCATGAAAATACTGAATGAGGTGCATTAGTTCAGACTGACTTCTCTCAAGGACTTTTTTTAGATATGCTTTGAATTTGACAATGGCTAAGGCCTATAATCATTCTTAATTCATTCAGCACAGATCAAGAGAACTTTTTTATCATCTAGGAGCTATAACCAAAAGAAGAAGATGGATGTAATCAAAAGAATAAACTTTTACCTAATTATCCATATCCTAAGCTGCTCGAATTAGGAGTTTCGTACTCCAGAAGGGACGAGAAGATGAAAATTCATCCGAGATATCTCTGTTTAAATTTTTTATGACGTGATTGCACTGTGTTTACAATTTGAAAACACATATGACGTCATAAATAATTTATATGTAAAATCAGTCTAGTCTGTATTTTAAATAAGATCGATTTTTGGGTGACCGAAGTAGACCATATTGTACTTTTGAACCGTTCTATACCGATTTTTGTATGAGACCGGTCTAGACTGAACTTTTTTAAGTACCAAATTAGTTTGGTTCAACATAATTCGTAACGGTCTCAGACCGGTCTAAGATTTCAAGATTGAAACCCAACACTAGTAGGTAGTCATATAACTCTATATAGTATGTAACTTGTTTCTAAATATTAAAACTAATTATTATGTTATTTTTTTCGGTTTATACTGTACTTTTATAAGCAAAAATGTATTCCCAAAACATCAACACCTTGTGAGTATTGTTTGTCCGTTATTTATTAACATACAGTTTTCCTTATTATTAATTTGAGAACTAATTGGGTAAAGAATCAATAATCGTTTGACTATCCTAATACCGCTAGCTAAAAGATTTTAAATTGTTTCTAAATTCATTATAAAAATCATTAAAGAACTCTAATGTATTCATAGAGCACGATTGTACCTCTCTAATACAAAAATACCGACTGTATTTTGTTGTTAGCAGTTGATTTCTTCGTCTGACTTCAAGCGTTATGGCTATTTCAATGTGTATTCTTTTCGATTAATAAACAAAGTAATGAGTTACAAATTATAATACATATACCTACTGCCCTGTTTCCAAAAGTACATGAATACAATTTCTTGTTTGTCCCTCGTATTCGTCGTATATACTAGACATATTTTTATTTCTATGAAGAAATTTTGGGCTATCATATACAATATTTTTGTATACAAAACATTGGGCTTTCTTTTTGGAATATTTTTGTCAAATATCCAAAATAAAAATTTTCTGGAAAAAAAATTCAAAAATCCATTGTAATTCATAAAAAATTAATTTTTTGGAAAAAAAAATTGAAAAATTAAATGACATTTCAAATATTAAATTTTTTGGAAAAAAAATAATCCACATATTAAATTTTCTAGTAAAAAGCAAAAATTCCTTCATTTGGCGGGGGGACTAGAGTACCTCCATCCCCCCCCCCTTCGGACGCCTCTCTATTTATAAATATAAGATATGATAAAAATCTTTGCGGGCTACAAAAACCTTAGGGAGACTTTTTAGTATACTACCACATAATTTTGGACCTATTTTCCTTTTTGATGAAAGGTTGAGAGATGTAATAAATATTCGCCTTTTAATGTCCCTTTATTAGCCAATACATATATTCATTCATGTGTCATGAGATTATATAACTGATTGTGTACTTGCTTGAGTAAGTGGTGGGTGTACCATGTCATTATAGCAATGGAACCTCACATAAAATACTCACAGATTTGTAATGTATTTAAATGATTAATAATTACTTAATCATTGAAAAAATAAAGTCGAAAAAACATTTACAAATAATAAATCCAAAGTGGGTTTTTGCTCATTTGTCAAGAATAAAAGATTACGAATGAAATTGCTTGAAATAAGTCTTTCATGTTTGCCGAGGGAAATTGGGCATGAGCGTTGTTTACATATACAGAGTTTTCCCCGCTTATTGCGGTTTTTGAGAATAAAGAAATCCGTGTTCTACGTGTACTTTTTAGTATTAAAACCTATAAAGTGGGAGAAATTATTTTTTAAAGTTCCCTTCTTACTATTTTCCTTTGTTTTATTTTTGTATAACAAGAACGATAACATTTTATTCGTCATTGACTATTTTGAATAATGTATGCCACACAAGATACTTGTAACATTTTATTTTAACCAGGTATTTACTTAATTTTTAATCTGGTCATTTCAATACTGTAAAATTTAAATAATCGGAAATAAACCTATTCTTATTCAGCAACCTTTTTAATTGCAAGTTTGTATAATAAATAATAAGCAAAACTTCTAAGTCTAAGTATCAAAATAAATACTTAGAGGACCCTGAGCAAAATAATACACTAACATTATATATGAACGAACTCATCACAACTATAAAAACCCTAGTTGACCCTAATATATAGTATTATTATATAAACAAAGTGTCAGAGAGTGTCGCGTCTTTCAGGAAAATAATACAACTCCTAAATTTTATTTATTTTATTTTATTTCCTTTTATTTAATATTGTTACGTATTAAGGTGGAACGTAAAATAGATCGTTGCAAATTTATGAATAAATAGAGAGTTGCGAAGGAGCATGTTGAAAAAGGGATCCTCGATCCTCGAGGATACGAGCAATTCAGTACTAAAAAGGTAAAAAGATTAGGTACATATATAAAAACATAAAACTAAGTACATCTATAAAAATGAAAATCTAAAACCGGGAGAATTATCCCACCCATCTAATCAGGATAACAAATCAAATAGATGTCAAATATTAAATATAAGTATGTTAGCTGTGAAGTATTTCTGTTGCACCTTCAAGCTACATAATGTCACACGACCTTGCTGATAATATATATTTTTTTAGTTTTACTCATACCCTATTGGCAGTGGCGGCGATATGAAATATTTCATTGGATACTATGGGGATGCTTGCCATAAGTGAGATTCTTTTGCTAAAGATATTTTATATGTGTCAAGTAAAGCAAGAATAAGAAAATATATAAACGTACAAAGTTTTCATTTCAATATTATATTGCTTTAATAAGTATGCAACAAAATCAAAAAAGGGCTTTCTTTCTATTGACCGTAGCACTTGATGAAATTCCAGAGGCAAATTGTCTTCATTGATTCCATAATGCTATGCCACGGGTAAGAACACATTCTTGTTGAACGTTTTGGTGAAAGTGCCTGAGCCCCTTTCATTTTATTATTGCTTTCTGATGAAAAACAACGCCTCCTCTCAATAATTAATCGGGCCAGCACGAGATAAAACGGGGAAATCCTCAGTGCATCCAAGTTTTTAATTTGCCGTTGTTGGACCATTGAGTGTCAACGATAAATGCATCAAAAAACCTCAAATCATCAGCTAGATAATTATTTTTTTAGATCCGTTTTCCCTCTTTAAGGATGAATATGTAAAAAATAAATAGTACCTATCTAAAAACTTTTATCTTTCGACATATTATCATATGCATTCATTTTAATATCAGTACCACTCAAAACATATTGGTTATAAGTTATAACCAGACTATAGTAAATTATTGATGTGTAGAATATAATAACTGTTGAATTATGCTGATGACCATGATTCAAAATAAATTAAACTAATTTTTAACTTAATCTGGGAAAATTAAAAACGAAAACAATTTTTAAATTATCAGTTTCAATAATCATTTAAAAATACGAATTTTTTGACTGACGAGTTTTTGTGTGAGCAAAAGTGTTAGGGTGAGTAACTAGTGTATAGGGGAGTCACGAATATTCAGGCGATTAACGAGTATTCAAGCGAGTAACGAGTTACGCTCGTTATTCCTCGAGTGTTTTTTTTAGAAACTCGAAAATACTCATGTAGCAAACTTCAGCTCGCAGCAAATTACTATAAATATTATTTACATGAATCAAAGGAATGTGATTTATTTTATCAATTGTCATTTTTAGAAATTTATAGCAAAATTTAAAATATTCAAGAATTGGAATCGCATTGGGAATTTTTTGTGTCCCATCACTACTTTTTATCTTTTTGAAAGTGAATCTTTCTTTTATAGTTATGTTTTGAATTAATTGTATTTGATGTAACTCTTGTGATGGACCTATTAGCGAATTTGAATATACATTCATTTAGAGCCACATATGTGAGTAAAAATTCATAATGAACTCGACCATAACGTTCAATTATTTTGTTTTATATCTAGCCAACCCATGCTTTGAAATGTAGGTTATTACGAAACGACTTGCCTTTGTGAGCCATACTGAATGGGAAACAATGACAATTTTCATTTTAAGAAGTTATTCATCTGCAATTCCTAAGAGAATCATTTTTGTAATGAGATAAACATAAAATTGATCATTAGACAAATCCTCAAGGACACTTTCAGATATTTCACGCAGGAGGAAACTTGAACTTATTTTTCTGAATTTATAATCTAATTCAAATTCGTAAACGTTACCGCAAATAATTTTCCCAAATTTACCTATTTATAATAAATAAACACATAATAAAGTTTATATATATTATTGATATAATCTAGCAGAATCTATAAAGAACGACATAGGCTTAGGGTATGTTTTTAGTCTTGTTTTATCACTCATTATAGCAATAGCTTCCATAAAAAGTGAGCAATATGTAGCATTTATAACATAGCATATATATTTAGACAAATGCTCATTTTCACTGTACACTGCAGTTACCTCTATACATGAAAGGGTCAATGGTAAATGAAAATTAAATGAAACATGTTAGCCTAGTAGTTGAGCAATGTTTTTAATATAGAACTAATTAATGAGGCTCAGAAAATAGTGGCATTCCTGAAAAAAATGTTGCTACGCCCCTAGGTATACCTGATCTGTTCCTTTGATTAATTTTGCAATTCATTATTATTATAAATATGTAACACTAGGACAAAAATGGGTGTGGAAATAATTTGAATGTATTTTCCCAACATTTGTTACTCAAAAAATTTGCTTGCTTGCTATGTCAAAACGTTGAGACCATCTAAATAAGGAATATCCAAAAACAAACAAGTTGGGCGGATAAAATCTTAGTATCTACATGACAACTGATAGAAAAATCAAAAATATACATAAATTAATAGGTAAATTGACATAAGTCTTTTATATCATCAATCTCTCGTACATCTGTTTACACGCAAAAAAAAAAAAAAACTGCACATCAAGATTTTTTTCTTTCATGATAAATGCATTTCTAAGCACTGAGTGTATCATTAATAGCAATTTATTTCTTTTGATTTCACTATAATTTACATTAAAGATATTATTACTGATACAGGAAGCGTTTTTGTAGATACAAAATTAAAAAAGAACCTATTCCTCAAGACATGATGATGGGAGATTTTTTGATTGACGAATTAAAAAGACAAATATGTAGCTAGTTGTGCATTGTGGGCTATAAATCGGGAATAATAAGACTACATTTCAGTTTTAGTTTCATTTTTGAATAATCCCTCATTAGTTGTATACCCATAAACAGTGGTCAAGTTGTAAAATCAAACAAGGGGGATGGCTAGCGATGGATTCGGATTATTTCTCCACCGATATTTCTTTTGAAAATAAAATTGATCAAGGTGCAATTTTAAAACAATATGTGAATATATACGAGGTTGCTATGAAAAGTTTCCGTCATGTACCTTAATCTTAACCTGCAGGTCTGAAGTCATTTTGCTGGCTAGCATGGCAATCACACCCTTATCTGCCTCTCACCAGATACAGTATTCCTCTTACCTCGACTATAGATCACCTCCTAATGAAACCACATACATCCGGTATTCCCTGATTTACTCGTGCTGGTCTTCAATCACTGTTCTTTTTTTTATTTTTACATAAAATATGTTAAAAAAAGTTAGACGAAGTATTAATATAAAAGCAGTGTGCATATTTATTGTTTAAATTACACGAAAGGTTGGATGATTTTAGAGCATTTTTATTGAAGGGTATGATTTTTGAACTTTTAAATTGTAGAGGGGTATGCCTTCCTCCCCCAAAAACTCGAGCACTACCTTTAAACCTCCAAGAATCTCAATCTGTAAAAGCACATGTTAAAATCCAAAACACATACAATGATTTATTTTCACAATATCCAATGCTATAAATCAAGTATTTTGTATTTTACTTTAATTTTTTTTCTTTTGCTCTCGATTCCAAGGAATTTTCAAAGTCTCCTTATGTTGATAAAAAAATTTCTTCTTTCCAATTAAGTAATAATAAATAAACTTTTAAACCCAAACTTCATCATAGTATGGGGACCAAATACATCTTTTTGCATTGCTGATGGGCGTCAGATCAACAAGCATTACATGGTATACAATATATTGTCTTGGAATATATTTACAAGTTGGGGAGGGAGATTCTATATCAATAACGTTATAGAAATGCAACCTTTCACTTGCATTACATAAATATTACTCTTAGTCTAACAAGTGAAGGTCATTAGACCTTAGACTCTATGATCCTATCGCCACTGTCAGCAAAGACACTGATTTACACCTCATGAAGACTTAATTACAGCCATGGATCCAGAATGAGTTTTCAGAAACCCAAATTTGCTGTAAACAAAATAGAGTGCCATCCGATTTTTTGTTGCAGTGCGCATCTTTGAGCATTCTTGATCTTTTTCTTCTTCTGGTTACAGCCCCCAGGAACCCCCAGAGGTATTGTGGAGAGACAAGTCAATGCTGTTACAACAACCAGCCAAGACTAAATAGTTTATGACCCCTGTAGAGGTTTTTTTAGGATGATATACTACAGAAAGCTGTGTTTACCACATACATTAGTATTTTTAAGTGGCCCTTTACCACTTTGCCTCTGTATGGTGCTATGATGGAAATACATTAAGATATTTTGAAAAACAAGAATTATACTCTGCACCAATAGCTATTTGTGGGTAGATATTCAATCAGATTATGACGCTGGTTTTTTTTTATTTGTATTTTTATAAATACCATTTATATACGATTGTGCTCTGAAAACTTTCCAAACTCAATGTGAAGATAGAAGCACTCGTACGTAAAAGTTAATTATATCTATCTACTATAGGGCCCTGACAAGCTTAGTAGCTAACCTCGAATCATAATCTTCCCCAACCTCCCCCTTTTTTATTTACACCGTCTCGAATTCGATTCGAACAATTAATGACAGATACATTTTATTAGGACCGAACTGATAGGAGTGCAGTCTATTAAGTTTTTAGACCGATCCAACACTAGTCTTGAGTAATTTTTCCTAACCCAGGTAGCACTGAAGCATTTAGGGAGCACTCTTTTAAAAAATACATAGGTTAACATTAAAGGATTCAATGGATCATTTAGGTTACCTAAACAATGATCTTTAGATATCTACGTGGCGTTTGATTGGATAAAAGATTATACGTCGATATACTAAAGATAATTGTTTATGTCAACCAATGAATTCTTAGCTAAGGAAGGGAAGACTTTCGCAACCTTTCAAAACAAGTCTAGCAAGTAGGATCCATCTTGATTTTCACTTCACGGAAGAAATTTGAGTGCACTGTTTAAGTAGAAGTTTATCCAAGAAATCGGAAAACTCTGTGTCGCGCCTGGATTCCGTAGTGGCTATAGCCGAACTAAGTCTGAGAAGAAGGACCGTCCTCCCGCTAAAAAATGTTTCCATATTTTTCCAAAGGATGATGAACAACGAAGTCTTTGGATCAAAGCTCTCTCTAATAACAATTAGGAGCCTTCGAAATATTCTCCTATATGTGACCTGCATTTTTTATCTTTCGACTATAAAATTCAATCTGAGGATACGAACAAATATCGGCGTTAGGATATCTCTATAAAAATATTAAACAAGGATGTAATACCAACCCTGTTTCCAAACATGCCCTCCTTTTTTTTCCAAGCCAGTCAAAATAGTAGGGAGCAAAGAACGTCTCTCTTCGACTTGGATCTTAAAAGAAAATATTATGAATAAAGTTTATACATTCGAATTAGCCGATACTATTTCTTCCATATCAGAACTAAATTTAAAACCTGATGAAGCTTGCTAACCCAATGCTGTTTATTACCACTTGTACTCCATTGATCATAAATTTAATATTTCACCATATTAAATTTTCGGAATCACATGAATTTTTCATCGGATTTTGTGCCAAATTTGATTAAGACTTATCAATTAGAATGTGGTAAGTATGTTAGTTTGTTAAAATGTACATGCATTAATAATAATGTATATTTCAATTTTTCAGGTACAGGAATCAGGAACTTTAATTTCAACAACTGAAACACATCATTGACAATACTCATTTTAATAAGTATGATATTTTATTGAACATACTATTTCAATTCCTTGTCCACTTCCTATTTTGTTTCTGAAAATTCAACTGAAACCAATGTTGAAGAGGAAATAGAATAATTTATTAAGGGTCTCCAAAGCATCAATCCTCATTTGGATAAACATCAAGAAAAAAACTTAGCTTCCTGACATAATAGTTATCCCTCCTTCTTAAAGATCCGTCACAGAGGAGGTACACCCCAAAGATTTATGCTTTGTATATGTCATGGAAAAAAATTTCAACTGCTTTATACGGAGAGCTCCGCAAATAATTCCTTACTCCTCCCACTATACATCGACTTTCAGAATTGTCAACATCACTTAATTTAGAGAGAGGACTTTCGGAAACAACCGTTAAATATCTGAAGACTCGTTTGAACTCTTTTCAAGATCATGAAGACAAAAACATAGTATTGTGTTTGATGAAACGTACTGCACTAGACGAGTCGAGTACTTCTCTGGATCTTTTTTTGGACTAGGACAATGTGAAGAGATATCCAAGACAATATTTTGCGTTCTGATTAAGAGCCTTCATTTTACTTATAACGACATGATAGCGATGCATCCCGTATCCTTATTGAATGCTGTAACTGTAAAAAAATTGTTTTTGATCGAGTTGCCCAAGTCTTTCCCCAAATTGGATTCAAAGTTCGTGCCGCAATTTGTGATGCCCACAAAATAAATCAAAAAAAAAAAAATCCTATGGGCTTTGTCAGGAAAAAAAATAAATAATTGCGAGGGACTGTTCTCAGCTTCACTTTTTAAAAGATTTATCATGTTGGCTTGATGAATGGGAAAGACTCGGAGACAAATCAACAAGTATCACCAAGGATACGTTTTTAGCAGCTATACAAACATCAACTGGACTATCTATGATGTCTCAAGAATTACTGGATGAGGTCGACATCAGCCATGTTCTTTTAGAACAGATAAATTCTGATCCCATTGAAGCTCGATGTGGCCTGTTTAAAAGAAGATGCGGCACCAACATAAATTTGAACGTAAGCATCTAATTAGATGCAGAAAAGTGCATAAGAATAAAGAATATTATTAAAATAGATATTCCTTTTAAAATCCATAAAAGATATTTTTTCCTTTGATGTTAACAAATTGAACGCGAACATAGAAGCCTTAAACATTATTTTCCAAATTAAAAATGATACACTTCTTAAATGTATTAATAACTCAAAAGAAGAGCCTATTATTTATTTTTGTTCGGGATATGTAAGTCACTCATTATGTAAAATAGTTTCTTACAAATCATTCCAATTATGTTCACTTATAAAAAACAAAAATTTTATGTAGATGGGTTCTCTTTTCCCTCTGATGAGGAAAAAACTACTTTGGCTGATCAAATTGATAAAGGTAGACTTACCTGTCCATCAGATCTTGTATTTCTAACTTATGTTTTTCAAATTTAAAAGATAACCGGGCAATATTCAATCAAATAACTTCATCTCAAAAATCTTGACAAATATTTATTGGAGTATTTTTATATATTTTGATATTATGCTTCAGACATTGGCAAAGCATAATCTTCGGATAATCATATTTTTAACAAATATGATCCAAGTATAGCATGTAAAATTTTCAACTGATTGACAAAAAATTACATCTCTGAGATAAACGATAAAATTCATGAGAACAAGAAAAGAATTGGATATCCACATAATAAATCAAAAGAGTTAAAAAAAACTAGCAGATAGTAAGCAGAAAGCCTTTATTATCAGAATATATTCAATGCTCCAAATAAATTGTATTGTTTGCTAATGTTTAAACGCAGTAAAAATTAATTTGCTCTAATAAAAAATGTATTTCGAATCTGAAGCAAAAAGTGTATTTATGGCACTAGGTGAACAATAAGTTCTCGTTGCATATAATTTAGGGAGAGTTATCGTAGTGTAGAGTCCAGGATTAGTTATTATAACCTCAAGTCCAAGAAAAGTACGCATAGCGCCAGGCTAATGCGTTCTCGTAGCAGGCAATTGAGGAAGAGTTATCGTAGAATCAAGTATAGTACGAGTCATTATAATATTATTGGTCCTTGAAATCTGAGTCTGAGAAAGAAGAGTAAGGGAAAGCTCAATATTAATATTAGTGAACTGCATTGAATCTATCTAACGGCTTCACAGTGTTCGATCCGTCCAGGTACTCTACCTGCTATATATTTGAGGTTTCTATCGATATGGGTAATTCCAGTTCCAATTATTCTAATTTACAATGACAATATTCAAGGAGCTTTCCACTCAGTTCAAAAAAAGGAACTAAAATTTTTTTTTTTTTGTTTGTCTCTATTTTGTAGATCGACAACTGAAGCTATATACACCTAATTTATGTAATATATTCTTATAGTTCTTTATTATGTACTTAAAGTTGATAATTTTAGTAAGAATACAAAAGCGTGCGAGGAGAAGGGAAGAAATATTTATAGCATCATTTATTAAATAATATACATTTTCTTCTATCAAGAACATTATCAATTACCGCCTTTATTATTCAACAGAATATAATATTAGATACTGATAGTCGATAAAGAACTGAATAAAATGCCTAAAATAACGTGTCCTTCGGTCTGGATTTCTAGAAATGGAGGCCCAGGAATTTGGAAATACTTACTGGACAAGAAACAGATGGCTGATCGGATTTGTCGATATAATGTGCCTTGAGTCCCCCGTCTAGAATTAAACGCCACTCATTATCCTTATCTCATATCAAGAGTATGGATCTATAAAATCAAGTTAACGACGAATATATCAAGTCAGACTCTAACTTTGATCTCACAAAGATACTTATTGCATACCCTTATCCATTGCTAATCATCCTACGTTGAAAAAAAATTATGGAGAAATACACGGGCAAACCTATCCCTTCCTGAGGAACCATCATTAAATTAATGGAGGATGTTGGTAATGATGTAATTTATAGAAATACCCCCATTGTAAATTGTGAAGTTGAGGTAATTTTCAGCATGTTTTGAGTCATCCACACCAAATTACGATCAAAGTTTTCAGTAAAAAGTATAAAATATTTAATAATTTCGAGATAGAACTCTGAATTTTGTACAATCTAACAGTAAGTATTCATTTTTTTTAAATCTAACCATAAAATATGATTCTATTTTAGCTAAAAATATCAAGAATTGTGATATAACACTCATTAAATGGCAAAAACAACTGCTTAAATGGGCACAACAACGGGGGTAGTTACATTGGGTGTAGCATTATAATTAGCAATTGTGCGTATCCTTCATGATAATAGTTGTTATATAAGCATAAATAACGGGGGGGAAATCTTTTTTGATGCTCTTAATATGGAGTAATATCGCCAGACATTACTATATAATTAGCTTTTCCTCTAAATCTGTAGGATTGATTTAATTCAAACATTTTTTTTATTAGTATATTTATTGTCTAATTTTATGATTTTGACATTTACTTTATTATTAAAAATTATTTAGATCTCATCGGTAGAGATATATCACAATTGTGCACAATTGTATATAGCAACTTCAACATGAAGAAAAATTACAAATTTTTTTTTTTTGATTAAATTCTACGTCTGGCTTGTGTTTTGCAACGTAAAGTTATGACATATTTAACTGAATTCCGATGTCAGAACAAGAAAATATTATTTGGATCAATGTATTATTTCAATATTCTGTATATATAATTTATTGTTATTAGTCAAATGATTCCAATTGTTTAATTTTGTATATTTAATATAAATGTATTATAGTATTTTATATTTTTATATATTTTAGTATGTAGATTATATTTAATTTAAGCCTTCTTTTTTAAACTTGGAACTTCTAATATATTTTGAAATACTCTACTTTGTCGTTCCATTAGCTTATTATTCTGAGAATGTGGTTCATAATGAATTACAATTTCATGGAGTGTGCCGTTTTCAAATCTACTGTAACGGATAAAAAAAGTTGAAGTCAATTATACGTAGTATATCTTCATTATATAAATATATATCTTCGGCACTCTAATACTAAAGTACTCCGCTAGGGGTAACATACATATATATACAACATCCCCCATTTTTTACATTAATATTTTTTTTCTTTTTTTAAATACAAATATAAACAATCCATCTTTTCTTCCTTCAAAACTCCACCTTTCGTACTTGTGCCAGAGTTCTGACGCCGGGTTGCTTTCCTATTCTTACGCTCTACCTTCTCCCATTTCTCTTTTCGATTTATCCCTCTCTGTTTAGGTCTGGTACCTTTACGATGTCCCCTCTCTACAAATTTATTTTTCGAACCACTCGATGATATTCATTATAATAATTTTCACTAGCCTTTCGTTGCTGTTCCTCAATTTTTCTCAGTTCCTCATCATCTGGCTTCCTTATAATCCTTGGCACCTTTGTTCTGACCTGCCTATTAAAGAGGAGCTGAGCAGGTAATTTTCCATTTTGTAATGGAGCCGAGCTGTACGCCAGTAACGCGTCTTCTACATCTCATTTTTTTTTTTTTTCAAAAAGTTATTTACAGTTTGCACGCCTCTTTCAGCTAAGCCATTCTGGTGTGGCTGTTTTGGACATGAGAAAGCCTGATGAAACCCCCAATCCTTTGCAAAATCCGAAAACTCCCGACTCGTAAAACATGGCATATAGTCTGAAACCAACTCTCTTGCCTCTTGAATTGCTCTTATTCTTCCAGGATCAACCTTGATTCCATTTGCTGATATAACGTAGCAGAAAATTTTTATCGTGGGATTCCTTATCAATCCCAGCGATCAAAATGGCATCGATATATACATGCACGCCTTCAACAGAATCTAATAACCGGCACAGTTTCGCCTGGAAAACCTCTGGTCCACTTGCAATTCCGAACGGGAGCAGATTGAATTTATACCTCCCTACGGAGGTGATAAATGTAGCGAGGAGACTACGGAAATGAAAAAAGTGTCCTTCTCTCAGCTCAAGAACGATTTATGTAATCTCTGCACGACAAGAGGGTATAGTTGGGGTATTTTAACAAAATATATCGCCTTTCCAGATTTCTTCACCTAAAATATAGTATTAAATTCTGAATGTTTTGGGCTGTGACTCAAGCACATGAGGAAGTCAGCTATCGTCAAAGCGGAAATCCCGGTGACATAACTCTACTTATAGGGCTCTGATGTTTACATAATAACTGAATATTTTTATCCTTCTGTTTCTTAATTGTTCATCAGCTGAATGCTTCAATAAATTGTCCTCGTCATTCTAGAGAGTAAGCACTCTATACTTTATTTCTTTATGAATATATTAAGCGTTATCTCGCTAACACAAAAATACCCTATGTCAAGGTTAATAGAAATATAAGGTTTAGACCATCATATAATCGGGCTTGCTAGAATTTTCAATTTGATGTATCGTACCGACTGCAGGGCAAGAAAGGGAGATTTTGACGTCATAGTGAATAGAAAGTGTACCAAATACAAAGTCAGAAAAGGCCAAAAATAAGAACTGGGACTACGTTGTAGGCTAAGAGAGAGAAGTTTGGTATCTTTGGAGTATTATTTACATTTTATAATAAATATATATTACTATTAATTGATTATTATTTTTACGATAATAATATCTATTCGCCATTCCGAAAAAGTGTCATGCATTCGCGCAATGAAACTGTTAGGTATGCAGTTGCCATTTGTGATTCTCCTAACAACATCATTTATCATCATTTACGATGGGATCCCTCAAGTAGGAAAAAATGGGAAAGTGTTTGTCATCCAAAGGACCCCTTAGGAAAATACCCTAGAATTTGTGAGAATCATTTTGAGGAAAATGCTTATAAAAGGGATTTAAAGGTGAACTGCTGGGACTACTTTTAAAAAGAAAAGAAAAAAAAGATGCTTTCCCTTCCAGAGGTATCCTACCTGGAAAAGGATTTGAGTAAGCTCCAAGGAAAACGAAATGAATTAAGATAGTGGACCATTTTGAAGAAGATTTTAATTAAATATATTTGGAGTCATTAGACAAATCAATGTAAAATTAACTCAAACACTTGTGTTAGGAAAGGTTAACGTATATAATCAAGCTTGTGCATCCCGGATTATATACATTAGCAGGGCTTCTAATACCAGAAAAGATCCACTCATTCTAGAACTCGAGTAACTAAGGAAACAAAATACAGATTTACACGAAAAAGGGAAAATCCTTCAATCGGAAAATAGATTATTAAAATCCAAATCTAATTTTATGGAAGCGATGAAATGAGAACTGGAAAAGAGATTTACAAAATCTCAATGTTAACTCATTATCAGTAGGAAAAGGTTTGGAAAATGGAATGATGAGGATTTTGTTATTGGGCTGATACTGAAGTCTCTTTCCTCAAAAGCCTACCGTTACATTCAATCCAGTGGTCTACTTCCGGTTCCTATTGTAACAACCCTCAAACGGTGGATCCGAAATTTTAAAACAGCTCCTGGAATACAATCCAATATTATTAAAATTATCACTCAACAAATCAAATCCAACGGTAGAGGCCATGGATTGATTTGTTTCTATGTTTAACAAATTACAGGTTGTAGTATCACCAATGCACTAATGTATATACACTAATCTTGCATCTCCTTTTATGTCCTATTTTGAGCGAAGCAGATTCAGAATATAACATAGAAATTTATCAAGAATTTGATGATATAATTTATTCTCAAATCATTAAAAGTGAGATTGAGGAAGATATAAATAATGATGAAAATACAACAGAACAACCATATAATGATTTAGATCTTCCTAAAATCTGTGAAGATGAAGGATTTATTTATGTTGCTGGATATGTGGTCAAATCATTACATCAAAAATTTCCCCTCTGGGGTGTAATACTTCCAGCGTCTAAGTTCATGGCTTAAAAAATTGTCAAGGGAGGGGACTGCTTCAACCATCGGAATATTTTCGGAATTTTGCAAAAATAGAGAAGCATTTCATTAAGTTTCATGGGAATTTTTTTGATACCGAAATATATGTGATGGATCGACTCATCAGTATAACTCTGGAAAAGTATCCTAAGGAAGAATATGAAGTTATAAAAAAATTTATTCACAATCGTACACTAGTTAGTATATTAATATTGTTAACAAAACTAGTATGAAAAGAAAAATAGCAAGTAACGTGCGAAAAACTGCTCATTTCATTAGTTAAAAAATAGAGACGGAAATTACTTATATATTTTTTTGAGGCTCATTATTTAATTTTAAACAATAAACTTTCGAAATGTGAGCCCCTTTGTTCTAGCTAAGTCGAAAAACCTTGTCAAGCAATTCCTCAGAAATTGGATGGCCAACATTTTTTTTAAACACAACTGTAATGCTATTGGGAGCGAAGTTTTCTTCTTGTGTCAAATCCACAAAGAGTCAATATGGGAATTGTTTGAGTGTGGATTAATCAGTTCTATTTCAATAAAGTATTTGCTTTAAGATACTTAAGTTTAATTAAATCATTACATAACGATGCACACTATGATTTTTTTTTTTTAATTAATAAAACCCTAGTATATGTAATTATGTTGCACTTTATCACAATGACCTATTCTTTAATGCCGGGAGTGACGAAGTAACACGACCTTTTGTTAGATTGAGCTCCACACACTTACCAAGGAGTCTTTATCTAGTATCTTCTATTTGATGAAGAATGCTTATGATAATTTATAGCCATCCTAACAAACGACAGTCAATACAAGTAACTTACAAGTAATTACAAAATATATATATGGATTGAATATATTGTTCTTGGATTGAATGATAGAATTGATAATGACAAGGGTGAAGAGTTAACACAGAATAACTAATAAGTAATGACTAATAATCCTTCAATTTAATTTTCCTAATTGATTTGAGTGAAATTCGACAATCTTCTTCGTTCCTCGCTGTAGTCCACTATGGCAAAGTGATCCTCTGTAGAAACTGAGACTTAGCTTAATATGATTCACTACGACGTGGAAGATCCTCAATGTGTTTGAATGCTTTTTCAATAAAATAAATCAAGAATGTAGATTGTTTCTTTTTTTATACGATGGAAAATGTAAACAAAACACGCAAACTATTTATACACTATTACGTCACTATTAAAAGCGTAGTGGAAATCAAACATCGGTCGTGAACACATTCTGGTATAACCCTGTATTTCTATTAACCTTGTCCTATGTATTTTGTTGTCAGCTTTCGATTCCCTCTTCTCCTTTGATACGCCATGGCTATTTCATAATTTATTCTTTTTGACAAATACACAAAGTACTAAGTTATTCTATACATATGCTTCGTTTCCAAAAGAACAGGAATACAATTTCTTGTTAATCCCTCGTCGTCTTAGCTAAGAATTCATTTTGTCAACCTATGTATTTTCTGAAAAGAAGTGCATTCTCCATGTATATAGTGCTCCTTGCATAAACCGATTTTTGGTCAAAAACTCCTGTCTCAGACTGTGAACCGATGTATTTTGGGTTTTCCATCACTTTATGGCCTGATTTTTTTCAATCCTATCTATGGGTCTTGACTCATAAAAATATATGGAAAAATGGATAAAGATTTTATGGTAGCTATATGAATAAGGATATGCACTGTACGTCGAGCTATTTTATCGGCTCACTACCTCGACTGACAAAGTGAAAAGAAAAAAAAATTGAAAAACCATATTGTAGCTAACCTTCTGCATATTTGTCATTGTCAAATGTTAATAATTATTGGCTGATTAGGTATTTATTATTATCATAAATATCATATAAGCTATTTAAAAAATCAAAATTCTACCCAATAACCAGGAGCGTTGGAACTGAAGCTACTTGTACAAGCAAAGTAGAAAAAAAGACATATCAATCATTTCCAAATTAGTGGTCTACGGCGACACTTTATTTGTCCACTCTATAACAAACTACGCAACCTCCATAAATTACCCATCGTAATTGAATTAACAAGATCATGGAATTCTAGACATATGTAATAATCACGCATGCAACTTACCTTACTTTTCTTTATTTACTATCCTGACTGATTATTTATTTTCTTTCTTTTCAACCAATCACTCCTGTTAGATTCCCCGCGTATGGGAATAAAAATTCTGCATGATCATTCCAGGTCTCTAGAATTCCATGACAAGATGAATTTTCCAAAGTGTAATCAGAGGAAAAAATTTCATACATCATGAGGGAGAAAAGATAAAGTGACGTCATATGGTGTCACGGCGTTAATTTGCGAACAATAAAATATACACTGTATTTAGAGTATCAGCTGTTGATGTTTTTGTTTATTTTCCTCTCATCAGTATTCTGATTAAATTTTATGTATTGTACACACCTTTAGTTATAATAAGACTATTTCTAGTTATATTCATACTTTTTTAAGTAGCATAATTTTGGAATTTGCAGAGGTTTTTAAGTTGAAAGAGATCAAACAACCGAGGAAAAAATAACAAACTACATTATATATTCACTACTAAGTATCAAACTTGTAATTTGTAACATAATACGGGAAGTTCTTTGAATTAAACTAAGCAATAAATTTAATTTATATTTCTAACAAAAATAGCATGTTGAATTTGAAAAAAATAAACATAACTCATTTTAATAAGAAACTATAAAATATTTGTTTAGTTAACTATGTATGATATGCCATAGCTAAAAATATAATTGAACATGTTATATTTTAGTAGAACAAATCAATGAAATCCAAATAAGGTTATTTTCTAAATAAATATTTTTAAATAGTTACAAATAATGCTGTATAAAATACCTAATATTATATTAAAGAAAAGATAAAAATAAGGTTATACATTAATATAGACAGGGAATAATAATATGTATATAATATGACAAATTGACATGTATACGTATCATATAAATAATAACCGTTCTACGGTTATCAAAAATTATTTAAGGAAAAGGTATCATTAAATTAGGTAGCTTCAAAAACAACATTAGGCCTATTTATTTCATCCATACATGGGTAGGTCCTTTGAACATGAGGGAAGTTTTTTTCAGAAGTATATGTACTATTATAATATTACGCTCCAATTATACATTACTATTGCTTAAAACACTTGGGCATAAATATTATGAAAATTAGAAATCATTTCAAAAGTATACACAGCCATCAAGATATTCCTACATAATTATAATTAGTAAATAACTATACTCAATGATTTGAAAAATTCCAATAATTAATCCTGATTTATAGGGCCTAGGTATTTGACTTCACCATTGGAAAGGTGTGTACATAGTCATGATGTCTAAAATTACATGGTATAGTAGAGCGTTTTTACATGACGTCACAAATGAACAGAACACGCTCCTAAACTTGGTAGTTATTTTGGTAGATCAAGGTTCATATAAATCATCGAAGGTTTGACAACCATATAATATGGCTTGCTTGAATTTTCAATTTGATGTACAGTACCGAATTCTGGGCAAGACAGACATATTTTGACGTCATAGTATATAATACTAGAAATTATATAATTAATATTAATAGTAACCGTATATTTATTTGACGCCACTATTAAAAAGCGTGGTGGAAGTCAGACAACAGTCGGAAACCCGTTATGGACGGTATAACCTTGTAATTATATTAACCTTGGTAAAGCTAACTACAAAAATTAGTACATGTTCTCCAGTGCTTGTTCGCTATGGTGAAACCTTCGTCGTTGAAATACCTAGTTACGAAACAAAATGAATAAATTTCCATAAAAATCTTTAGGAAATTTCATCTACATATAATGGCTTTAAATATGGAGGGAAAAACAATAAATAAGCTTTGATAAAAGACCAAGGGATTTTATTTTAATAAAATGAGTTTGTTAAAAAGTATAACCAATAAGGATGACTTTTAAGTGATTATGTAACGTAAAATCGCCTTAATATAGACGTTTTTATAGTACTAATAAATAGTAAAGATTATTGAACAGTCATAAAACAATGTAATGGAAAATGTGAAATTTTAAAGTTACAAATATTATTTATATTACTTCAATAAATAAAGATACATCGAATGAACATAAAAGTCTAAAAGCTTTCTTATTGGTCAACTGTAAAAAATATTAATATAGGTAGGTAAATATATATATATATATATAATTTTAATCACTTTTTGGTACTACGAAGTGATGGTTTCTATCTATATACATACATAAGAGGTCATGATATTGATTCAAATAAAAAGGATCGATATATATACACATATATATGTAGGAACATTGAAGTGTATGTATTTAGGTAAATTATTTCTACTCCATGCCTTTCATTCCAAGTCAACATCCTCTTATTAATACTTTGTATTCTTTAGTAACATTTTGGTATCATCATGATAACACACAAGTAGTAGAAGTAGGAATTAGCTAATTAACTTATATCTAGCTATTAGTAGATGAATCATTCTTATCTAAACGAATAAAGGACAAATCTTTAGGATCGAAATATTTTAAAAGATGTTTTTTTCTGTCAATCTCCGTATCTAAATCCGTATCCTTTTCCATGCCTAAATGTTTGAGTACAAATTGCAAGTGAAGTCTATTATTTAATAATAGAAATAATTCGGGGCATATTTTTGAATGCATTCCCAACATTCGTTTAATTACGTTATCCTGTAAAAGAAAGTAAAATAAATATGAAATTGGGTAATAACTAATAAGTATCTAGGTACTTTCACAAAAACACTTGCAACTTACTTTAAAGAGGAAAGGAGTGTCCATATGGTTTTGATGAACACTTCCTTCTATACAATAGGATTTGTGATTAGAATTATGTTCAAAAAACTTTGACTGCATTTTGATATTTTCGTCGGATATAAAGGATTCGTTATTTATAAAAAGAACAGGCTGAGAAATTCTTTTAAAAAGGGAACTATGCTCGTTTTTTAGAGAGAAAAACCAACCATCAAATACTGTACCAGTACGAAAACGATTATCGTAAGCCAAAGAAAGTAGAGTGGTTGCACCACCAAATGAATGACCTATTGGATGAATAATTATATAAAATAATGTAGTATTCATGACAATTGTGTTGTCATCAATAAGTATTCAACAAACCTGAAACAGTTGCATTTTTGGTATCCATTGAGTTTTTAAAACTAGACAAAAATTCTTTGTCCTTTGGCTTACAATTATTTTTGAAAATGGCTATATTTTCAAAATTTACTATTCCGGAATTTAAATCCAACAGCAAATCCAATGTTTTCTTTACTTCTTCTGACCTATATTTGACTTGTTCATTCCGAACCATGTACTCATCATCTTTGGTATCAAGTCGGCGATAAGGAATACCAGTCGAATTTCGAAGAGAATCCGATGATTCTACGTATGGTAGAGTATAACAAGCAGATCCATCTCTAAATATAATTAATTAAAGATATTATTACTACTTTTTTTTTTTTTTACTTTTAACATCAAATTTGATTATGGCAGAATATTAAACTCATGCACACTAAATATTATGGTCGTAATATTAGACAACAGTTATAAAAATAAACTGGTCGATATATTTTCTACAGTTACCATACATAGAAAAAACTAACTAGTAGTATAATATTTTTTAACAGTTAATAAATATTGTATTAGCCAAGGAATTAATTTAATTTCTTTAGATATTTAATGTTCAAGTTTTTGGATCCCTCGAGTTACAATCATTTTATAAAAAAAAAAGTTTTAATCTAAGATACTCATTCAGTGATTATTTAGTGACAGTTTGGCTTTCCATCCTCAAATGAGCATATCTATAGTTTCAAACAGTTTGCTTAACCCCTCTATTAAAAAAACCAACATTATAAGAACCTCATAAAGAGGAACATATTATCAATTGAAATCAAACCAGAAATAATCAAGAATCATGAAAGGGGAGTCGTGTAAAGGATTTAAACATGTTTTATGGCCATCTTTTGCCCCACAAATTTTTTGAAGCGTTCCACTGCCATGTATAAATTTAAAATACAAATGTTAAACGTTAAAAGGGACAACAATAATTCTATTTTTGGTACTACTTTCAATATTGTATTGTTTACTATTAATGACCATAATAAATAACATAAAAAAAGAACATTTTATTACTTAATTATGATAATTGCTTGACTATATTTAAAAAATAAATAAATTGTATTTATTCATAAACGTAACACGAACCTATGCTCAACAGCAGCCACTATAAACCCATAAGATGCGATATCATAGCATATTCTGCTATATATGAAGGGAGCACATCCTAAGCCATGCGAAAAGACCATCAACGGCCAACTTTTTTTTCGAGATAATGTTGATGAAGGTATAATGGGAATATAGACGTCTCCATTCATGAGTTTAAAAAGCTTAGGAAATATAGATTGTGGTATATATGGGGAAATTCTTTGAAGTTTATCGATATACTTGTAATCATTTCTCGGCGCCCAACTTGGCCAACTACCAAGTGCAGACTATTAATTATAAATATTATTTATTAGTTAGAAAATACCAAATTCAAAAGATGATAAGATAAATAGTATATGTGGTATGTCAAAACAAAAAAAGTCTTGAGAAATCCCAATTATTTTTTTAAAGCCATAAATATACATAAACGACCCAATCTTTAGTTGGTTCATTATTGGACCAGAGGTGGCAAACTCAAATTAACTGAGGGCAACATAAGCATCCTTAAAGGACCAAATGAAGTTGTAAAAATAATAAATTTAACCAAATATATTAATAATCTAGAAATTATTTTGCTCGCCATGAGTTTTACACCCCTGTTATAGAGTCATCATTTGATTTATATTACTTAATTTGAAACTTATATATACTTTCTAATATACTACATCATAGCAGTGCTCAAATTGTGGTATGCAAGCTCCATCAGGTGTACCACAAGACTTTTATTCTAATAAATGAAGTATGCATGCTGACTGTGACCGATATTTTTTGCAATGAATCATTAATTAATTAATAGAAATAGATCATATTAGTTCAAAAATACAAATGTAAGTAATCCATACTCATTCTACAAAACATGTTTTTGTATTGAGGGCTCACATAATATGTAAAAACTATTACAAGCTGAATACCTGAACAAATGAAATTAAGCCTCCAATATATTGATTATCTGACCATGTTGGCCATACATTATGATATTCAAGACATTGTGCATCCGTTGGGTAGTAGATCCTCACAAATAATCCAGATTCACCATTTTTTGTATCTAGATCAATATAGCCAACAGAATGAGGTCCCATAGGTTGAGGCAAATGACGCTTACCCTCAGTTGAGGGTAATGATGGCTCGGAGGAGTTATCTTCTTTCATAGTAAATTATATTCCTGAAATGATATTAAAGGTATAATAAATAGTTATTAATAGATATGAAGATACAGTACAACGAAAACCAAATTATTTTTCTGTATTCAGGAAATTGTTATTGCTTTAGGCAATTAAGTCTGTTTATAGCCAGCATTTATTTACAAAAGAACTCCTAGCTTGTAGGGTTTAAAAATATATATAATTTATTTTACAATCATAAAATCCAGAGCTTTTTATTGTATTTTATAGCACAATAATGAATATTTTTTGACAAAATATTTATTTTAAAAATGCATAACCCTAATCCATTTCAGTCCATTAATCAGAAACGTATGTATATTTTCAACAAACCTTTCTATAATACGATGACTTCCTGATTCCAAGACTATAATATATAATACATAAACCTAGTCTCTACTACATTTTTATAAATATATTTTTTGAAAGTATGTTTAAAAAAATAAATGCAAGACATGTGTTCAGCCTCATTATTTAGTATGGTTGGATAATGAGAATATAGTATTAACTATTAAACACAAAAAGACTTTGCGTGTGTTGACGCACAACTCGCACGTATACTCTGACTCACATAGCGTAACCGGATACAGGTATTGTCAATGCAAACCTGTACACAGTCTACGGTCCATGAATGTTGTAAATAATATCCATATAATGTACGTATGAAATGATTCGCGTATGGATTACATAACTCCTAACTTCATTTTTAATAAAATCTTAAAATAGAATCATAATTCTATCCCCTTTCTGTGTCAAGATAAAACAAACGAATACTAAAGGGAAATCAGAAACATGGAGGAATCAGGAAAACCTCGGTTTGTTACAAAAAAAAATACTCATTAACAGAGACGTGTCATTCTTTACGAGTCCGAATTAATTCTCGAGTCTTCGAATTAGAGTCCAAATCAAGTCATGAGTCATTTTACTTCAAGTTCGAGTTGCAATTTAAAAGGACTTAATTACGACTCCAGTCCAAGTCCCCAGCTCTGATTCAATACTAAAATTCAATCATATAAAAGGATAAAGTAATGACACAAATCTTATTATAATAATTTGAAATTATTGAAGATGTTTGTAAGTCTCAAACCTCTAGTTCAATTCAAGTCTTACTCCTTTAAATTCGAGGCTGGGTACAATTTTCTACGAGGGAATGGATCAATTTTCCTTAAACTACCTAATCAATATATATTTTCGCAATGTTTTCATATTTCAGAATAAACAATGTATGTACAAAGGTCAAAGCTGATCGAGTTTCTTGATATTTTACATAATATTATTTCAAATCAAATTACATAGATTATGACATTTACTGATAATTATTTTGAGATAAAAGAAATGAATTATAGTAAAACCTCGGGTTGCGAGTGTTTTTTCCTTTTGGACACCAATTATTATTGACCAATTTTAATTGGAATAAAGAACGATATCTAAAATTAAGATCAAGTTTCATAGTAAGCCCACATAAATTCACATAAAAATAATGATATGAGAACCATTTAGCTTCTAGGTACGCCATGCGCGGTTCTATGTAGATAAAACTAATTGAAGGATTAATTTCATAGCATTTTTATTGTTTAAAACCAATTTTTATTTTGTTTTAGGAGGATTTAAATCCAGCCCAAAGCCTTAACACCAGACTTGAAGTCGTAGGAGGATCCTTGCTATCAAATAATCAATTAACTCTTTTTTAAGAAATAAGTCTTTGTTTATCAAACAGCTTTGGTTTAAAGATTACGTATACATATACCACTGTAACCTATAATAATATGTACATGTAGACCACAGTATTAATGATGTATTTATTTATTGAACTACATACCTGAAGTTATGTAGGCTCTGTTACAACGAAATTGATTAACTGATTTTATCAACTTATATTATTATTTATTGCTGCTACAATGTCAGACATGAGATAAAATTAGAAACGAAGATGTAACGAGTACATATATTCCGTGGGAGGGGGAAGATGATTGTGTACGGAGTAGCAATCATACTCATTTACGTAAAGATAACAAATGACTAAAAACATTTGGCAAAGATCACTTGAGTTATCAAGGACTTGTACGCAACAGGGCTATTCACATAACTATTCATAGTCCATTGAAGTTAACTACCTACAAACTTAAAACTATAAATTCTAATGAGAAATATGAATCATACTATGAATGAAACCCCACACCCATTATGAAAAGTAATTATATCTAGGGACATAGCATGAATCAGTTATTTTTTAACAGAGGCTCCTTGGACCCAGAGGAGTTATTAGCGTGAGAGTTAAAAAAAAAATTCCAAGAGGCCCTTTTTTATATTATTTTCGAAAATATTCATCGAATCACGTTCTTTTTTAGAAACAAATCTTCTAGTTTATTATTAGAATGATGACCTTTTTATGCCTTCTTATGGTTTAAAAAAAAAAATTTATCCATGTTTAAAGAATTATTTCTTTATATGACCTATTTCTTAGAAAAAGTGAATCATTTTCTATTTGTATGGCCTTTGTATAAAAGTTTCTTCATAGTATATATGTCTATACTATTTACATTTTTTTCAAAATTATATCCAGTGTTGGTCCCCCAGTCAAAAGCGGTGCCTGAGACAAGTGCCCCTTAAAACGACCCTGCTTGAACCCCTTCACGATACCTCTGGGAGATATTAGATAAATCTATATTAATAAAGCAATGTATGTATTTCTGTCTGTGTATTTGTGTGACCGATATTGCTTATGTTTAGCAACGAACTCATCAAAAAAAAGAAAAAAAGGGCTTACAAATTATGTTGAATACAAGTTGTGATATTGATTAAGTGCAACTTGTATAAGTAAATTGTACAAGTTGCAACCCAAAAAATGAGATGAATAATTTTGACTTTGATATGAGGATAATGCAATAATTGAATCTGTGTATGATCAAGTTATCAATGGTGTCATTTTTGAAATAAAAATACTAAAACATAAATATTCTATGGCACATTATCAAGTTCAAATCCATCCAGTAATATTACTCATAAATGCATAATAACCATTTTATTTTATAGATCAAAATGAAATGATATTTTCAATTAATAGTTGGTGATTAGAATGACCAATTTCGTAATTAAATAATGCATTTTAAGACGAAAAAATTGAAACTTTTACAATTTACTGTTACAAGGTGCAACTTGTACATCCAACAATGATATATAAGATAAAAAATAATGAATGGGACTTTAGATAAGGTTTAGCAACGAGCGGGTGTACCTAAAGCTCAACCAGGTAGCGCTCTAAAGACTTTAATTGGTTAATCACTTCATTTTTTTTTTCTAAGCTGTTATTATTATTATTTCATTCTTGAGGAGAGAACATCCAAGTATTGAGTATCTACATGAGGGTGTGCTAATGAAAAACGGGGGATAACACTACGAATTTGTTAATAGTTATCTTTCATATCGTTTGTCTGTTAGTCGACGCATGATTACTCCGGGCAATATCGAGTACTACGACTCATAATGAATAAATACTTTCATCCAACATATTTTATAAATGAATATTAAAAAATGTCATAGGGCTCTGCAGTTATCAAAATGCATATCGTATTTAATTATGAAGCAAGACCTTCAAGTTCTTATACTTTAAGAGGTATAACAATTATTAACCTTCTTGATTCCAGGGAAAATCATACAGATGCTGCTTTGTAGGTAAAAATATTTACAGTTTTGTTTTTTCATTAACATAATAGAATAATAATAGGGATTCGTAATATAAAAAAAATACTTGGCGTGCTTTATGTAGGTGCACCATGTAATTAAAAGTCGTTTTAATTACGTTTATAACAGATAATCTACTCGTACAATTTATATTAAAGTAGTCTTTCCATTAAAATTGTTTTATGATAACAATGAACATTGATAGTAACAGAAGGATGTCGTTGGGATGAAGAGAAGAAGGAGAAAAATGTGTTTTTTGTAAGAATGCGTAAAAACATTCGAGTCAAATGTTTGAAATATTCTACATGCCTAATGTCGAAGTCAACCCATGTACAGTTACATGGATATTATATTCAAAGGAGTGCTCAATTAAACGAAATAGATAGAGTATATATTATTATCGTGTGTGTATAAAGGTATACTGTATAAAATAAACTCTTTTGACAAGTTCTTACAATTAGAATAGATTTTTCCCACATAATTCTTAACACATATGTAGTGCCCAAACACAAAATCAATCTTGAACAAAAAGGAGAATATCCCCATTTACTCTCTTTTAATTCGTACAGCCCAATATTTCATACACATACTTGAGTCAATTATAGGCTCATTATTCAAATTTGTGGGATGAGTTAAGATACTTAAGAATTTTAGCTTTAGTTTACAACCTTAATTTGACTTAAGAGACATTTCATATAAAATCGATCAATGTATCCTTCTCTTATTGTAACGATCAATTGCGTCTACTTAAAGTGTAATTTTCCGTTCGTCCCTAGGGTTAATAAGAATATTTTTTTGATAAAAAGTGATGATAATGTGTCGTTGAAGAATACAAATGTGATCCCAACTCCATTTTTAGAAAAATATTTCTAGCTTGTTTCCCTATTGACGGACCACATATGTTATGTGTGTAACAACAATTACGATGTTCTTAAAATAGACTTTATTAAGTCGTATTCCTAAAAGTTGGTAATAAAACCTGACTTTTAACATATCTAATATAAAGCTCAAAGCATGAAAAAAGGATTTTAAATAGATCTACTACTCCTTTTCATTATTATATGTTAAATAGTCATTGAGTATTATGGCATCAAAGATATGAGATAATATGAACATTTATTAGAGCAATTTATATTTGTAACTTTAAAATATAATTGAAAATAGAGTAAAAAAATAAACATTTTTGAAAATTGTCTAATATCATAAATAAATAAATATATATTTTTTTAAGAAATTGCAAGTCAATTATTCTAATTTCATAATTAATTTTAAGAGTCCACATACAAATTATTTGTTGTTAGAATCAGGGACAAAAATGTAATAAAATAATAATGACAAACTATATATTTTAAAGGAGAAAATAATTAAAAGTTACTGCAGCTATCAAATGAACGAACGGAGCGTCCACAGGGGAAGGGCTGGAGGGGATGTAGCACCTCCCCCAAATTAAGGAATTTTTGATTTCTACTAAAAAAATTATATTTGATTTTTTTTTTTTTCAGAAAATTTAATTTTCTGTAAATAACTATATACTTTTGAAATTGTCCTCCAAAAAATTTAATATTTAAATTATTTCCTCAAAAAAAATTTATATAAGAAATTTAATTTTTGAAAGTTTTTTCCAAAACAATTTAGTTTTCCAAGAACAGCGCTATGGATTTTTGAAACTTTTCCCCTAAAATTTTTATTTTTTGTGCATAGTTTTCTTTCATTTTGATAAAATTTAATATTTAAAATTTTTTTCAATAATTTTTGGATTTTTTTTTTTCAAAAAAATTCCAAAAGCCAAGCCCCCCCCCCCCCTACACACAAAAAATAATTATATATATATATAATCCTATGGACGCCCCTACCAAATGTTCCATTATTATAAAAACAATAATTCATTGACGAGTTCCCAAATCTGGATGACGGAAATTATATTCATTACTCCTCTTTAAAATATTCGTGGAACAAAAAATTCAATGCAGGAATGACCAAAAATATACATAATTATGGAATTAATATATTTATGGTAAAAATAACCTTAGCTAGAAATGATAGTTACTTAAACAATTAATCTATAATTTACAGATCCTTGAAAACAAATGACGCGTACTATGCAGTTAAAGATTTCAAAATAAAATTAGCCGTAAGCTAATTCAAATTAGTATAAAAGTAGCTAAAATGATTATTGCTTTACTAAAGAAAAATAAATAAACTTTTTGACTACTATGGTAAAGATGTATACGTTATGTAATTTCAAAAGTTGAAGGATTTACCATAGTAAAGGAAGCATTGATGAGGGGGGTATACATAACTTAAAAGTTAATTAAGTATACTATAAATGTACATAATATATGTTCGTATATATATATATATATCCAATATGCAAAACAAAAATACATGTCATTAATTGTAGAAATATTAATTAGATTTAAAAAAATAACGTAAAATTATTGCAAATACAAATTGGAAAAAACAAAACAAAAAACAAGCATTTGAGTTGAGCAATTTGAAATATAGATACAAATTATTATTTGCATGCTGTCCCTTCACCGTAATTAAAGCATGTTTTAGTAAGTTAATTAATTAGATATGAAAATAAAGCTGTTTATTAGTATGTAGATATATAGTAGAAACAAGATGATAAGTTAATTTCATTGTCAAAGTTGAACTCTGAGATCAGAAGGAAGAAACGGTGACTTTTTATACTCTTGATTATAAATCTGTTTCAGTGACTGAATAGGTTCCAAATCGAATGGAATTTAATTTTGACTCTATGAATTCCTCATCCGGAGCTACACTCGAATTTTCACTCGTAGAAGAGTAACTTGGCGACTTTGTAGATGAAGATGGGGGCCTTTGTATGACAGAAGCTGCAAGTAAAATATGAGACGAAGAAGATTGTCGTGGAGTAAGATCCAGAATTCTCCGAGGCCGATCCTCAATGCATTCTCCCTCCAAAGATAAACTGCTTCTCAGGACACGAATATCGTCTGACGACGGATTATTATTATTCGTGTCTTTCTCACAAGATAGAGGCGACTTGTTTGAATAGATTTTATTATCTGGAAAGCACCATCCATGAGTCTGCGTTCCAACATCAATACAAAACTTGGCACTCTTTCTCCTTTCTTTATCCCTCTCTTCCAAGACTTTGGCGAGGATGGCTGCACTTACTGTATCATCTTCACGATGATCAACGGATACTGTGATCCGTTTACCTTCAGTATAAGATCCTCCACCATTACGATTTCGTTTTAAACGAGCCCGAACCTCAGATGGAAGATTGTCAACCTTTTGGGCTACATAGGAACTTGGACGATTCTGAAGAAGCGTAATACTCAAATGAAGATCCGCACTCAGATCTGCATTTTGATCACGGAGCTGGTGTAAATTTAATTTAGCCTCAACTAACTTTTGAGTTTGTGAGGCAAGGTCCCTTGTCATTTGAGATTTATCCGACTCAAACTTATCCACAATGCGTAGGAGTTTATCCTCGAGATTGGAATTGGTCCTTTGAAGTTTACGATGAGCCTCAAAGAGGATTTCGTACTTGGTTCGCCATTCCAGGATTTGATCTTCAGAGGTTTCAAAGGAAGATTCCAATGCTTCCAAATGACGTTCACGTAGGGAAAGTCGATCTTGTAGATCACGAATCTCGCGTCGGAGATCCGACGGAGATGGCTCAACCATGTGGTTCTTACTTGTTAGTTAAGATAACGAGGAGTTTTTGGTTAGTTGGTTTGGTGTTAGTTGTTAGTAGTGAAGCAGAAGAAACCCACCCAGTCCTTCCTACTTCTTAGTTAGTCAATTCAAATAGGGATTATTAAGAAGAGTGTCTCTTCTTAGCTGTTGTATGTCGTGCCTATGAGATTGAGAGGCCTTCCTTACCTTCCAATTAGTCCCTTTTCTACGATCTTAGTTCTTACTTCACACAGAGATAACAATTTTAGGTTCACCTTCTAAACGGAACTCTCAGAATTCGACCCTTCAAAGATTCAACGCGCACGATTTAACTACAATTGATTCCTCTTCTTTTATAATTATAGTAATAACTAATAATACAATGTGAATGTATTGGTTAGATTATTTTTTGGGGAAGTTGGATGAAGATAATGACGGTACAAGCCGTCTGCCTCAGTTGACGCGCACTCCATGGAATACTGAAATTAATATGAAAATTAAAGGATATCTTTTTTGTGCTTGACGGGAGTGCAATTTTTTTTTATCATATTTATAAAGTAAATTGTCCCTCTAACAGCTCTTATATCTTACCCATTTCAAAAAATGTTGAGCCATTAAATAATTATCATTTGAATTATATAGAATATGTATAAAATGTTTTTAATTTATCCCAATTTTTATAATAAACACATATATTATACAAATATATTTCTGCAAAGGAGCAAAAGCAAATCAATTTCCAATCTAACTAACATTGTTTCAAAAAAATTTATGCAGTAATAACCCCTTACTCAGTACTTTTTTCAATCAAATTGCATCTAAATTCTTCAATATCTTAGTAAAAAACATTGTTTCTAAAGCAAACAGCCAAATTTATGCAAATATTATAAGAAAAAGCATTTTCAAAAATTATTCAACTGTTACTTTATTTCCAAAAGTTAGATTGAATTGTAACTTAACTCAATTTAATCTTCAGTGATTCTATGTAAGTTGTAAATAATATATGTGTTTCATGTTAAAATTGGGTTGAACTAAAAACATTTAATACATACTTTATGACATTGAAATGATAATTGTTTCATATTTATTTCTATAAAAAAAAACTCAATTATTTTTTTAAATGGGTAAGATATGAACTGTTAAAGCTTCAAGTTACTGAATTTACTTTATTAATATGAGAACATTATTTTGCACTCGAGTCAAAATAAGCGCACGCGAAAAGAAGATATTGTTCCATAATCTTTTGAAATGTTCCCTGCACATTCTTTATTCAACTAAAAAGAAGAAAAGAAAGAAAGGTAAACCTTTTAATACGACCACCTTTCTTAATTTTTATATTTTGATCAATAAGCTTTATGGCAAATTTTGAATAATATATACTGTCTGTTATCTATAATACTAATTGAATAATGCTTGAGAAAAAAATAAATCCCAATTGAGAGAAAAACAAAATTACATACCTAGATTATATTGGATGCGTGGAGTCAACAATAGTTGTATAGGTCACATTTATTGTGATAGTTTTTTTTTTTTTAAACTTTGAAACCCTTTTTAAAGAAATGCATTAAAACGGTTCATTTCATTTAGAATTAATACATTACGGTATTTAAAAAAAAATGAGTTAAAGAAAAGGTTGACCTGTTATAAAAAAGAGAAAAAAAGAAAAAAAAAGAGGAGAAAACAGGAGCCGAAGTGGAACCTCACAGCCTGTCTCAATCTATTATAAATGTACTTCTACAATACTAACATTTATAAAAATAGTATTTTTTTCCCGTTAAGGAATACAAAGTGAAATCATATCAGGTACTCTCTGTCTATTTCAACCACTTTTGGTCCCCATCTTTTTTTATGTATGATTTGCATAGTAATGTTAAGATCATGACTAATTATATACATAGGTACAATGAAACTTGTTCACAATGATATTTATTTAGAATAGGTTATGACTTTTTAATATCCTTTTCCAAATGATATCCAATCCTTGTTAAACAGGGAAACATGATTTTTATATTTATGTGTAGAATTGCCGGTATCAGTTGTCAGATCAAATATTATATCATATGTGATCTTTCAGAATTTAGTTCAAGGAGATTAATGTTGCATCTAAGGTGTCTTGTACTCAAATGAGTCAAGCAACAATTAATGATCATCTTCATTTGCCAAATATATGCATATACTCCCGAATTTAATCCGCTTTTGTGGTTTGGTATTTAAACAATCTAAGGTGAATCGTCGAATACACACAAAGTGATCCAGTCAGTCATCTCCATGAACTAAAATGAAATAAACAAGATTGTGGTTATAATACATATATGAATATCAAGATTCGTTTTAAACAACTAACTATTTAGTTTGCAGAATATTATATAGTTAAATTAATGAAGATACATTTCTTGTATTGATGATGTTGAGTTGTATATTTGATTGACATATATACGTTAGAGCAACCATCGATAGTTAGTAGCCCTGACGTCTCTACTCTAAAAGCTGAGAGACGTCCATGGTTAGTAGATTTCAGAATAAAGTCATAACCACATGGTTTTCAAACTGTAATAGACACCCTCTAGTGGCACATGCAAGATATAACTTATAAATAGGTTAATCCTCTACTATTAAATTTTCTATATTCTATCTAGTCATGATGGTGGTACTTGGAGATCTTGATATTTTCTATGGATTAAGAGCTTTCAAGCATGAAATTCGTACTAGCTAGCCAAATTATATTTATTTGAGTGTGACTTTAAATTCTTCATTTTATTCGCTGTTCCACTTTAATCGAGTTTGAGATACTAGGATAGTGATGTGTTCTTGAGATCAGTTTTGGTACCGAATCCTTGAAGTCCTACTCAATTTTATTTTTCTAGAAAATAATTCATTGTGTACCATATACTCCTTTTGATTAATGATATTTGATGTTATTTTTTCAAAATCTATTCGTACGTAATTAATCCATCCTTCTCAGCTATGAAATTATTATCTAATAACTCATTGTATCATAGATTTATACTCTGAGCATGAATCAGACTCAACTCTGACAAGATAACATGAGAACATGGAGGCACGGGGACTTAGAGTAGTCTTGGATCATAAACATAATTTGAACACGGAAAAGGTGGACTAGACACAGTTCAGGATGTTATATTCAAATGAAAGAGTATTCAGTTAAAAGTTATTGGGTCATCTAAGAATTTTTGTTTATTCAGTCAAGAAGAATATTATTATCAATTAGCATTGCCACTCTTTGTATATTTTTATTGATACTTTAGTATTTATGTTAATGAATAACAAAAGCTTGAGTTAGGAAGGTGAGATCAATGGACATGTTTCATAAATTAACTAAAACGGAACTGAAACTATCAACCAAACAATATGTAATGAAATATTTATTAATCATATATTTTAATTAATTATTATCTTAATTACCCTGATTATTTATTTGATTTAAATAAAATATCATAAAAACTAAAAATAAATTACACGTTCTAAAATATTCGTGATCTGTGCAATGAACTGCAATCTGTTATAACTTTACTACTATATGTTTTGTCCAAGAGGGTCGGAAAGATAGATATTTTACTGAAATAAAATGTATCATGGCGAGATAATGATTATCTATTCCATGTTCTTTCTAAAGAGCACCCGTTCAACCGTTTTTTCTTTTCTAATCGCTATGCTTTGTTTTTTCTTTACACACATCCCATCTTTCCCGTCTAGGAGAATTATTAAGTTAAAGTTATTTTCCTAAGACTTATGAGTTATGGGTCAACCTGCATATACATAGAAAGAGTTTTTTTAAACAAGACCTAAAAATCTCAGGGTTACCATATTTTTAATTTTTAGAACGTAATCTCAGCAGTTTTTTATGAACACACGAATGCTTCTTTATTTACCTTGAACTATCGAAAGCATAAACTGAATTTTATGACATCCGAAAAGTAACTTTTAAATTTTTTAACAAAATAATATGCTAATATTTGGATATATATATATATATATCCAAGGGGTATCTGCCAATATCAAATGAGATTGCCTTAACTGAAACTGGAAATGTAATGACTGTAGAATTAAAAGATGTAGAAAAACTTATTACATCTGATTACAATGTTCGAACACGCTTACATTAAAAAAAATTGATGATATTAGGATAAATCATGATCTATGATGCAAATTGAAATAAATATCTAAAAGTCACAAAAATACAAGTAAATTTGACGATTTTAAATTGAAACAAACTCCCATTGTAAACAAAATATTTTTTTAGTCGGTTCAATTTTTAATCACTCATCTTCAAAACTTAAAATAATAATTCATTAAGGGGTTATGTTTTAGTTAATAAATTAAAATCCAATTTATTACCATGCAAGAAAAAATAATAATAAAATATACTAATTTATGCATTTACATATACTTAATTAGTGATATGTTTCAATATGAAATTTTGAAGACCCTTAGCAAAACAAACAAATTTTGAGGCATATTAGGATATAAATAGTAAAAAACACATCTGGTGATTTATTATATGGATTATAACTAGGGAGATTCTAGTGAGGTATGAAAAAAGTTGTACTTGTGTGTACATAAGTACTTTTAGATATCGATGTGAAAATTGTCTCTTCGTCTAATATCAGTACAAAGATTATTAAAAAATAATTATGAGACCATGTCTTCCCCTGGAAAAATCCATTCATTTTTTGTTAGTATAATTATCAGAATTTACTATGACAACGGTTTCCTTTGGTTGTATTTTTGTGGACCGTAATGACTACTATATATATCGTCAAGAGCGTCCGCAGGATTATATTTTTGTTGGGGGGCTTGGTTTTTGATTTTTTTTTTTTTTTAATTGAAAAATTAATTTTACAAACTTTAAAACATGAAATCGAGAGCCCTCTAAGTATATGGGGCTCTGATGAAATCCTACTCAATAAAATTTCGGAAGTTTATACCTTTCACCACTCAACCTCTCTTAATTCAAACGTATACAATTAAAATGATTAACTTTTATTATACGTATGAGTTACTCAAAATATGCTTTAAAAAGTATATTTCATATATTTTTTCTCTTGAGTTCCCTCACTCTTGAGCACATTAAAGTTAAAAACGTTTAAATCAGACCACAAAATTAGGGATGTGATAATTGTCTAACACATCGTGAGTGTATTCAAGAAGAAAATGAAGTCTGAACATATTTTTTTATTTACCAAAACTATTATTATTATTCTATAGAGAACGTTGGAGTTATAAATGTAAATCAGTTTTTGCATTTGGATTAGAATTGTTGATCGAAATGGCTGTGACACCTCTCTATATCCTCATTAAATAGTAAAAACAACTGCTTAAATGGTCACAACAACGGGGGTAATAGCTTTGGATGGTTCACAACTAGTTTGTCTGAGACTAGTTTCTTCACTTAAAGACTGGGGTATGATCATTAGGTTTTCCAATATTACATAGTCAATAAAAATTACTTTTTTTAACACTTAAGGCTTAGCTATGGTTGATAGGCTCCAAGACATGGTGTTCAGAAAACTCATAAAAGGCAAAAACAACTGCTTAAATGGTCACAACAACGGGGGTAGTTACATTGGGTTTAGCATTATAATTAGAAATTGTGTATATCCTTCATAATAATAGTATGTGGTTATATAAGCATAAATAACGGGGAAAATATGTTTTTGGATGCTCTTAATAAGGAGTAATATCGCCGGACATTACTACATAATTAGCTTTTGCTTTAAATCTTTAAGATGGATTTATTTGTAACATGTTTTTTATTAGTATATTTATTGTCTAATTTTATGATTTTGACATTTACTTTATTATTAATAATTAGTTAGATTTCATCGGTAGAGATATATCTATTCTGTACACAATTGTATATAGCAACTTCCACATGAAGAAGAGGGGTGATTATCTTTTTGATTAAACTCCACGTCTTGCTTGTGTTTTGCAACCTAAAGTTATGACATATTTAACTGGATTCCGATGTCAGAACAAGAAAATATTATTTGGATCAATCTATTATTTCAATATTCTGTATATATAATTTATTGTTATTAGACATATGATTCCAATTGTTTAATTTTGTATATTTAACATAAATGTATGATGGTATATTTTTTAGTATGTTGATTATATTTAATGAAAGCCTTCTTTTTTAAACTTAGAACTTCAAATATATTTCGAAATACTCTACTTTGTCGTTTCATTAGCTATTATTCAGAGAATAAGGTTCATAATGAATTACAATTTCATGGAGTGTGACGTTATAAAATCTACTGTAACGGATAAAAAACGACTAAGTCAATTATACGTAGTATATCTTTATTAAACATTTTGCTAATAAATACTTACGTTATACTCTCAAAAATCAGAATAAAGCAGGCAGATGAGAATCACATCAGTAAGATATATTAATAGTTATATAAATTGTGTGTATTTTTATGCTGGCACGTTTTTTTTTTTTTTTTTTTTTTTTTATTGGTAACTGTAGCTGATCTAATTAAACATCATGACAGCTAAGCTGCTCTCCTTCAAAACATTCTTCAAACTGTATGGTTACCATGTTGATTTTCGATTTCTTTCTTTTTTTAATGCCATTTTTGGGCCTAAACAACCAAGTTGCATAACAATGAAAATTATTTTTTCGTGAATATTAAGGGCAAACTACTGCCATATATGTCAAAATGTGACCAATAAATAAAAGGACTTACTCTCTATAAAAAAAATAATCCCTCTATTGCCTAGTTTTATTATATATCCGAACTTAAAATGTAATAAAAAATATGCTATTATTTCGTTATACCTACAACCTTACTAACATATCCCATATTAAAATTAATTATTACAATAGAAAAAATAAGATATTTTTCTCAAGGGATCGTGCATTTATTGTCCGAAATCGAAAAAAAAAAAAAAATGTAGAAATTTTATAGGGATTTTCAGTACTTTGATTACTTTGATTTGATTCAAATATTATTCTTTATCACTGGCATCAAGTAATATTCAATGTCAGAGTTAAGTCTTTTTTTATTTATTTTATTCTTAAAAGCTATTTGATTGAATTTAATCAGAATTTATCGTAAATTGGTCCACTTTACCTATCTAGAGAAAATATCAACTTTGAGCTCCCAAGATGGGGCCTCCTTCGATCAACTATAATGCAATTTATGACGTCAGGGGGTAATACGCTTGATCGACCAAACGTAATCCAAATTACGATTATCAAAATAGAGCATTTTCACTGACGTCATAAATTGCATCATAATTGAGGGAAACATCATTTTGGACAAATGTCCAAATAAATCTTCAAAAAACATTATCAAATAGTTTTAAGAATAAAAATTACTTCATATCTGCATTGAATATTACTTGATACAAATAATAACACTGAAATTTGTCTGAAGATTCGTTTGTATACAAATTTGACAAATAAAAATAGATGTTTAACTGAAATATCGATCATTTTCTCAATAATTTTTCCATTTTTTTCAGCTTTTTTATCAAACGTCAATTTTCAGTTTTTTAAGAAAAAAATAACATAAGACGATGCTTTTTCCATAAATAAATGCCGACACAACAATACTATCGAAGTATTTTCAATTCCCAGAACATTTTATTGCATAATTATAGCAAAAATAAACCAATTATCGAGTGTTATTTTCTCTATAACTTTTTTGTTTTTTTGCGAGTAAGAAAAAAATATTGGAAGGTTTGTGTTTCTTTTACAATTCCAATAAATGCTATTAAATAACTTTTTTTAAATTAGTCCAAAAAAGGTTTTTGCAATTTTTTTCGCGAATTTCGATTTGGGAATTTTTTGAAATAAATAAAAAATGTACTTCTCATCTAGACAATTTGATATTGCAAATATGTTGGTATGTTATTTGAAGTTTATAACGCATTATTTTCATAATAATATTACAGGGTGCGTCGACAAAATCTGCCGCATTTTAAAGACGACATTATTCCATCAGCAGATGTCTGATCCGTCTGTTTTTGGTATTAAAATTTTTTCCGGGTCATAGGCTTCAGTTAATGCTCACCATTTGTAGCAATAGCATCATTTTAAGTGCCCAAGAAAAGTCATTATGTTCAATGAGAGAGATTGTAGGTGCACTGCTATTCAGATTATGCTTAGTCATCACATGAAATTAAGCAATGCTGACATCTCTGGCCTTCTGTTAATGACAGTTAGAACGGTCAGAAGTCTCAGGAAGCAGCTGGAGGAGTCATCGGACCCGACGGACGTTGTTGACATGAAGAAGAAGGAGGAGAAGGGCACCAGGGACATCATCGACGAGGACACCCAGGGTTCCATGAGAGCCATGGCAAATCTGTTGCCAGCGTCAGGCCGTGGATGTGCTAACAGGACTCGGCTCCGGCCCACAAATCTCGGACGCAAGAATGGCTGAAAAGCAATGCTTTTGCGTTCGTACCCTTCTCCTCTTGGCCTCCCTCATCACCGGATTTGAACCTGTTTGACTACTTTGTCTGGTCCTACGTGGAGAACATGACCAACCGTTCCTCCCATAACACCAAGCAGTCTCTCATCACCTGTATTAAGGAGAAGTTCAATGAGATAGAAGCAGCGCAGATCCAAAATGCCTGTTCTCGGTTTCGTAGCCGCATTGAGCGGGTTTTGGCCGCAGACGGCGGCTACATTAAATAAATAGCTGCTCTATATCCTAATAAAGATATTCGTTTTTATTTTATCAAGAAATATTATAAAACAAGCTTATAGTTGTTGTTTTTTGAAGCGGTATATTTTGTCCACACACCCTGTACTAAGATTACAAGAGTTGTTTTTTTAGGGGGGAGTTGCGATGCGATTATGAGACTTTGTAGATAGCTTTACTTAACCGGCTTGATATTATGTGAAGAATCCAAGAGAATTAGAATTATCAGGATCCTTTTCGACAACAACGAAACATTCATATTATAATTAATAGTATATAGAAGTATTTTTGGAATATTTTTGATTTTTCGGAATTTAATTTACCATTTTCAATGTGATTTCCCTCTCCCTCCTTAGCCCGAGCAACACTGGGTATAACCAGTATATATATAAATTAAATTTATATTAATTGTCACTAGACTCAAATGAATCAATAGTACATACTTAAGACTATAAAATATATAATTAAAAATTGTGTGTTGGAGTCGGTGACATTCCAAATACTAGAATCAAGAGTTGGGCATTGTATGTACCAACTCAACAGCCTTGGTGTTATCTCGACCACATAAACTATCAATCCCTTTCTTATATTTATAACAAGTAAATCTTTATTGTGTACAATATCATAAATGCATTTAAGACATCAAGTTACATTATTAATTGTAATATCATTTGATTTATCTTAAATTATTTAATTCAAATGAATTGATTAGAAAGTGTAAAGTCCAAAAGGGTGTCAGGAAAAAATGTCAAGATAAAAAAAAGGAAAAGTGTCTAAATGGAAAAAATGGCAAGATTCTTTTAAACAGATATAGTATCTATCACCAACATAATATATAATAAGAGAAAAGAAAAATAAACAAAAACGACAGTGGTTCCAATGGAAGGAGTGCTAATCACTTAATTCTCCGTTATTAATTACAATATCATTAGACATGATGGACTATTCATATTGGACAAGACTCTTGGATTGACGGACAAGCATTTGCAAAATACTAAGCAAGAGCAACGATTTCCACTTCGTTATTTTCGAAGATGTGTCAGAAGAAGAGGTGGTTGGCTGGGGAGCGACAAACCACTATGAGGATTCGGGCAGGTAGTCAAGGTCGAGTCGTTGGAGAGTGCGAGGAAAACTGTAAAGATCAGTACAGTTGGAGCAATCTGAAATTGCAATAGAACGATGGTCTTCGTCTCTTCATCAACCTTCTTTCTTGCCCAAAGAGAACAGAACAAGCTACATTAAGTAGTTATTTAAAGGACTCGAATTCTCGAAGTTGTTTATCTAGGATATCAAATATAATAATTATAATTATACCCATAATCAAGAAAAAAAGATAGTAATCTTTGGAGAAAATAGTCAAAAAGCTACCTCATATGGACAATAAGAAAATGAACGTCAAAGTGAGCACCTCTCCTGCTAGTTTTTAACATTGTTTCCACCCTCCTAGAAGCTTGTATAAAATTCAAAAGTAGTTTCAACGCAATTTTGAGTGTCTTTGTCAACGTTTTTTATAAGTAAAATCCTTCTATCTATTTTCTCGCCAAGTCTGGATCTATTGCAACAAGTAATTTATGTGCTTGTGCAAAGGAGTACCTTATTTATATGGAGGGAGCATTATTTTTCCCCGCTTGCATGTTTGAGCCAAAATCATATGAAGCCAAGTTGTATTATTTACATAAAGTAACTCAAAAAACTAGTGGAAGGGCATAGGCCTTAAGTATAATATGACTCGTATTTAAGGGTGATAATTTTGGTAAGAATAGAAAAGCTTGCGAGGAGAAATAAATAAATACGCATGGTATCATTGATTAAATAATATGCATCTTCTTTTATCAATCAAGGACGTAATCATTCCCGCCTTTATTATTTGAGATTAATATAATATTAGATGCTGATAGTCGATAGAGAACTGAATAAAATGCCTAAAATAACGTTGCCTTCTGTCTGGATTTATGAAAATGGGGGCCCAGGAATTTGGAAAATACTTACCGGATGAGAAACAGATGGTTTGTCGGATTTGTCGATATAAATGTGCCTTTAGTCCCCTGTCTAGAATTACACGCCACTCATTATCCTCATTTCATATCAAGAGCATGGATATTCATCTGAAAAATCAAGTTAATGATGAATACATCAAGTCGGACTTTAACTCTGATCTCACAAAGATACTTATTGCATGTATATACCCTTATCCATTGCTAATCATCTACGTTCAAAAAAATTATGGAGAAATACACGGGTAAACCTATCCCTTCCCGAGGAAGCATCATTAAATTAATAGAAGATGTTGATACTGATGTCATTTATAGAAATACATATAAAAATGTTTTGAGTCATCCACACCAAATGACGATCAAGTTATCAGTAAAAAGTATAAAATATTTACTAATTTCGAAATGGAACTCTGAATTTTGTACTATCTAACAGTAAGTATTCCATTTTTTTAAAATCTAACCATAAAATATTATTCTATTTTCGCTAAAAATATCAAGAATGATGATACACAACTCATTAAATGGCAAAAACAACTGTTTAAATGGACACAACAACGGGGGGGAGTAGCTTTTGATGGTTCGCAACTAGTTTGTCTGAAACTAGTTTCTTCACTTAAGGACTTGGCTTAGCTATGGTTCATAGGCTCCAAGAAATGGTGTTTAGAAAACTCATAAAAGGCAAAACCAACTGCTTAAATGGTCACAACAACAGAGGTAGTTACATTGGGTGTAGCATTATAATTAGCAATTGTGTATATCCTTCATGATAATAGTATGTTGTTATATAAGAATAAATAACGAGGAAAAAATCTTTTTGGATGCTCTTAATAAGGGAATAATATCGCTGGACATTACTACATAATTAGCTTTTGCTTTAAATCTTTAAGATGGATTTATTTCTAACATTTTTTTTATTAGTATATTTATTGTCTAATTTTATGATTTTGACATTTACTTTATTATTAATAATTAGTTAGATCTCATCGGTAGAGATATATCTATAGCACAATTGTATATAGCAACTTCCACATTAAGAAAACAGGGCGATTATCTTTTTGATTAAACTACACGTCTGGCTTGTGTTTAGCAACTTAAAGTTATGACATATTTAACTGAGTTCATGTCAGAATAAGAAATTATTATTTGGATCAATCTATTATTTCAATATGCTGTATTTATAATGTATTGTTATTATTAGTTTATGATTACAATTGTTTAATTTTGTATACTTAACATAAATGTATGATGCTTTTAGTTTTATGAATTACGCTATTATATTCATTTTAAAGTTTTTCATAAAAATATTAAACATAGTGCCTGAAATTTTGGAAATATAACAGTCTAAATTATTCTTGCAAATATTACATATATATATATTTTAATATTATAAAAAAACTCACAGATTTCATGATAAATAATTTCTATCATAGATACAAATATATCTTTTTGATTAGCACAGTTTAAAAATATTGGTCTGGCGTTTGTATTTTGTGTAATTGCTTCATATAGATTCCAGGAAACGATACAAATTAAATAAATAGAATCTGAAGGATATACAAGGCCTCCTCCATTTATCATATTGATGAAAGTATCTTTGACTATTTGAGACTCATCATCCAAAAATCCTTCTTCAAAATTAATATTGGGAAATTCTTTAAGGTTAGAAAATTTGGATTGACATCAGTTGCATGACACAGATTTTTTGAGGATTCGAGCTACATATCCACTTATAAAAAATAATAAATTTGAGTCAAGTTCATAACAATCACATTCCATTAAAGTATCAGCATCTAACATTGACAGAAGCTTGACCGAATTTTTCTTATTATGGGTTGGATCTTCTTTAACCAAAATTTCCTTAATATAACTTATTTTCATTTTAGAGGATTTGATAAATGACTTCACTCGAATATTTTTTTACCCTTCCAAGTAGCTCTTCACAGACAAAAAGTAATTTGCACTAGACAACTGTATATGTCTTCTAAATCTTGCTTCAATTATGTCACTTCGAATAACACCTAAAATGACAAAGTGAAAACCATAAGTTTGAAGAAGTTCCTGATTAAACTCTATATAAGTGAAAGTTTCCTTCGAAAGTCCTGGTTTTTTTTACTCAACTCCCACCTCTTAGTCCAATCTTCAAAATATCTCAAAATTTGATTTGTTCATCGTCCATAATTTGTATGGGATTTTTAAGGTTATCCCTTTTCCTATAGCCAGTGACGGGGGATCTCACATTCAATATGTTCCAATAATTACGAATCAGCTTTAAAAAGGGATTGTTTCAAGAAAATGGGGGTGGATTTTAGTGTACATCTCCATTATAAAGTTCCATTCCTCTTCACTTTGACATATTTTCCCTATTAATAAAGGGTAAAAATAAAATATATTCATAAAATACCTTCAGAACATCTCATATTCCTTTTGACGAGTGAATGGATTTTAATTTACCTTACTTTTTTTTTTTTTTTGAAGAACTTTTTGCAATTTCTTCATAGAAATAATATAATAACTAATCGTAACTACTCTTTTAATCAAATATTTCTAAGCAAATATTATAATACAGTATCGGATAAAAGACTTTATAGATTTTAATAATATGTAATTTATTTTAAAAATGATCAAGAAGTAATATGACGGTGATAGTCTGAAAGTATATATAATATAAATAGTAGTTGGTATGATTGACTACCAGATGATTTCGAGCCTTTTTTCTTTTTGAAGGAAAGACTGGGTGATATAAAAAAGATAACGACGTGCTAAGTAGTCATTAAAATACTGATAATTGATCAATATGATGTCGAACATAGAAAATGTCATTTCTGAAATACGTACGTGGTCTTCTTGGACTTCTTCATGGTTTTGGGGATCTATGGCACCACATTTTCAATCAATACCATCGAGTAGTCAGCCACAGGTAAACAGGATACCACCAGATAATTTTGCTTGTTGTAGGCGGGTCAACGGCAAATGTCTTTTGATCAGAGAAAAAAGTTACCCGGTTGCTGTTGTGCTTCAGATCATTCAAGAGTTGTTGTCATCAATGAAGACGAAGTTTTTTTGACGTTGGAACAGGAGGGGCCTCTCAATTCTTCTAAGTGACCTTCCTCCAGCCTTTTGGATGGCCTTGCTCACGGTGACCTTGCTCTTCTTCTTGGCGTATTCTGACATCTTCATCGTTTGGTTGACAAAGGCCACCATTATATCTTTATTCTTTGGTGGGGTTTCCAGTCTTGGGGATGTCCTGAACGTTGTTCCCATTTTTCAAACTATTTCTGACCCGATAGACTGTGGCCTTGCTGATGTTTAAGCCCTTCATGATATATTTCTCCAGGCGCAGATTAAATTGCCTATGATGGGTCTCCATCGCGACATATACATAATTTGTGTATCCAAAGTGTACCTACATCAAACAAAGGCATAGAATCTAAGCTATTCAAAAATAATCGGAACTTTCAGATTTAATTAACAACACCTATTCAAAACTGTATTTTTAGAAGGTCTCATTTGTCTTTTTTTAGTCTTGGTACAATGTTTTTGCAAATATTGAAAGACTTTTAAAAAGAAAATATTTTGAAAAATACAGCAGGGACATAATTGAAAACTTTAGGTGGATGTCATCATGAATGTTTTCAATTTTAAAGTCAACTTTTCTTCTCCTACTTTAAAGAAATTTTTCCATATTCGGTATAGTGCTTTCAATTGGTCCAAATGATATTTATAAAAATATCTTGGGAACCTTAGACAAGACTGTGTAATCTGATATGTTTATACGTTTGGCTAATCATATAGTTTTGATTGATTTGATTTTTGAAATCTAGATAAGCATACACAAATGATATAAATTGAATATCATTAAAAATGTTTGCCAGAATAGATTGTTTTATCTGAAGATAATAGTTTGAATGTAAGAAAATTTTAATGGAATTGCTTCAATTATTGATTGGGAAATAATCTTTAATTAAATATCAAATATATTTTTCTAAACATTTTGAATTCTTTTTGGGTTCTCCGTTATTTTATTTTAAAAAGATTATTAATTTATTCTGCAAAATTTCTTTTATTTTTTTTCTTGAAAATATTATTTGATTTAAGATTTACAAAGTAGAAAATGATCAAATAAATGAAAAGAGACTCTGACCTATAATAATGTTGCTTTTCCCACAAAACAATATTAAAATGAAATTGAAGATTTAAAAAAATAAGAATCATAATCGTCGTTAATAATGTTGATTAATTTTATTGATCTGGGATTGGTTCAATGAATTTTAAATAAACCTCAAACTTTTCAAAAATAATGATTAATTAATTTTTTATCTAAAATACATACATATATAACTTTTTAGAATTATATCAAGAAAACTATTTTTGGGAGATGTAATTGTACTTTTTGATGCAAGTTGGATAATGTATTTGCCTTCATTTTTTGAGTCATAATGTTGTAAGCTTTTAAAATTTTTGCAAATATTAAAAGTCTGAATCTACTGAATCTATTTTTAATTTTATCTTTTAACAAATGTTCACTTAGTATGACATTGAAAAGAAGGGTAGATTATGACGTCACAACATGAAGCCAATTTAACGATAAAAAATTAGTCCTATTATTTATTAGCGAAAACAAACTTCATCACCTCATTGAAGCGGATTCCGTCAATTAATTTAAATATTTTTTCATATTCCGTAAATAGTGCTTTGTTAGTAAAAAATATTCGTTAAAAGGGGTGATCTTTTGGGAACAGTAGACAAGACTGTGTAATTGATATGTTTTCATAAGTTTGTTTATACTATTTCATCTAGTTTTCATTGATTGCATTTTTTTAAATAGATAAGAACACTTAGAATGACAATTATAAATATATTTAAAATGAAGAATATGCTGATAAATAACTATAATATATTAATTTCATTCTTTTCATCTATTCAAAGATAAAAGTTTGATATAAATTTAATAAAATCAATTTATTTGCTGTTGAACATGAAGGAGTTTTTATTTCAAGAATCTACATGTTTTAAAGTGAACAACATCTTTTAAATTTATATATTGTACTTAAACGAATGTTTATATATTCTTACTTTCTATATACTTATTACAGGAAACTTATAAGAAAGGTTCAAATTGTACTGAATTACTTTTATACCATTAAATAATACATTAAAATTTTGCTTCTTGACCTGAAATTCAATTTTAAAATTGTGGTGGATTATTTCTTTCAATAATGTTTTTATTTGTCATCTACTTTTTAATACATTTCAGAGGTCAGAACAATAATTTTATTATTATGAGCCTTTTAGCATACATGGTAATGCTGGGGAAAAGTGGATAAAATCAACAAATGCTATTTTTAGATATTTTTCCAAATTTTATTAAACAGATTTGGAATGATTTCTAAACCTTTTAAAACTCAGCTATTATTCATCATGAAGTTGGATCAAAATACGGGCAATTTTCCTACAAGATGGAGTTTAATGGTTCAATTGGGGAAAAAATTATATTTTAATATTTTAGTAAGATAAAAGGAATAAAATAATATCAATTAATTATTTTCCCTGAAGATTATTTATTTGAAGAAGCTTTTTTAAAAGAAGAAAGGAAATAATATCTAGAAAAAAATTTAACTCCTCGGATCAATTGTGAGAAAAAGAGGAATTTTTTATATATAAGAACTTATGGAGCACTGTTCGGGTTTTCTACCTATATCAATCTCATCTACCTTAAGTCTTCTTTCATACTCTCCTTCAACCTTGAATCCGTTTCTTACCTCGAGCCCCCTCCTATATTTAATCAGCTTCCTTCCTCAAGTCCTCTTCCTATCTCATCATCATCAAGAGTTAAAGAAAGGTGCTTCAATTGTATTGGGTGTTCCTTATATAAACGATATTTAAATAAAAAAAGACCGAAAATGTATATGGGGTAAATTTTGCATTAACAAAAATTTAAAACAGTAATGTAAAAAACTCATTTGTAAAAACATTAATAAATATTTGAATCACTGATCCTGATGTTTTTTATTTCAAAAAATTATTATATGTTCAAAAATTCAAACCTGTGTAATGAGTATAACACATTGAGATCAAAGTTATGGGCACAAAATAAAAATATCCGAATAATTTATCCTATTGCACAGATTTATCGAATAACTTTCAAGACTTTATATACATAAAAAAAATCTAAATGCTCAATAATCATAAACTATAATCCATATTAATTTTTTTCTTTGATTAAGCAAAGGTCACAAGTAATATATATTTAATTCAGTTTATAATAAAAATGCATAACATCAAAGGGATGATTAAGAAGAAGTATTGCCCAATAAGATCCAAAGTATCGTCATTCGATTCTTGAAATTACTAAAATAAATGAACTCAAAAGTCAACTTCTGTAAATCCCATCTATTTTATTCCTCTCTTCAACCTCGTATTTTTACTTCATTCCGTCATTAATGTTGACAATTATGTATAATTTATATCATACAGGAGTGCAAAAATAAAAATCTAATATAATGAATACAGAATAATCCAACATTGAAAACAACAACAATCTGTCTTCCTCATCCTCCAAGGAGCAATTTATGGCTTAAATCCTAACTCTATTTGATATTCCTCTGAATGATAATACAATTATATTTGACAGAGGCTAGAGCAGAATTTGAAGTGAAGGGATTCATTGGAAATATTGGAAGGGATTAGGAAAAGAGGGACGAATAGTTTAGACTTTTGTATTGTTATTTGTATTTCAAGTTGTGAGTTGAAGTATACAATAGTCAAAAGAGCTTTTCACTCTTTAATATAGACTTCGAACCTCAAATTATATAAAAAGGATGAGTTCCTTCAATAAAAAATTCCAAATTAGGTGTTTTATTGAAAATTAGAGGCTGTAACACTCTCTTCATTATTAAATCCTAGCATCAACTCGCGAAGATAGTATAATTACGTTATCAAAAATTATCGTCAAATAAAGTAAAAAATAATTTGGGATTTTTTACTTATCTTGATTTTTGTTCAATATTGCTTTTATGTGGACTCACCACATGTCTCAAAAGAAAATTAAATAAGGAATACCATATGTTTATTTTATTTTATTGTGACCGTAAATTTTGCAATCTTTAAATTGGAATAATAATTAGTTGAGGAATACAAATCCATCCCACACTTTTTTGAGAAAAAAGTACGTCAAGCGTCATTTCTAGTTGACTCACCACAAATATCAAAAAAGAGTGCTCCTCTAGAGCTCCCTGGCTTAGTGCTCCGGCCGGAAGCATTGCTCCTTGATCGTTAATAAATTTGAATTTTCAAAACAGGAAGAAATAATTATGAATGAATTAATAATATATTAGAAACATGTACTATTTTAAAAATATACTCATGAGGACTTGCACAATTATTCTACCCATAATAATAATTAGTAATTTTTATAATATCACTTTCCTTTGATTTTAAATAGAGAAATTAATCTCCTGCAGATTTACTTGTTTCTGGTTTTTCTTTATTATTTTTTATTTACATCAAAGTACTTCAGAAATTTAATTATTGTTCTTTTAGTTCTTGTTTGCCGCGTTCCTCTATAGTTGGTGTGTATAATTGTGTTCTGTTGTGTTGTATACATTTTGTGTGTTAACGAATATAGAGCCATTTAGGCTTATTAGTGAGTTGAGTGATTATAGTTTATGTGGCAGTGTGGTGGAAGGAATTCCGAATTCTAGATCTAGGCCTGTGAATCCCAACCTTTTCATCACTGCGGAGAGTGCAAATCATTTTTTTGAGTAATAGGACCTAGGATTGTTATTTTTAGGAAATACATTTTTTCATAAACTTACGGACTTTGTTTGGGAATCACTGGCAATTGCGCAGGGATATCAGAACTATTTTATGGGCAAGGTGAATTATGGTTTACAACTTTGCCTGCTTTTGACTTTGTCGATTTCTATCTCGATCGCAGCCTTTTCAGGTCTAAATATTTGGAGGAGTTGTGAGTTCGTCTCTTATGGAGGATCGGCGAACTTGAAAGGATTCGAGATCCTTCTTAAATTTATAATATTATTCAGTAGTCCTATGGGGCAAAACTTTGTTGTCCTTTATGATTGAAAGTACACTGAACACTGAAGTGTGTGCAGTGCTTTCTTGTTAAAACAAAGATTCTATGAAATACAAGATTTGATCCATGGAAGGTTTCCTACCCAGAATCAAAATCACAGCTGTTAATTTTTATTTCTTTGGGGAACCATAGTCTCCTTGACTTCATGACCTTCCCCAGTGATGCCCCACGTAACCCTTCTAAATACCACATGGTGCTTTCTCTGTAATATAATGCTTATCTTATATAAAAGACTGAAAACTGTCAATTTGTCCTAAAACTTTCGGATGACGTCAAAAGTAAATTTCTCTTAAAAAATGATGATGCGTCCAGATGAGTCTTGAAGATCATTCAACATTTTCTTGTAACCTTTTCAAATCTATTAAAGCTGACGTTCAGTGAGCAGAAATGACGTTCAGTAGGCCTCAGGAACTTTCCTCAGCCTTTTCAATACCCTTTAAACAGTTGATGGACGTTCCCATCTTTAGGCCATGTCGGGCAATGGACCTGTTGCGGAAGTCTGAAAACTGTTATTTTAGTTGAGACAAATGGGATTCCTGGCCCCAGAATGCTTGAGATCAAGGAACCCATGTTTCAAGGTGATCAATTTGAAATCATATCTATCAACATAAAAACATACCTCTAGTTCAGGTAAGACATTTTTATCATTTTTTACTTGTAATATTTGTAATGGATAGCTTTTGTTAAATACCTGAATTTATTCATGTTAATTATTTTTTAAAAAAAAATGATTTAGAGGAAAACTATAAATCATTTTCATTTAGAACAATAATAAAACGACTTAAAATCCGCATTGAATCTACTTGATTGCAATAATAATATAAAAACTTAAAAAATGATATTTGATAAATCATTAATATAAATAATTTTGCATTAATCGATTAGGGTATATAAATAATGTATAAAAATATTTATTTTTGTTCCTTGGTAATCGATTATTTCTCAAAGCTTTTGATAATTAAGAATTTCAACTTTCCGCTTTCACTGTCTCCAACTTTATCTAGAGATAAAATTAAACGTGAAATAACATTTGTAAACCATTTCTCAATAATTACCTTATAATAAAACTTTTCATAGAATATACGTGGGATAAGATTTAAGTCCTTTTATTTGTAAAAGGCAATTGTGGTTAATCCTTAGAAAAGGCTTTAATTTTAATTAAAAAACTTTTCATCTATTTAAATCACTTGGTTATATGTGTTTAGGGTAAGATCGAAGGCTGACGTCACTTGAAAATGCTCTAAATTACAACATCAAATCATTTTAACTACATATCTATAATTTTGCCATAATATTAACACTTAAATAAAAATAAAAATAAAAAAGATATCAAGATGATTTCTTGTAAGTAAAACAATTTCAATTATTGGCATTTTTACTTTAATAATGTTCATAAAAATAAAATTCCCTTTAACAGGTGTTTATGTTTTCATTTCTTGTAACTTAAGAAAAACATTGTATCTCAAAGTTCATGAAATTTATTTGATGATAAAAGTTCACCGTGGGGAAAGTTAGTTATGTGAAACTACAATAATATTTAGAACTTAATCTAGCAACGGTATTTTTGAACAAAATAACTGTAATTAATAAAATAATAGAACCAATATTAATTTAGGGAATAGATAATTTAAAAAATATGAATTAAGTAATTTGTTAAATAATTTTTTTTACAAATTAAGGTCTCTTTATGGTCTAATTTATCATAATGAACTTTCCTCATGGGGAAGTTAGTATTGTTAAGTGTCTGTATGTAAAATTCCCTGTAATCAAGTTTATCAAACTCATTTAAATAAAATAAGACAGTAAAATAATAATTTCAACTAAACATAATGTGATATATTTATTCTCAGGCACTATAAACATTATTATATGGAAACATATAACAAGAAGGACCAGGGTCCTCCATTTTAATTACATCTTCCGATGAAGTTGTGAAATAATACTCAACCCTCGAGATTTTTTTAGAAAATTAACAATTTTACCACCTTACGTTTTTTTTTTTTTTTAATTTCCTTGCTGCGTAGCTGACCCTGAATTTGGTAGTAATAATTGTGTTTCATTTTTAACTTATTATATCAGCTACGAATTTCCAAAAATGAAAATTGAGATCCTGGAGCAATAATAACAATTTCACCTCGATGATTGAGTCTTCTTCCACAGGTCCATCGGGAGATGTAGTCAAAAAGGGATATTCTGAATCAATGAAAAGCCCACATTCGTTATTATTATTATTTTTTTTGTTAATTGTGTGTTTTTTTTTTTTACCAGAAGATTCATGCGCCTTCCCATGGAAAATAGGGGCAGATACAATGTTTTTTGCTTGATATATTGACTCTGCTAGGTTAGAAAAGCCTCACTCATGACATGACTTACATATGTCAGCAAATCTGGAGGCAGTCAATTTCGATTTCCGTTCCATTTTCCCTGCCATAGACGATGCTTGTAATCAAGTATTCTCCTCAATTCTTATGATATCCTGATCAGATACTTTGATACAGTCTTAATATAAATAAGGTAATTCTGGGATTAAATTACCATTTCATCATTTTCATTGTTTGAAAGAGATTTATGTCTTACTGAGTTGTTAATTTTTCAATTCAAAATTTGGAGTTGATGTAGAACGATTATTAATTTTTCTCAAAATCATTAAATATTCCATGAAATAGTTACCACAAGATATTTAATCAATTTAGTATTTTTATGATTAGAAATTTCCATTATGAAAATGATTAATAGAGGACAAGCAAGTGACTCCTGTGCTGTTGATCTTTCACAATTTCCCCATTTCGGCCATTACGATCGAGAAAATCCTTACCTACCGGATTCATGTCTCAAGGAGATGGGTATTTGTCTCAAACGAAAAGAGTATATTTAATAGAAATTAAATTACCTCATCGCTCTGGAGAAAAATACTTTTTTTTTTTTTCAGAACTCGTCTAATCAATTGATCGTCGGTTATGTCTTTTTTTGTTTTTTGTCTCACTTTAGGGCGTAATGTATGAGTATTCTGCGTCCATCCTGTTCCAATATCTGGAACGGGGACATATTCCACAAAGTAGAGGCTGCTCCAAAGTCTAAATCTATTTGTTTCGTTTCTGCTGGATGCAATACTGCTGGTATTTGGTTATCGTCCCCAACTTCCCATCTTCTAATATATTCTATCAATCTAAGTCTTTTTTATATGCCAATAAAGTCCAGCTTGAATAACTAGTAGAATCCATGGTTTAATAAATTACTTTTTGTCTTTTCCCTTTTATGACTAATATATAGGCAAGTAGTCAAAAACTAGTTAACTAGTCGTTGAGCTTTTTAAAAAAATAGGACTTGCTAAGAATAATTTTCAACCTCCCTTCCATGTGATAAATGATAATCATTAATCATAATCTTAGGTTCAAAAATGGTTTATCAATTTCTAATCAAGTATTTTAAGAGCTGTTGTAATCATCATCATCCCTTTCCTGATGCACTTCATCTTCCTAAATTATGAAATTGTATATGAATGACTATTTATTACTGATTTTCAATAATATGATAATATTCAAAGATATCGAATAAACTGAAATAAAATCATTTGATATTAGCCCCAATTAATGGATTCTAAAATAAATAGTTGGGTTTAAACTCCTAGCTTTATAAAAACAATTACAAGGTAAATACTAAATAAATAAATTGAAATGGATTTCAGGATACAAAATTATAATTTAAAGGGCCGTATGGATAGCATCATTAAATCCGAGTATCTAATTCAAAAATGCTAGAAAATTTACAAAAAAAAATATTAAAACTTTTATTTTTTCTTTATAAATTTTTTTTTTTTTTCATTGCATAAGAGATCAGAGGGCACCGATAAACATACTATTATTTAAATTTATAATAATTGTATGAAGATAAATTCTTTATAGAGGACCAGGTAAATACCTAAAGCTGGCCGTTTCATCAAAATAGTATGCAGAACAACCATCCTTTTCGTTTGCATGATACGAATTGAGTCAGAATTTGAAGATACTGATGTACAAGAAACTAACTCAGAAGAACTTGGATCAAAATTCCCATAGCTTCATGAAAAGGATTCATAATTCTGGAATTGAATTTCCATTTCACCATTTTCCGATATCTGGAACGGGGACGTATTCCATAAATAAAGTCGAAATCTATCTTTTTCGTTCGCTAGCCACACTGCTAGTATTTGATATTCATCCAAACGATAACATCCCTTGTTCTTCATCTTTACGTCTCTTTACGTCTAAGTCTTCAGCGAAATAGAGTAGATGAGCATGCTATATGTTTGTTCTGATTATGAATGAGCTATAACCCTTTCACTTGAAATGTGTGTCTGTACTATTAATTACAATTGATAGATCAAAAAATGAAAATTCATATGTTCTTCACGGCCCAGTTTAAGTATATTTTTATCTTTTGAGGACTGCAACTAGACTGGATGAAAATATTCAAATACTTTTAGTTTCAGTATAATGATTCTTCCAACCTCTGGCAGGTTGTATTTTAGTTATGATGGAAAACAGCTTTCATTATAAAAATAAACTCAATTAAATATTTCTTACTAAGAAATCCGATTCCGTAAGGATATTAATGTAATATGATAATTTTCTTTCCACAAGTACCATGATTATAAACGTAGGTATACAATAGGGACTGTGGCACATTATAAAGTTCAATGTCCCATATCAAGACATATAAAAAATAAAAAATTTAGTTTGAATAAATAAAATGAAAATTAATTATGAATTAAATACAAATTTATTAGTTGTTATTTAATGCATTTGTATGTTTTAAAAAAATTAATTTTACATATTTTTATCTAATTACATGCTATATTGTAGTGTAACTATACAAAAAATAAGAAAAGTATCAAAATAACTTGAAAATAATATATGTTAATTAGAATGATAATTTGTAATTAAATAATGCATTTTATAAAGAATGAAAAGAAGCTTCTTTGACCTTTACAACTTAAAACAATATTTTGTTAATTTTTGACAAAATTTTGGGGGTTTCGTACTAAACATATTTATATTTTAATGGTATAAAAAAAATTCCACGACAGTTTTTGAAACATTTAGAACCATTAATAACAATATTTATAATTTCAATATTAAAGGGGGGTTTTGATATAAGTATTTTAATTATTAGCTTGGTCATATTTATCCTTCCAACAATTTTTTTTAACTTTGTATTCCACTCAAGACTACTAGATGTCAATACTAAAAATTATAAATTCGGAAGTGAAGGACTACATAACCATTTACATAGTTGTCTTTGATTTTATTAAAAGCTTTGGGTTCAAACATCAGTAACGTTTCTTATTTAAGTCTAAAAACCAGTTTTGGCATCCATCTCTCTATTAATTTAGGCATTTAAGTCTAAAAACTGAATTTGGGTTCCATATCCAGAAACAAATAAACAAATTGAATTCCTACTTGAATTTAAATCCACTACGATTCTTTTTGTAGCTTAGATAATATTTTACTTATGATCATGAAATTTGGGAATTTTTGTTATATTACTTTGCAAATATGTTTAAAAAACTTTGGTTAGTAAGGGGATGGGTGGCCGGTTTCTTCCTCTTCAAAATAATATCAGAATATGTGGTCATTATAAAAGAGTGAATGAAGTTATCCAACTTATTATGTAGAGTATTAACTATTGATAAATTATAATCAATCAGGTCATTAGGAAAAATATATTCAACATTTTTCAATTATAGGACGATTACATTTAAAACTAGTTTTGATGGGTGCGTTCAAATATATTTTGTTAAAAAAATAACCTATAAATTGCATCTTTCGCAACTTGTAATATTCATATGTCTGAGTATTTGCCAATGTGCGATCCTACTAACTTTTTCATATTATATAAATATCAGCTTGTTTTGAAGAATTTCATCTAATTTCTTTTCATTCACTGAACTAGTAGCAACAATGCCACCCAAGTCTACCAGAGAAGAAGGCAGGAAAAGCCCAAAAGGACATCACCAAGCCTGCTGAAAGAAAAGTTTCCACAAAAGGAAATAATTTTATGCAATCTACAAGGCCTTGAAAAAGGTCCACCCCATTACTGGTGTCTCCTCTAAGGCAATGCTCATCATGAATTCTTTCGTGAACGACATCTTTGAGAGAATTGCCGCCGAGTCCTCACGTCTCACTCTAAACAATATGAGATCCACCATCACGTCCAGATAAATCCTACCCTGTCTCTGAAGGCACCAAGGCTCTGACCAAATACATATCCTCCAAATAAATTCACCATTCTTGGAGATTCATATGCTAAGTAAAAATGAAATATCAGGTCCTTTTAAGGACCACCAATTCCTTGATTTAAGTATACTTTATGGCTCATGAATTGCTCAAATCCAAAAATCCACAATTCACAAGAACAACACATTTTTGGGAAAAAATTTTTGGAAAAATTAAATTTTAAATTATAGGCAATATAAATGTACCCTAGTAGATTCCTGGGTGGCCCAGAACTTTCACTTTGATTTTCTTTTACAAATTATTTTTTTTTTTTTTTTTTTTTTATACAAACTTAAAATTTTTTATAAAAAATGGAAGGCTTGCCATTAGTTGATCGCCTCCTTCTCTTCCTTGTTAAATTGAAGGATAACATGTCGTTTACATTCTTGCCAACGATGTTTGACATTAATAGGATAACCATATCAATTATTTTTTTATAATGTTGGATGTAGTTTTTTTATGCGGGGAAAAAAATGATTTTTGGCTGCTTGCAGAAAAAATTCGGGCTACTATGCCACAGCAATTTAAAGAAAATTATGCGAATGCTACCGTAATTATTGATGCTAGTGAAAGCAAAATTGAAACTCCAACAAATTTAGACATTTAGTGGATTCATAATGTTTTTGAGTAAGTATTATGCTGGACGTATCACCGATACTCATTTAACAAACGACTCTGGTTTATTAAACTTTTTAATGAAGGAGATGAAGTCATGGTAGATAAGGATTTTCCCGAATTCTACCTGACCTTACAAAAAAGGTGCATTTTTGTGATTCCACCATTTAGGTAGGGTAGTAAGCAATTTTTAACCAAGAAAACAATATCTGCTATTATATGGCAAGTGTCAGCATCCACGTAGAGTGATATATAGACGGTATGACATTTTTTAAAGCACTCAAGTCTGTCGATCACACTTTAGTACCTACAATGGATAAAATTATTTTGTACATTGGTTATTTTTGTAATCATTTAAATGACTTAATCAAGAAATAAAACACCTCAATAAATTACATTGATAAATTTTTATATTACAGATTATTCTAAAATTAAATACTTTTTAGGTAAGGATGGTATGATGTCTTAAAGTCTCACGTCCATATCTAAAATTTGGCAAATCGGGTTGAGATCGAAACTAATGTTTCAATCTTGTCTCGATTTTTCGCCAACGAGAGATTTGATGACCCCTAGGATATGAGACTCGTAAGGCACGTTCGTCATGCCTTCTTGACAAGCAGATTTGTCCAATTTTTCTTGAGCGATTTGTAAGGATTGTGTAGAGTCTATAAAAAAATAACATTAAATTGTTTCATTTAAGTTATTGATTGTATAACAATCAGCTGACAGCAACAGCTGAATTTAAGTTGTTGTCAGCTGTCGATTATTATATTTTGAGATCTTCCTCTCATTTTTCTTTTTGTTCTTACATTTTCATAATAACATTTAATAAATAATATATTTAATCAAGCAATTGGGTGTATACATCTTAAATTGACTACTAAAAGACTTATTTATGTTTAGACCTTAACTATTACATTATTTTTAAATATTTTAGCAAATATTAATAAAGGTTGAAGGTGAAATTAGAAACTTAATTAGAAAGCTTTAACATTATATTAAATTAATTTCTAAAAATTACCTGAAATTTTAACTTGAGTCCCAAAGATTTTTCTCCGTCCTTAAGAGTTGACTTTCGAGACTACTAAAGATAATTCTGCCATTTGACATCAGAGTTTTGTTTGATAAAATCGGAATGGACTTTTCCGTTCTATAAATATGTACATCAATAATACATTTCGATAACTCTGGTCGTGTTGAATTTTCATATTGCTCGGGAACAACCTTCAACATTTGAAAAACTGTTGAATTTTTTCCCTCAAATTCTTGTAGCTGACGAACATATTTCAGTCATTTCTTCTTCATTGGGTGGTTGAAAAAATGACATTGGTGTTGGATTTGGAATGTCTAGTAACTGATCAATTTGTTCATCCTTGATGAAGCAATTTCCCTCGGTGGATGGAGCTGACCAGGCACAAGTTTTATCTGTTCGGCATTCTTATCTAAAAAAAAAAAAAAACATGTATGCTTACAATGTCCATGTTCGCCAGAGAAACAATTGCAATGCACAGAAAGCACGTTCCGATATTCTTCAAGGAAAAGTTCGAAGCGATAGGGGTCCTTATGGACGGACATCTTCTGAACACAACGTCCAGAAATTCGGCAAAAGGCTTCTGATTTTTTTTTTCACATTAAATATATGATTTACAAGAGCCATTTTTTTCCTTCAGATAATATTGATTTACTTTATACAAACGTACAATACAAACTAGAGAACCTTGTGCATATTATGATTTCCTCACTCATCTTTAATACATAGCAAGGACACAATTATATTTGTAAAAAAAAAAAAAAGATCCGCCTCTTTTGAAAAATCACAACGACAATCAACAGCTTCTTGTATGATGTTATTTATCGCCACTAGACATACGTGCATAGAGATTTCTAGTATTGTCTACTATGGATTCGAACATAACATATTTGATAGAATTATAAATACTATGCTTGATGAGAGCCTCCTGTGTTGAGTAAATACAGAGTTTTTCACCAAAGAAGTCTACTTTTATTTTAACCAAATCTTCACAATTATCCAGTATATATTTTGCTAATATCATTATAACTGTTTGGACTCATTTTATACTTTCTACATGAGGCAATTCTTATTCATTTGAAGTGTCAAAAAATTTCATCCATGGGCCAGAAAACAGTTTCCCAATCAACCCTAAGACATGTAGTTGGTTTATAACTTCAGATTATGAAAGTCAATTGAAATAAATCTCTTCAAACTAGAAAAAGAAAAAATGAAACATTGCATTTTTCTGGATGTTCAATTAATTTCCTGGCTATATGTATTATAATATGCAGACAATTCCCCCTATATCTTGGAATTATGGTTAAAGGAAGGACATTGTATTGTCTCGTCTCGTCTTTGTCTGCCAATAGTTTTTGTCATCGTTTTGTCAGCTTTCGTCTTCGTCATAGTTTCGTCTGCGTCATAATATTGTCTTCGTCATAGTTATCTTTTATTTCGTCTTCGTCAAAGTTTCGTTTTGGTCTCCTCTTCGTCAGAATTTTGTCTTTGTCAAAATTTCGTTTTTGTCTCCTCTTTGTCATGATTTTTTTCTAATTTTCATCTTCGTCTGAGTTTCCTCTGCATTTTAAATAATTTTTCTATTTTGATTTATATTTTCCTCGTAATAAATAATATTTGAAAAATAGGGTTTTAAAGTCCAAAAATATATGTCATTATGGCCCGGAGTAGGTTCACAAACTGCAACCAAATTATAGTAATTGGCAAAGGAAACCCTTATTTGGGACTCGATTTACTTTTTCGACCCACAAGTTGTACAATATACAAGCAAAGCACTTAGTGGGATCATAAACCAACGCTAATTCACTGTTTTTTTATATGACTTTTAGATACTTTAAATATATGATCCATTTGACAGGGTTTGCAAAGGCTGTCACAGGTGAGTCCGCAAGGGGTGGGCTGGAGGTTCTGTAGTCCTCCCCAAATTAAGGATTATTTGTCTTTTATTAGAAATTTGCTCTCGTTATTCTGGCAAATTATGCAGTAGAACAAAAAATATAATAATTACAATTTTTTTCCAAAAAAAATTTATTCACTCAGTGTAGCTATAGATTTTTAAAATTTTTTCATAAAATTTAATATTTGAAATTTAACTAGAGCCTTTTGTTCAAGAAGAATTTTCAAAAAACTTAAAAATGCTCCCTATCGTCGTTTATTTCAAAGAAATTTGTAAAAGGCACTGCATGGGATATGCAGGCGTTTTCAAGACATTGGATGACAGTCCATTCATAATATTAATTTTGTCAAAAAACAATTTTTATTATTCAAATAATATGAAATATTTTCAAAAAATTCCATTAATTACATTAATTGCCCAACTTGGTATATTGTATTATAGCTAAATATGAACCAATTGTTAGATACTAAATCGAATATTTTATATAAATCTGATATCCTTTAAAATGTCTAATATAATATCCATTCTTATGTAATGAACATAAGTATAACAGAATAACTAGTGATATGTATACGCCAATACCTCTAGATATTATAAATCCAACCTGAAGGAAATATTCAAATCATACTCAAGAAATTAAATTTGAATTATCAGTCATTAAGATAAAAAATAAATATAAACAATTTCATTATAACTACACACATCTAAAAATAAATTTTTCTTAAAAATATTTTGTGATCTTGGCTCTGAATCCAACCATTCATATTATGCGACTCTAAATCCATTTGACTCATTGTGCAAATACACTCGACTCTTCCGACATTATGAATTAATCACATTAGTATCCAAAGATCAATCGAAGAATAATATTCGATATTAATCAATTATTTGAATGAGACTTACTACATAATTATCTTGTATAAACAGGAACTGAAACTCATACTTTATTTTTGAAGGACGAATTCATCAGTTTAAATATCTAGTTTAATAATATTTTGAACATTTACTTGTGTGTGTGCTCACGAAACCAGGGATTAACACTGACAAATTCTTTTATATTATTAAAGTAGGGCTATTATCTGATAAAGCAAATCACCTACTCATCAAGTTTCAATAGGAAATGTTTTTGTGACCCTTGATGTTGCTCCGGAACATTTTTTAATGATCTTTTTAATTCTCACAATTTTTTTTTCATTTTGAAATGCCCTGGTTAAAAATTCAATCTCTTACCTATAGGTTAAGTTTAGTCAAAGAGAAAAATATATTGTTTTCAAAAGATATATCTTACGGTTAACGAAATTTTAGACCAAAATAATGAAAAACATTCTAACTTAATTACGAAAAAAATGTTGAGAGATCATATTCTTGTTATTATATTTGCTCCATGTAATAAAAAGTTATTGAAAGTGTTGTGTGGAAAAATAATAGGCCCTATTACTTAACTAGCGACAGTTTCAAAGATCTCCCAAATTCTAAAGTAAGAGGGTAGAATTTAGTTGAAAAAAAGTATGTAAACCTGAGAGTCTCTAATGGTGTTTCGAAATATAAAAAGGACGCAGGAGAAGTTGATCTCTTGGATGCAATAACACCTGTGTATGGAGGGAGAATAACATGGAAAAGAATGTACAGTGCCCTATATTTAACTCGGTAATAGTGTATCTGGTGTTCAAGCCTTGCATTCCATGAAAACAAATGTACTATGTATAATTTTTTCGTTATATTGTATTTATGTAAACTTTTTATTGAATATGAAAAGAAACCAAAAATTATCTTGCAAAAAATTGATTTAATATTTGAGTATTCGTTATTTAAAATTTTGATGTTATTGTTGAGTTCATGTCTGTTATAAAGTCATTTCCTAGATGGGAAGATATTAGTTATGAATTAAGGTCTACACCCTTTTTATAGTATAATTCAATAAGTACTGACATATTTAACATTTAATCATCTCTTAAAAGAAGTCGTATTTATGACTAAAAGTAAATCGCTCAATATTAACAATTTCATACAATATATAACTTGGTATATGATTCAAAATGATTTATTAGTTCTATCGGAGTTATATTCAACTCTCAATGTCCAAAAGAAAGATTTTAGGAAAAAAAAGGAGTTGTCATTTTCATGATAGTTTCTTCTTTATATGATTTTACCATCTTTTCAATTATATTTTATGATGAGACAATATTACTATATGTATTTATGAATAAAAATGATGACATCTCAGGCGTGGTTTTAATACGAGTTACGGGGAAAAAAAGGGGGTGTATTAATTGCAAAAATGATATTGTATCTTCAGTCGTTAAGAGGCCATCAAGCTCTTCAGATCTCTATCCTCTTGAGTGGAGGATAAGATGTTGAAGATTTGTTCTTCTTAATATACTCAAATTCAATTGAAATTATTTTTTCCGGCCTTCCCTTACTCCACTTTGCAAGTGATGGAAGTGTGCCCCATAATTAACTTTTTGTTAGATTAGTTTATTTTCTGAAGTTTATTTTCCTTGGCCCTTCCAATCGGGGATTTGGATTTGGAGAGCGAGACACCTTTTTAATAGCGACAAAAGAATAAAATAAAGTTTTATAAGGTTTTTCTATTGTGTTTCGGGTTCACAATTTCAAAACGTCCCCCTCTTTATTTGAAAAAACTATTATTTTGTGTGTTCTCATTCGAAGGTTAAAAGTCTCATGATTGTAATACGGCACAGGCAGTCCTTTCTATCCTGTCGTATTTGAGTTTCAATTTATTAAGAGGGGGAAAATTTAACTGTTTTAAATAACTTTTTTAATATACTAGCAAATATGAAATTTAATAACACTGGTACCCAGAAATATACTTGTAAGCTTAGATATAATAAATGTACAAAAATTGTACATTTGTAAATGGGTTTAAGTTTTGATCTGAAGTCATTATTTTTTCTAACCTAAACTAAAATCAGAAATAATGTTATTTACGTGAATAAATAAAAGAATAATTTTTAAAATAATTCTTGCATATGTTTTGAATTTGAGCTCTTAAACTTTAATATTAAAAATATTTAGAATTTCTCATTAATAACAAGAGTTGTTGAAGTGAAGTATCTATTTTTCCATTGCGAAAAAACAAAATAGAGAGACATAGCTTAATCGACAACGGGATAAATTATTCTCTTAACCCTCAATGTACCTTGGTTCAATACTATATCCCTCCTAGAGGAGGAAAATATAAGTTCATTATGTATATGGACTTCAAAGAATAATAGTAATAAATTTACTACTGAGTTTTTTTAAATTTTAATCTATATTGATATATTTATGTATTTTTTCCTAATAAAATGTTAAACATTAGATGAGTTACACCATTTTGTTATTTGTTCATCAAATTACTCTATACCTAATAAGGAATCGGAATAAATATATAATTTAATACTTTTTGTGAAAATAGTTTAATGATAAACTCTGGTTAGAATAGTGATATATCCATCAAATCAACAATGGATTTAAGGGATTAAATTTAACATGTTTTTGTTTTTTGATGCATGAGCTTCAAAACTGTGGAATATTCGAGGAAAAATAATTATCTAGACGTCTTAGAAGACGATAAAACTCAAGTGTATTCAATGGTTTTGACTTCTCCTTTGAATTGCAAAATGACAGCATTAGAACCTTAAAAGAGATGCTCCGAATTTCTGAAGCAAGGGAAAAATAGCAATTTCATCAGATGAATATCAAGAAAGAATATTAAATGGATTTAAAGAAAAAGCATTAGTTGTTCTTCCAAGAAATTGCAAATTGTAATTATCCACAGTTAGGTCCGTCGTGGGAAGCAGGGAATCTTTTTTGATCTTGATATGACCATAACAAATGAAATAATTTTCTCTGATATAAAAGAAATGGAGCAACATGATTTTAGAATTTCGGGAACCACGATGAACAGGGAAAATGTATCCCTGATATCTCAACTGCCATTTAATAACAAAAGCTACTCGTTTGAAAATCCATCTTACCTCTCACGCAATGTTTATATATTTCCTGATTCATGTCATTTATTGAAGAGAGCTTCTGATTTTTGCTTGATAAAGGATTTGTTACATTTTCAAGAGATAGCAACGTTCATTTGAGCTTAAGAAATCGGATTTTATTCATTTAAATTTGAAGGAATATACTAAACATTGAGTTTCATATGCAGCTCAATTACTGTCAAGAACAACTGCTAAGCAATATATTTTACATTCAGCAAAATTGACCAAAAAGACCCAAACTTAAAGAAGAATTAATTATTGCCTTTCATTTTTGGTTTTTGTTCTCACGACTACATTGCAACAAATTCAGTAAATTCGGAGGTTTAATAAATGTGTATTTTACAAGAACTACGAAATATTCATTTTATCATTAGTAGTTACTATTATATTACTTAATGCTAAATTTATGCCTATTATATTAAGTAATTATTGTCATTATCTAATCACTGTTCATAAACAAAACTTTGTGTTTGGATTAATTGAATATTGATTTGATTCCCATAAAATTCTTAGTTAGTATTTTTAAAATATGCTGATACTATATGATTAGAATCAAACAAATAATATTATAATATAAATTATTATACTTTATATATAATATCTTCCTAAGGATAGTTTTTATGGATAATTTTTCCTGGACAACAATACAATGGCAACTTAACGGTGCAGTTTTTTTTTATTGATAGTCGTTATCTCAAAGTCTTTTGTTTATGTGCGATCAGTTAAGGTTCCATATTACCTCTTAAGCATCCTCAAAATATAGTTTTATCTATTTTACAAACTTTAAACCACTACTATTATTCCGGAAACTCTAGTATCTTTCAATGTACATCAACTCAATTTCTTCATCTAGCAGGGTGTCTAAGATATTAAATTTCATTAGAATTTGCTTTTACCAGATATTAAGACACTGGTCGATTCTAGAGTGCATGATATAAACAAGATCACCCATTTTCTTCCAAAGACACGTGTTATTTTCTATTCAAAGGCTAATAGAAAATGGACTCACCCCTCAAGTGCAGTTATAGTGATAATCCATGAAAAGTTTAAAATCAATTGAATGAGCCACTGACCTGGGAAAGGCAAAGGATCTGGAGAATTCATGATAAGATCTGTTTGAACAATGCTTGTAAACTCCAATACGAGTTTTGGGTCGGGACACATATTAAGATCTTTCCAAGTATTAGGTGGATGCAAGTAAGTAAATCCTATAGCAGCAATTCTTTTTATAACTGTTGTGGATCCCTTATTGTTAGATATGAGGAATAACGAAGTATGGAAAAAAACAAGGCTTTATAGTTGTGAATCCATTTATACTTATGTAGATGATACAACAGCTATCATAGCGGCTGGAAGAGTGTTAACGATAGCATCCATCATTGAAATATATAGGCTTCTGTCATGGTTTAAGTTTTTGTCAGGTCTAAAAATTAATATTGAAAAATCTGAGCCCAATATCAAATAATAATGACATCAACTCAATATATTCCCAGAATGCTAAATCGAGGATCAAGGTGCTTGGAGCTGTTATTGGGAAGGATTCAATGGACTATAATAAGCAATAAGAAATTATTTCCCGAATAATGAAAAATACATCTAATTAAATATCTTAACTTTCATAGATGGGAGCGAGTTCAAATTTGGGACTCATATATAGTTCCAACGGTAACTCATCTTTCACTTATATGTATGTATGACATCAAAATCTGCTTAGACATAGAGTATACATTGACGAACTTCATAGATCTTCAACGCTAACGGAGTATCTCTATAAAAAGAACCACTACTCCCATAAGCCTAGGCGGGCTTGGAGCAATAGATTTAAGAAGCTTTTGGAAATCTCTTTTAGCTGAAAGGATTCTGAAATGTTAAGAACAGAATACTTATGGAACTCTACAGTATCTTCTGATTGTTTTAATCTACAATATTCCAATTATGGGGTACGTTATTTAGTAAGTAATTTATGTAAACTCATATATTGGTAATTCCTCCTTCAGACAGTAAAGGATACTTTTTTTACTCTTGAACTAGTCATGGGTAGGTGTGTCGTTTTATTGTTCTTGGAAAATTTATATTGTGTTTATATTTTTCTATGTACTTAGATACTTTTATTATTTTTAAAATGATATTAATTGAGCACCAGAATAAATTGATACTAGCTCAAAAAAAAAAAAAAATATAATAACTAAAGTCATCTTCTTGAGATATACTTCTTTTTCCATTGAGATATGTGAGTATATTTAAAAATTGAGGGGAAAATTAATGTGGTGGGGATCAAGGCCCTACATTTTTAGAGGACGCACAAAATCGAATCGAAGGATGGGGCTTTGGATCACCGCACATAGAGCCTTTGTGGAAAGTGCTGAACTCTTCTTGGTTACAAAATTGAGGAATATAAGGGATTTCTGGGCGTTGAAGATCAAGGTTGAGTTTCATAAAAAAATGGTCATGATCTGAATAACAGATTATGTATGAGACCATCAGAGCTATTTGGGGTGATGAAAAAATGTGGTCAACACTAAAGACAGGTGGGTAGGTTGCGTGAATTCATTATGAATGGCATTCTACATTCCATGACCTCTAACCAACTTCTTAACTTTAATCGAAGGTTGAGAAGTCGGGACCATTTTTTAAGGAGAGGAAGACGCACTTTTGTTGGTCAATACCTATCCCTGAGAGATGCTGAGCTAGGCAATTTCATTCTATTAATATTGTCCCACTGTTCCAAAACTAGTAATCTCGATCCTTCAATACCCTTCTTCATAGAACTGGAAGTACTTTCTATTAGTAAAATAAGATCTGAAAGGAACGTTGATAACAACGGAGTGTCGTCTCTTATCGTCAAGAGAAGATTGGAGAGACTGGACCTAAAAGAAATAGTAGAGGTATTAAGCCTAAAACAATATTGAAAAAATAACTAACAGATTCCCATTAAAAATGGTTAAGATACCGATTGGCCACCTTTTTCTTTATTTAGAAATAAGTCAAAAAAAAATGTTTGAGTCTAGAATGTGCTCTTTTTGGGAAGAACACATCAAGGCATCATTCCATTTGTTTTATTTTTGCTCAAACGTAGCTCCCGTTTTTAAAATGATGGATTTTAGTATCTGTGAAAAGGACGGCCAAGAACTTTGCCCTTTAAACTGGCTTGTAGCAACGTTTTCGAGATATCTACAGAATCTGAAAATTGAATATATTATCTCTAAAGTCCAAGGGATAATATACAGTTTTATAAATAAAATCTTGCCTATTCCAAGAAGGCTGGAAGAGTATGTACTCCTCTCAATGGATATCCTAGAAGCCGTCTCTAACCAGTCAGAGATCACAGGAAAATAATAAATTATTACCAAGCTAACGGCCGTACCAGGGAACTTTATAGACCAGTGGGATTAGGGATGGCTTTTCTATGTTATTACTTATTATAGAATTAGATAAATAAACAAGACTCCCACGTAATGACATTAACATAGAATTATCCATACTACGTCATATAGTATACTTATTGATATATTGGAGAAAAAGAAAAGAGCGAAGGAGGGGTCTATAAAGAGCTTGCTAGAGAACCTCATTTCATTATCTGATTACTTATCTACCGCTTTTATTTTTTTATTTTCCTCCATTTAATTAAACATATAATATTTCAATTTCTTACATTGACTTGTTTGTATTTTTTATTTTTATAATTATTATTTGGACATTGTACAATTTGTTTATAGGATTACCAATTTGTATGATTTTTTACTGATAAAAAAATTAAGTGCTTTGTTAATATTTGATGTCTGTTATATGAAAAAAAAGTGTCTGTTGATGTAGGATTTTCCTCAAGACGTAGTCTAAGACGTCCAAAAAGAAAATACACAACAAAGCAAATTCTTAAACTTTCACTTTCTAGCAATGTAATTCATATTCAAAATGGCATTTCTTTAGTTAAGATACAATTTATGATGTCAGAGAAAACATTTTGTATAATTATTAAATATATGTATAAGTAGAATTCAATTATCTTAATTGGGTACAAAACCGTTGATTGGAAAAATATTTAATATTCATATGACATAATCATAGACATTAGCTAGTCATTAATATATATTGGCTATATTTGATATGTAAATATTCGTTATTATTTTATGCAATAAATACTATCACATAAGTTATATCTATAAATATTTACAAACTATTCGCTTTAATAAAAGGTATGTAAAGAAAACGAATTGTATTATCTTAATGAATAAGTTTGATCGTTCATTACATCAAAAGTGAATATATTTCTTTATATGTATTTTGTCGAAAGTCACAGATTGGAATATAAGTAACTTATAACCAATAAAATACTCTTTAACTAACAAAACAACAGATAATCAAATGAAGTGCATTGTCTATCCATCAGCTTTTGTCATATAAAGAAAAAAAGATCAAAATATCAGTCTCTACGTAGTTTGTCGATCGTTACATTTTTGTGGGGTAAATTAGCAAAACATATTTAGGGTACAAATTTTTCAACCTAATGCTGCCAAATCAACTTAGCGGAGGAAAGTGATGATAATTGTTAGTATTTTGGGGTATTTAAAAAAATGAATATGAAGATGTTAACCCTTATAATAATTATTATTATTTTTTGATTGAGAGAAGGTTGCAATCAGTTTTACAAGGGAGAATGGGGAGACGGAAATAAAACAGGGAACAGGTAAAAACTACTCCTGTGTCAATTTTCCGTTCTACACTGAGTCAAACACGTAATTACAACTATAACTCTGCATAAACGCTCTACGATTAATTTTCGTCTTTTTGAGTAGATGCAAATATTTATTCTGGTTTTTTAAACATTAAACAATAAAATTTACTTTTCAGGTTAACAACTTTTAAAATACAAGCGAGTTAAAAAATCTATTGATTAGATTCTTTAATAACGTCTCTAACTTATATGATCTATTTGGATAATTATATAAATTTTACACTTTAAGCCTCACTCGAGATTTTTTTGTAATTTTATTTTTCTTTTCCAGTGAAAAACATCAAATGAAAATTTCTAGACTCTGAAAGATAATCTGCTCCTGATTTTTAATACTTTTGTATACCATACATAATCTATTCTGCCAGTTAGTATTGATTTTTCTGTATAAAGTGTTTCATTTAATTTTATATATGTATAATTAACATTTTTTAAATATTTTTAAAATAAACTTTAATCAAAAGTAACAAATATTTTGGAAGCGCTCTCATTTCCCGTCTTACTTTAAGAGCTAGTGGGAAGAGGAAGTATCTTATTAGGTTATCATTTCAAGATGTTTAAGTAAGTTAAGATTTTTAAACATACTATCACATAATAGGAAGCTTCTCGCTGAGTTCAATACTATCCTCTGACTAGAAAATGACTGTATTACAACTACAGTTGTAAAAAGTTGAAAGAGTTTGAAAAGAAGGATTATGTGTAAAGTGCTAGTATATTATATGATCCCTTCTTTAAACAAAAAGGAAAAAGACAATACAGGCGGGTTTGGCTGCTTAGGTATACAGACAGTCTATACTTTTTTTTTTTTTTTTTTTTTTTTTGCAAAACTCGATAAATCATAAAATATAGTGTGACCCTCACCGCTTCGGTAAGATAAATTCTGATTTGGCCGTTAAATAAAAATTTATCTCCTTAAGGTGTTCCTTGTCAGTACCTTAGTCATTTTCACATTTGTCCGTGAATGGATTCTTCAAAATAAAGTTTTGAACGACTTCTAATGCAATGAATGCAGGGATTGGAGGACCCTTTGAAATCTTGTACAGAGAATATTTGCCATATTTTATGGGATAGGCAAAAGTTATATAACACAGGCCTCCCATCTCAAATATATTGACCCGCAAAAGGAATCCCTTCACTAAAAAGGAACTCACTCCTACTATGCAGTCAAGGGTTATAATTAAATGGTACGTTTGACCCTAGTAAAGGGAAGATATTCTCAATGATGGACCTCCATAATGAGGGCATCTTGCTCCAATGATTACCCGATATTTTCACCACTCAATAAATTTGAGATGTGCCCCTACAGATCTGTTTGGCAAATTGGAAGCCAATCCTTTGGTAGAACTTTGTTTTGATTTTAATTGATCAAAATCAACGGAGCTTCTGAGTCGTTTTAAATACGAAAGATCCAGCACCTTCCACATACTTTCCATGTGTGAAGAAGCAAGACCTCAACCAGTTATTGTAGCATTAATTTTCGACATTAAAAACGTATGCACTTGCATACGCCCGATACTAAATCGTCCCTTCATCTCGCTCTCACATATCATCTTGGAAAAAGGCACGTTTCTCAGCAGATGGAATGTTTTGGGAAGATATTGATATCCCAGGCCTTTTATTTTTCATATATAGTGAGTTGCGTATTACTGGAAAATCTTATCCCAGAAAATATATATTTTTATTTTCGTAAGAAAAGTTTTAAGACGTCATTTAAAAAAAATGTACATTCCTTTAATATTTATATATATAAATTATATAAAGAAATCCCGTACTGGAAAATATAAAAAAAATCCACATTTTCTATAATTTTTAAAATAAAATTGATGGAGCTTAAGGCAATCCTATCTTTTTGAAAATTATTTTTTTTGAAATTGGCGTGAAAAAAATCACAGTCAAAAAACAGTTTTTGATTGAAAAAAAAAATGAAAAGTACGACCCATCTTAATGGACATAGCATAATACGTACTGTAGGCCATAGAAATATTTAAAGTGGTTATGCAGCCTATTATCTTAAAAGGCTAAACATCTCTTATCTAGTAGATATTTAGTGAAATTTAAATTATTATCAAATAATCAAACAATATTATGATAAGACTTTGTTCCAAGAGACTCCATTTATTTTGCAAACTAAAACTCAGCCAACAGATATTGCAGGTGAATCAAAACCTATCACCACCACAACTGAAAAGTATAAAAAGTATCAAGTTTTTTAATTTTCATGATTTCTTTTTAAAGCTTGATTGAGATCTACATTTTATTTTAGAATAAACCCAGTATATAGTTTTTCACTTCGAATAAGAATTTACCAAGATTTTTTTTTTTTTTTCTAGTTAATTTTAAATAGTAGTATCAATTGTAAATCAGATTGAAAATTCATGCAAGAAAAATCCACTTTTAAACATTAAAAAAAACAGATTAAGGCAGTTTCGTCAATATACGCAAAAAAAGAAAAATACATTTATACCTTAATTTATGACAACAATGAATTGTAGGTGAGCCATAAGTATTTTTTATTTTATAGTCCCTTCCTTAAACAAAAAAGGAAAAAAAAAAACAATTGTCATGTTGGGGCTTTTATTTACAGGTTTAGTCTAATAATAAATGAACATTCCAATGTATTCCTTGTCTATGATAATAAAAATTTAAACATAATATCTCTAACAAAGAAGAGGTAAAATATCAATGAGAATAAATTCCTGATATGAATATTTAACGTAGGAGATTATCCGTGATTTGGATGAGATAAAAATAAAATCCTCTATATTAATTCCAAATATTCCCAAACTAAAAAAAAGTAGTAAACGGGTTTTTATTGATAGTCTCTCAGTTTGTAACAAAAGGGACTCATTCGTGACCGGTTTGAGTGAAAGTAGGTTCTGGGGCAAAGAACTAAATCTATGAGCCCTTTTTATTATTAAATTAAAATAAATAATTTTTTACGAAAATGTACGTGACACACTGTTTTTTTTTTCTTGTTGACATTATCCCTGTTATGTATTTTACAATATTTTCATTATCTTTTTCAATAAATTTTGGGCATATTTAATTAAATGATATTTAAGCATTATATATTTTTTTTATTTAATAATTCCAAAATCCAAAGTTAGTATACAAAATTAAAAACAAATATTTAAATTTTTCTGAAAAAAAATTAAAAATTCACAACATTCTTTAAAAAATTGAATTTTTTGGATAAAAATATCATAAATCTACAGCTGTTCATAAGAAATTAAATTAAAAAATCCAGGGATATTGTTAAGAATTAATTTTAAAAAAAAATTTCATAGCATAAATTAAAATTTTTCTGAAAAAAAAAAATGAAAATGCCAAACAATAGTCCAAAAATGGAAATTTTTGTAATTTTTTTTCATAAATCTGCAGCTGTTTATAAAAAAATTAATTTTTTTGAATAATTTCTAAGAGATTATTTGATATTTAAAAAAAAAAAATTGACATCAAACATATTCCCATTTTGGATAATATATCAGAAAAACTATATTTACAGGAAATATTTTTTTATTTTTAATAAATTGTGTATTAAATAAATTGCTTTCAATGAATTGTTTGATAATCAAATAGATTACAATTTTAGAATTTATCTTCATTTAAAAAACTTCCATATAGTTTCAAATAAAAAAAAAAAAAAATTTTTTAGCCAACAATTTTATGTAGCAATCCATTTACAAAAAGAAAGTAACAATGTTTAATAAATAGAATATTTGATAATTATCCTCGTTAAACTTAATTTTAAAAAAATCGTTTTTCTGGTAAGCCTAAATAATTTAAATCGAAAAAAAATATTTCATTTCTAAATTAATAGTTACTGTTATGAATGTATGTAAATAAAAAGTTAAATTAAATTTGTTTTGAGTTTCGATACCCAACAATTTGATAACAATTTAGAAATGAAAAACATATTGTACTTTAAATATTATATGTGATTTGTTTAACCTATTTAGGATTAAACTTGTAGTTTATACTCAATTCCTTGCTAGCATGTGTTTCCTTACCTTTTTGTTAAAGTTCTATGTTTATTTTTTGGCTTCTTTTTGTTTGTTTGCTAGTCCCAGGATTACAACAGAAATTATGGGTTGACTTTGATCAAACTTGGTATAAAGATAATATAGTCACAGTAATACGCCTTGCGTTTATTTTGGCATCTATGCTGGTGTATGTTTCAAAATTCATGAGAGATGCAGTTTTAACGCTTCGACAAGAAAAAAAAATGTAAAACTCAAGATATCTAACTGCTTTCTACTTTTTCCCAATGGATAGGTACAATTTTAATAATTTTTATCTATTATGGCATAAAGTCTGGAAAACAAAAAACAACAATAAATAATTTACTTACAAATAAAATCCATAGGTCATTCACATATATCAAACATCATATGTTTATTTACATATAAAACACATCAGCATATATGACACTTGTCTTTTCTATTGATTTGACAATATGTTTTTGTTAAATTTGCTACAATATTGTTCCATAGCAAATGTGTCACAATATATTTTATGATTTATAGAGTTTTGCAAAAACAAATAAAAAATGAATGGTCTGTCTGTATACCTAAGCAGCCAAAACCGCCTAAATTGTCTTCCTCCTGTTTTGTTTAAAGGAGGGATCAAATAATATACTAGCACTTTACACATAATCCTTCTTTTCAAACTCTTTCAATCTTTTTACAAATGTAGTTGTAATTCAGTCATTTTCTAGTCAGAGAATAGAATTGATATCAGTGAGAAGTTTCATTTTATGTGACAAGTATCTGTATAAATCTCACTTCACTTAAACATCTTGTAATGTTAAGATGAAAAGATATTTTTCACTTCTCACTAGCTCTCTAAAGCTTATCTTAAAGTAATACTGGGAATAAAAGCGTTTGCAAGATATATGCTACTTTTGATTAAAGTTTATTTTAAATTTATATGTTTTCAAAAATTTTCTTCTTTTCCAACGATGATTTTGCTAAAGGAAGTCGAGATAGGCTCTAAAAAAGAGTATAAAAATGGGTAAAATCGTGTGATATCATCTCTTCTAATGGTAAAAACCTTTCTTCTATAGATGCCCTTCACATTAAAGTATATTATAGTGAGCTCGTGAATAATTCCCTTTATACTCAAGAATACATAAATTTTTCCGGATCTATGGAATCATTATATAGCTATATGAACTATCGTGTTCTATAAAACGACGGAATACTCGACTCAATCTTTTTCTCTTGCTTGCATTGAAAGTAAAAGTTGAGGCTTGATCATCAGGTCGATTCGGAAGTCCAGCACTCTGAAAAGCTTTCACAATCTGAGCTTAGGCCTTTGTTCGGGGGACGTTTTTCCTTCTTTCAATGAGTGGAGCTACAAGTGTCTTTCCTAACTGTTCTAGGAACACTCTTCTCTTCTGGCTCTTGTGAGACATCCAGGTCTGATTGATTTCTCTCTAAATTACAAAGGCATTGTAAGAGGAAACGTCAATGATATGGTGAAAGATGGCCAGGGGCCAGCGGGCAGTCATCCTTCTGCAGCTGTATGCTCCAATTACCATGTCTAGATTGTACACACCTCCTTTGTTTCGATTGTAGTCCATAATTATGATTGGCTTTTGATCGTCAAGATCACTAATGCTCCCGTCTATGTGCAGTGTACATAGAAAAACTACATTTTTGTTTTTCTTAGGTAAATAAGAGACTAAAGTGGTAGTGGGTGTGAAGGCAAATTTTGATGAGAAAACTTCCCTCTCTTTTGATGCAAGCAGTGCGGGTGGGAGCTCAGGCTTGTTTTTACGAACCATACCAACCATGGTAATCTTTCTCTTCAGGAGCTGTGGTCCAAGTTGATACGAGGTAAAATATTATCACAAGTCACATTGCAACCCTTCAGTCCCTCGGTCAGACCAAGTACAACACGCATCCCTTGGTTTTTATCTGGGTGTCCATCGGCCAACTTTCCTGTATATACCTGGATTTTCCAAGCATAACTTGATTTGGCATCGCAAGCCACCCTCCTCCAGCCGTCCTCTCCTTCCAGTTCGGAATCAGAGTTTTCCTCAAGAATGAGATCGAAAGCTTCTTCAGAAATATTACGCACACTCATATTGAAAAAATGTAAATGCAGTGAATTCTAAAAAACCAACCACCTTTATACCCCCTTGAAAGCACAGACAAAGAACAAATATTGCATTGTCATTATGGTATTACGCATAAGAAATTGCCTATTAGAGAGATTAATCAAACAAAGAAACATTTTTTATTACGTAACTACTTCTGTAAGTTTCAATTCTGTTAAAATTTTATCATGGGTCATTTTGACCCAGAAGACAATCTTTGTGTATTTTTTTGTACTGCTTACACAGAAATGTTTTTGCGAATTTTTTAAATATTCGGGACAAGTTAGGAAAAGACACAAAATTCAATGTAAAAACAGAAAGAGTTTTCATCCTTTATTCAAGTTCGTGAGTACTTTTCTACATAAGTTAACTTTGGTGTTTCTCCAATTCTATTAAAATCATTTCATTGTGTAGGGTCCTTCAGTCTTATTGAAGTATATCAAACTGAAATTACTCATCTTAATCTCATTGATATAAATTCCATTTAAAAGTGGGAGTTTGTGATCTATGTTCTGTTTGGATAATTATATAAGTTTTTCACCTTAAGCCTCACCTGAGATTTTTTAAGAATTTTGTTTTTCTTTTATTAGTGTAAAACAAGAAACGATAATTCAAGACTCTGAAATATCATCTGATCCTTGTTCTCGATAGTTTTGTAAGCTATGTATATTTTACTGGCAGTTAGTATTGACTATCTGGATAAATTTTTTCCTTTAATTTTATATATGTATATTTAACATTTGTCACTGTCTTGGAGAGCTACTGAGAATTGGACATATCTTATTATCTTAACATTTCAAAATGTTTACGTAATGTAAGATTTGTACAGATACAGTTACATAATAGGATCTTTTCGCTGAGATCAATTCTATCTTCTGACTATAAGATGACTATATTACACCTACAGTTGTAAAAAGGTTTGAAAAAAAATTATATTGAAGTTAAGGCGTATAATAATATGCTTGAAACGGACTTTATTTATGAACACAACTCGGTATTGTATAAGAAATAAAGTAAATATATTTATAACATGTAAAGATCATATAAAAAAACTGTTACGTGTTAATGTTACAAGGAGGAAGCCTTGAAAGGGGAAATTTGAGAATGAGAGGACCCACATTCCATACAAACATGAAAACTCCTCTTTTATCGTCCTCAAAAATATTATCTACTCTATTTTTCTTAAATTCTAACTCAAACATGATTTTTAACTAGTGTACTACTGCCCTTGCTTTGGCGACAATTACTTTTTTTTTACGGTAGGTTAAAAATTTAATTTGTGGAAAATACTAATTGATGTAACGTTTAAACAATAACTTATCATCAATATTCCATAAGGATTAGAGAAGATTAATTATCATTTTCAATGATTACAAAGGTGTTTCTTCATTTTCATTTCGCTGAAATGTCCATGTTACGGACAAAAAGCTGTTCCTTTTAATAAAACACATTCGATAGGCAGAATTTAAGCAAAATTGAATAATGTCTTGAGGGAGCTCTACTATCTCAAAGTTTTAAAAATGAGAAACAATTTTTTTTATTTAGAGTTAGTCTAATTCGTAATATCGTATTCAATGAGGGACAAACAGGTAAAAATCTGACCTCAGTAGAAAGTAGAGTAAACTTATTCCTTGTTTACAAGATTGTATGATCTAAATAATGATGCTCCCCACCGGCTGAAAAAAACAATCTAATATTCCACATTGAGGATAACTGAAGCAATTTCACTATAGAACAGTGCGATAGAAGACCCTCACCCTCTAATGAATAGACTTTTTGGTCAGAGTTAACCTCTTATAAAAGTTAGTAAACGACCCTTGCTTCAAATCCAATTCATATTATGTATTCTTATAAAAGGTGTACAACCATTTTCCCTTTCTTTCCTATTTATATCTAGTAAAGATACATAAATAGTTCATAATTCAACTCAGTTCAAGGATTACAAACGCACTCAATGCTAAAAATATCCTTTTAAGTCTCCACTTTTTGGAAACTATAAGGTTAATAATTAAGATGTAATATGTTTTGTAAATTTAGATTAAAAACTATTTCAATTTTAATACCTCACCTGATTAATGTCTTTGTTAGAAGCATTGTTGTGGGTCACATAATTGCATCAAAATGCATTTTTTTTACATGATTGTTTCATAAATCCTCAGTAATTATCTCATTTCTTCGAAAGTATCATTAGAAGGATTACATCTTCTTTGTTAGAGATATTAAGTTTATATCTTTATAATCATAGACAGGGACTACTTTGGAATTTTCATTTATTGTCAGACTAAACCTGTAAAAAGAAACTCCCAACATGACAATCGCTTTTCTTCCATTTTTGGTTTGAGGAAGGGATTATAAAAAATATACTAATATTTTACCTTAATTTTAATATTTGTACAGATACTGTAACATAATAGGATCTTCTCGCTGAGATCAATTCTATCTTCTGACTATTAGATGACTATATTACAGCTACAGTAGTAAAAAGGTTAAAACAGTTTGAAAAAAAAAATCCTATTCATAGGAAATATCAAGAAATTATTATTTACCTTAAAAGATTGAACTTATAAGTAACATTGATTTTGCAAATGCTCTTATTCCCTGTCTTAGTTTTAAATAAGTGCTAACATTTCAAGATGTTTAATTAATTTGAAATTTGATAAGATACTGTCACATAAAAGGAAACTTCTCGCTGTGGTCAATTCTATCCTCTGACTAGTAGATGCCTGTATTAAAACTATAGTTGCAAAAAGGTTGAAAAAGTTTGAAAAGAAGGATTATGTGTAAAGTGATATTATATTTTATGATCCCTTCTTTAAACAAAATAGCATGAAGACAATTCAGGTGGCAATTCAGGTTTGTTTGTTTATGAAACCTAATAATTTCGAACTATACAGGGTACTACTTCAATTAATAAAATATAATAGTAAAAAGTGGGATAATAATATGCTTAAAACGGACTTTATTTATGAATACAACTCGGTATTGAATAAGAAATATAAACATATAACATGCAACTACTTATAAACATATACCTAGTACAATGTATGTTATAAATATACTATGTTTGAGAACCCTGAAGACAACGGATAAATAAGGTGAATATCCGGGTGTCTGTTTCTCTTTTATTTTATTTGGATCAATCTATTATTTCAATATTCTGTATTTATAATTTATTGTTATTATTAGTTATATGATTCTAATTGTTTAATTTTGTATATTTCACATAAATTTATGATCGTTTATTTTTGTATATTTCACATAAATTTATGATCGTTTATTTTTATTATATAAATTACTTTTAATTTAAACCTTCTTTATAAATTTGGAACTTTAAATATATTTCGAAATACTCAACTTTGTCGTTTCATTAGTTATTATTCTGAGAATATGGTTCATAATGAATTACACTTTCATGGAGTGTGACGAAAAACGTATCAGTCAATTATATGTAGTATATCTTCTTTAAACGTTTTGCTATTAAATACTTTTGTTATACCCTCAAAAATCATAATAAAGTAGGCAGCTGATAATTACATGAGTATTTTAAACAATGATACCATGAGTATTTCTCCTCCCCCCCCCCCCTTCTCCTTGTATGCGTTTTTCTCTACAGAATTATATTATCAACTTTACCTACGAGGATACAGGAGTTAGTACTATCAAAAGGAATGCTGACCAACATCGGCATTTTTAGCGTAACAATAATACGCACGCCTAAGGCGATTACTTTGAAAAAAAGTAATCTTTAACTTATTTTTCTTCTTCCACCGCGAATAATAATAATAACTTGTGTATTTTTCATAAGAAATCGGCAAAGAGATCATCATATCAATGTCCTTCTCCCAATATTTGTTTTGATTTTTTAAGTTCAAATCAAAAAAAAAAAAAATAATAATAAGGCGTCAGGATTTCGTGTACAAAATTAATTGAGATTCAGTCCCACATTACTGATTCCTAAAGCAGGGAGTTCTAAAATATTTTTAGTTGGTACTAGTTCTGAACTCTTTTCGATACCCTTTTCCAAATCCATTTGGATTGCACATTATTATGTTAAATCATTAGGAGCAAATAACCAAGCCCTGAAAAGTTATGGTAGTTCTAATCAAAGAATTGAGTTACCCAATTTGGGAATATATGCGTGGAATTACATCTTGTCAGATATAAAGTTTGGTATATTGGGATATAACTTTCTGAAGCACCATAATTTTTTGGTAGATATGTATATAATAAATTTATTAAAAAGGCCGACCATCTAAATAGTATTTCAATTGAAACCGATTGTGCAACATCTAAAGAGATCGTATTTAAGCACACTTCCTTAAAATTTTTTGGTGATTGTCTACACGGTATATACCATTCTATCGAAACCTCTGGAATGCCTGTTTTCTCTCCAGCTAGGAACTTTATACCTGAACAAGAGAAGATAATAAAAAAGGAAATAGATAACTAGTTCAAAAAAGGTAATCCTTCCAACTCTTGCTGGGGTTCCCCCATTAATTTAATAAAAAAGGAAAATTGTGAATGGCGCCTCGTTGGCTATTACAGATTGCCTAATAATATCACCAAACCAATGGCTTTCAATGAAAAAATTGGGAGGTCATCCCTACTTCATTATATTATATTTTCTGAAAGCTTATCATCAAGTACCCATACTCGAACAAGACAAAGAAAAACTGCTATAGCAACACCTTGTGGCTTTTTCCAGTATGATAGGAAGCCCTTTAAGCTAAAAATGCCACAAGTGTTTTTTCAGAGAATGATAGATAAGGTATTGCCACCATTCAAGGATACTTTGGTTACGTAGATGATATTCCCTTATATTCGCAGTCGGAAAAAGAATACCACAAGGCATTCGAAACTAATTGGCTTAGTTATAAATTAGAAAAAAGACAATTTTGAAAAAATGATATGGAATTTCTGGGGTTCACAAACTTAAATAGGGAAATACGTCTCAATGAATCGAAGTTAACTTCTTTAAAATAGTTTGGCAGGCCAATGAATGTTAAAAGGATGAACAAGTTGATGGGGAAAGCAAATGATTACAGAAGATTAATCCCCAATATGGAAAACTACTACGCCCCTTTTATCATGCAATTAAGAATAAGAAAAAACCATTGTCAATATCTTGGGACACTGGCCTGGACAAGGCTTACTTAGATTTTAAAAGTTGTTTGGACAAGGTTATCACTCTTGCTAACTATGTTCCAAATGAAAAATTAAGACTTTGTGTGAATGCTTCCGACTATGGAATTGGCAGAGTGTCCGAACAAGGGGAAGGTTGTAAATTTCGTTCATTAGCTTTCTACAGTCGAGCATTGACTAACAGATAAGTGAAAGAGGGTACTTTTGCTCATGAGTTTCTGGAAGTACGAGAAACTATAAGATATTTTGATCATGTTATTGAAGGCAGGAGTGTTTTTTGCTATACTGATCATAAACCTTTCGTGGCGGCCCAATTCACTAAGACCCCCAAATGGCCAATGAAGTATTCTCGGTATTTTGCAGAGCTAACTGAAAGAAACATAAAGTTATCTCATATTTTGGGTAAAAATAATGTACCCGCCGATTTCTAATGGCAAGTTAATTTGAATAAGTTAAATTTTATGTTCTTGGAGCAGTGGTGGAAAGAGCCATTCGAAAAAAGATGCAAGCTGCTTACCCCTTGGCAGAGTGGATTGAAATTGATAGGCAAAATATCCTTTCTGATGTTAGAACCAAGTCTGCAAGCCCTATGGTACCCTAAAATTCAGTTCCTCAATTATTAAAACGTTCCACAATAAATCACACAGGGGGATGAAAAACACATTAAGAAAATTTCAAGGACATTATTTTTGGACTCCGATGTTTGCAGCAAATCAAAGAAAATGGCATTAGCCTATTTACTATTTGAAAAAATAGTACCCAACAAAAAAAAAACTATCATATCCTTCTTGATTTAATTGGGTAATTTCAAAAAAGCAGAGAGTAAACAATGGTTCTTACAGTGATAGACAGGGCAACAAAGTGTTTGGAAATTTAATCTAAATGCAACTACAAAGAACATCATCAACCAGCTGAGAAATAACTGGTTTTGTCGATTTGGCTATGCGATGCAAGTTGTTAGAAACAGGTTGTGGTTGGATTTAGGTTCTACCGTATATATTATTTAGCAGAATTGTAAAACTAAATCTATTTCAATGTATAGCCTTAAGCCAAAAATTGGTTGAGAAGGGAAGTGTGTAGAGACTGCAATATAAATATCTTATATCAGTAATGGGATTTTCTGGTGTTTTTAATCTGTTCTTCTTTTCTATTTTTCGTATTCTTTATAATTGTATCTTAGAGTCAGTAATAAATTAGCACTCAGTATGTTTACAAGCAAGTTTCTTTTTGAGATATCTAAGGACAATAATGGCCGAGGTCTATTATAAAATATTACAAGTGGTCCTTAATGCACAATGAAGCGGTGGCTAATGACCCACATTTTGGACCATCCATTCACTTACACGACCCATGGTATTTAAACAGTGTGTTATAGGATATAGAAAGAGGTCCTTGATGCTCGGGGAAGCGGTGGCGGTGGGTAATGATGCACCTGTTGAGCCTGCAGTTCTTTTGAACAACGTGTAGGTGAGGTGTGTTATAGTATATTAAAAGGGGGTTTTGATGCTCACAGAAGTGGTGACAGTGGTTAATAATCCACCTCTTTGACCAGTGCTTCACTAACACAACATGTGGTCTGAGTTGTATCATAGGATATTGGAAGGGGTCCTTGATACTAAGGATAGCAGCAGCGATAGAGTTTTATCCCTCTTGTGGACGAGCAGTTGACTAGCGTAAACCATGGGCCGGGGAGTATTATACTGTATTCGAAGGGGTCTTTGATACTCAAGATAGTGGTGGTGAAAGGTTTTGATCTACCTGAGGGACAAGCTCTCCACTTGCACAATCTGTTGGTCGAGATATATTTTACAAAAAAAAAATGGAATTTCTTGTGACAATTCTTAACATCATATCGTTGGATTGTTTTGATAACAATATAAATTTCGTTGAAAATATACTAGATCAGGGATGTCTAACCTATTAATATAATGGACCCCATTTGGAACATTTTAATGGGCTGCAGAATCTAATAAGTTTAATTTCTTGAAAAATTGCTAACACATAAAACAAAACACTTATATAAATATTTCAATTTTAGATCAAATAAATGAGAAGGCCAAATCCATTTTTTCAAGGCTAAACTGCTTACAAAAAACTCGAAAAATACGAAATACCGTCAAATATTTTTCAATGTCTGTATATACAATGATCATTCTTCGCAATTTTATGATATCATGACAATTTCGCTAAAAAATACTACTTGAATTGAGAATGAGTAGCGGTCCATTCTTAACCCTTAGGAGGGGTCTGCAATTCACAGTTTGGACATCCCTGCACTAAATTATCAAATTGTTTGCAATATCTCAATCATATCCTTAATGATGAAATAGATTGCAATAAATTGTGTAATAATAAAATTACCCATAATCCTTTTACCTGACAATGTAAATTAAGCTAAAATGACCATGGACCACTCAATTTAATTATATATATTCCCCGTAACATATATAAAAAGTATTGTGATGTGCATGTTAAAAGTATTAAGAACTAATCTAATAGAAGAGAACATGACATAATAACGGAAAGGGGAAAAAAAAACTTAACTTAACTTAATTGATGCATGAGTTCTAGAGATAAAAACAACTTGTTATTATTTTGTTAAAAAATGGGTTGAGGATTAATTCAATTATGATTGTATCTATTGTTTGCACTGATTTGTTATTTATATGGTTGATATTGTGTGTGCATATAAAAATATTTATGTATGTAATGATTTGTTAGTTGGATCTTACTTGTAGTAGAATTAAGTCGAATAAAGACATATTCTAGGTTACAAAAATTTATTCGACTTACTTTTAAAAATATCGATGTTTAAACAAAATGAAAATTTAATTCGTCTTGACCGATTTGACGGGCATCCAAACTATACAGATGCGGACATCATTGGAATTACTGAAATTTTAATTCCAACAGTTTTCTTGAATATTTGCCAGAAGTGCAAAAAAAGAACAAATTTAGACTAATGAAGCATAATTTGAATAAATTCAAATTATGAATTTATTGAAGCCTGTGAAAGTTATGACGAGGCACTTACAATTATGTATAGTATATATATAGAGAGAGAAAAAGAAAAAAATATTCGCTTGCTTCACGTAAACAGACGGAAGACGAGTCGTTTGATGAATTTCTTCAAGCTCTGAAGATATTGCTGAAGGATTGTTTATATCGAGCTGTAAGTGTTCTTGATAATACAAATGAAAATATACGAGATAGGTTTATTTGTGGTCTTCAATCTTCTCACATCAGACAAAGAATCTTGGAGAGTGCAAAAATCACATTAAACGAGTCGTTTAATTTGGCTAAATCTTAGAAAGGACACTAAAACAATCAGTCACCTATGATTATGTATACGTGGATACTGTAGCAAGAGATGAAAGGAAGGTGACGACAAATAGTGATACAATTATACCTTCAAAGGATTGTTGTTTCTTCGAATGGAAGGTATATCAGGTCCAGATTCCCTGCTAGGAATGCCACTTGTAGGAAGTGCACTAAACTAAGAACTTTGGCACATATATGCCAATCTGGAATGCCTATTCGCTACCATTCGACACGAGAGTCTTAACTGAACGTACAAGTTGTGTCGTTCACATACTTAAGAAAATTGAAAAATTAATGGTCAAAATTATTGTTAATGGTATTGGAGTAAATGCTCTTATAGATTCTGGAAGTTTTGACAGTTTTATTAGTCTCAGTAAAGTCAGAAAGATTAATCTAAAAATGAAAAAGTCAGACAAAATAATTGGGATGGCTTCAAATGTTTTTCAAACTAATAACTCGGGTCTGGTCCATGTGTAGCTAGTACATAATGTAGAGTTCTATAAGCATGTCAGGTTGTTTGTTCTTTCAGGATTATGCACCAATGGGGTTGGATTTTTAAAGTCTTCATTCAGGATTGCACATGACTCTTGGGGGAAAGAAGGAGTCTTTTTCAGTTAGCAATTTGATGAGTATCAAGGCTATTCCTTCACCACCATTGTTTCAAAACCTTCTTCCAGATGTTAAACCTATCATAACAAAGTCAAAAAAACGTTCAGAGGAGGATAGAGAAATTATTCATCAAAAAGTGAAGAAATTAATGGCCGAGGAAATTATTGAGCCTAGTACGTCAACATGGAGGGCTCAAGTGCTGATTACTGAAAATGATAGGAAAAGAAACGAACGGTAATTAATTATTAACAAACTTAAATCAATTTCCTTGTTAGAAGCCTTGTTTATCTTCTTCCACAAATTAAAAAGGTACTGTGTAAAGTGGCCGTCAAAAAAAAATTCACAACGGTGGATCTTAAAAGTGCTTATCACAAAAGAGAGCGATAGAGAATATACTGTTGTTGAAGCCTGTGGTTGATTATATAAACTTCGTTGAATATCATCTGAGGGCACTAATGAAGTATCAAGTTTTCAGCGTGTGATGGATTTCATTATAGCTGAAGAGTATTTGGTAAAGACTTAAGCATATATTGAAGACTTAACTATCAGGAGATCTATTTAGAAAGGCGGCATCCTTCTTTCAATTTTTTGAAAAAAAAAAAATCAAAATGCTTATTTTTTGGAAAAAAACTTTCATAATTTGGGAGGGGGCTATAGCCCCCTCCAGATCATCCCTCCAAACGCCCCCCGTGAAAGAACAAAACAATTTGAAAATGAATTATTACATAAAACGAAAAACACTTTTTAAGATTGATTGAAAGAAAGATCTTAGACTACAATTAAAATTCAATCAAATAGATGTGTTGAGGATCTTCCATAATGCAGGGTTTGATGTTTACGTATATTCCCTCAAATATAGAATTTGAACCAGTATTCTATCTTTTGGTAGTACTCAAACAAGGTCTATAAAAGAAAGGATTTGCTTCTTTTGTGGGAAGGATACAAAGACATCCAACCACTTTCTGTTTGAGAGTAAAACAATGCGTAATATATGTGACCATTCAACCCGAGAATTTTTTTCAAAGTTCAACTTGATTTCAAGACCAAAATATTTTTGTTTTACTTATATTGGTCTTGGGTCGGAAAAAATACATTTTATTGAAATAAAAATTCAGCATATTTTATATACATTAAGAAGGACGAGAACCCCTCTGTCTCCCTGTTTGCTAACACGTGTATTTAACAAGATTCAAGCTAGTATTGAATAGATATTATAGCTATGTTGATAAATAGTTGTACTGTGTATCGAAAAAAAATTTCTTGCAAAATTGTATACTGATTTTATATATGTGCTTAAATTTTATATACAATCATACAATTATGAGAAAATACAGCAGGAGTTCATATAACGTGTAAATAATTAAACTTTAATTTAACAAAGATAATTTAGTTCCAGAAGGTTTAGTTCAGCTGCAAAGTTGATTTAAACTTTTTTTTTAAAGCAAGAATTTCAAAAATATTGAAAGAGTAAAAATATTCTAAAAATCTATCGAAAATTCTTATAAACCAAATTTAATTTGGGGGCTTTAAAATGTAGGTTGTGTAGAGGGTGTGGCCCCTGGCTCCCTAATACTCGTCCACTGATTAAGAGTGATACAAAATTTTATTTTGTTAAAATAGCATAAATTGAGATAAAATAATTATTTCAGAGAATTGGGGAGGTTGGTATGAAATCAAGTAAAAACAGATCTTTTTAGGACATTTTAAGAATTGGCAATGTACACTCCATGTTCTACTTTACTTTGATAAGTTCCAAAACCATCTTGTTCTTCTCTCTTTTATAATGAAATAGAAAGAACTTTTATTAGGGGTCATTTATAAGCCCCTTGGTTATTTTTATCGTAATTCGAGCCTAATCAACTTGAAAATAAGCTGTATATACAAAAGCGTGACTAGGATTTTTCTTTACAAAGTCAGGAGGTTGACAAACAGCAATTTTTTTTGCAAAAACAAATAAAAAAGATAAATACTTCAAGTATGAAATTTTTTTATTATATTTTAAACAAATAAATATATTTAAAGTTTGATAACAGCTACTGTATTTTACATAAACTATATGGAAATTCAAGGGGGAAAAAAATTGTGTCAAGGGTGGAGAACATCTTTTATTCCAGTATTCAGGTTTTAGCCCTATATCATTGTATAAATATCTGGAGTGTGTATTGAGAATGAATTTTTCTATTTTAGCTTGATTGGTATTTGGGCACCAATTACTTGAAATTCATAAATGTTGTTTGTATTTTAATAAATAATGATTCATTGGGACGTTGCTAATCAAAAATATAAAATGCTTGACATATTGTTAATCAATTGTTATTGATTATTATAATTACCTTGCAAAACAACTTGCTGTAGTTACATGATAAAATTTATCTTATCATAATATATTATCTAGAGTGACGGCATCCAAGTATTTAAATTCACAATCAATTCGCAAAGGCCACTAATAACAAAACAAACATCATGAAGTTCTTACTACTTGTATTCTTTTTTACCTTTGTTTCGGCAAACAGTGTGGAAAAAGACTCCTCAAAATGTGCTTTCTGTAAGAAAACGATCGCTACTGTTTTTGAAATGCTTCAAAATGAGGAAAATCAACAAAACATTATCGATAAATTAGAAAAGGTAAGTCAAAACCTATATATGTGTCTAAAGTAACATCAGATTGAAGAAGTTGGTGTTCATATCTAATCAAGGCTGTCATCAGTGGGTGGGCTGAAGGGGCTGTACCCCCCCCCAAAAAAAAAAAATTTGCTTTTTATTAATTTTTTTTGGGTAAAGATGAAAATTCGAAAAAAGTATTATTTGAAATCACTTTCTAAGTGATTTAATTAAAAACTATGATTTTTTGAATTTTTTTTTCCTACAAAAAATATTTTTGCTTTTAATTAACATAGATTTTTTATGTTCATTTCGAAAAAATTTAAAATTTGATTTTTCTTGTTTTATTTTTTTCAAGGAGAAAATATTGCAGTTATATTTATATTATTTTGTATTATGGACCAAACATAGGCGAGAATCTTTAATTCAGAGGGAGAAGTTAACACAAAGACGACATATTAAATAGGAACCAAAAAAAAAAAAGAAAGAGCACACGCAACAAACAATTTTTTTTTCTTTTCTAATTGTTAAACTTAGTGTTTTCATTACAAAAAAATCAACTATATATATTTAACATATTTTTTAAGTTTGGTTTTTATAAACAAAAGAAACTTGAAATTTATTTCTCTTTTTCTCGCCCCCTTCCCCCTTAAAATAAATCATAGTCATAGCTAGCCCTCGGAAAGCTTGAATAAAAAGACTTATCTGTTCATTCCTTTAAAAACCGTACTTACTAAACTACTTCTTTTTTCAGGGTTGTAAACAACTTGAGACTGAACTTCCATTCCTAGCAGAGCCCTGCTATGATTTACTTGAGAATGTGGTCAAACCTCAGCTTGGTGAAGCAGTTGAGAATTTCCCTACTCCTGAAGAGGCTTGTCATATTATTAATTACTGTTGATTGTAAAGATATAGATATATATTTAAATACATTTTTGCTACATCCAAGAAACACTCTCATTCATAATTTGGTTATCGCTTGAGTTTCTTTTGCAAAAAAAAAAAAAAAAAAAAAAAAAAAAAAAAAAAAAAAAAAAATGTACACCTTTATAGATATAAGTGTCAAACTAAATAGAGATACAAGGTTATACCATTATGTAATCGGACTTGTTTGAAGTTTCTATCTGATGTATTGTACAGACTGCAGGGGCAGATAGGCAGATTTGGACAAAAAACGCAAGCGCTCATAGTCTATGACGTCGCTTTTGCTACAATTTTCAATTTAATGTATCGTACCAACTGCTGGGCAAGGAAAACATATTTTGACAAAACATTCAACCACTCATCTACTATGACGTCAATATTAAAAGTATGATGGAAGTCAAAAATCAGCCTTAAACGCGATATGGTATACCCTCGTATTTCTATTAACCGTGAATTCGTGTATATATTTGGAAGGGATATAGCAGTTTTATAGAACAATCTTTGATAAATGACCAGTGACGTCATCAAAAATCAATCTCCTATAATTTAAATTAGAGTTTAATTAGGTATAAATTAAGAATAATGGCAAAATATCCATATATCTGAAAGATACTAAAAGGTTTACCAAACTAATTCAAATGGTAAATTGATAGATATTATAGAGATGGCACAATTAATCCGAATCAGAATGGGGATTGGCATCGAGAAAATTATGTTTAATTTGCTGTTCCAATTATTGTGAATTACTTTTCAAGGTAATCAAAAATAATAATATTAGTAATTGAATTTTTTTGCAAATTATAAAATTAATCTTCCTAATTTTTTGGATAAATTATATTTAGCAGTAACTAGTGGTACTGCCCGGCATTGTTTGGATTTAATATCCCAAGGCAAAAGACCAACTTTTATTTAATAATGTAGACGATAATTCCACAACAAATCATCAGTGTTACTTTCTGTTTTCTTATTAATCCAATCACACGTCGTTACTCAATAATTAGATATTCTCTCCTCAAAAATGAAAGTATAATGATAACAATATGACGAAATAAAAAAAACCCTGAGCTATAGGAACACACGCTTTTTGTCACATTCTTATTCCTAGGATTAAGTAGAAACACTCAAAAAGGATGAATTGCCAAACATTTAAACATCAAGACAAGCTTTACTTCATTAATGAAGATAGTATACAAATAATTATTGAGACTGAACTGAGCATGTCGTTAACTTTATTGCAACCTTTAAAAAAAAACACCAGGAAAATGGTGCAAAATTAGTAGATAGTTAGACAATTTTTTTCCACAATTGAATTAGAAATTAGAATTAAAAAGAAAAATTGAGAGTTTATCACAAAATAAATAGTGCCTTTTAGTGTTTGTGAGGTAATATGTTGTGTAACACATTAAATACATTGATGCATATCGTATTCAATAGTTTATGCAATTAAGATAGCCAACAGTTAGAATGAAAAAGTCACTTGGAAACGCTTTATGATATGATAACAAGTGGTGTATTAAAATCTGAGCACTTTTAATTTTAAACTTCAAAAAAATATAATTTATTAATCAGCAAGAGGATTTGAATTAAAATAATTCTACATATAAATGTGTATCTGAGCTCTCTTAATCATTAATATAGTTGCCCTTAGTAGCAATGATGGCTTCCATATCTCAGCGGAAGGTCAGGCACCTGCTGTGGATGTATTTCTCTGTCATATCGTCCCAGTGTTACCTAAAAGGGGGTTTGAGGGTCTTGGTGACGCTGAAAGTACTACACCTTTTGGGTGCATGTTGAAGGGATTAGCATCATGACTGTAAAGGGATCAAAAGTGTCAAAAAAGAATTCAAAATAACTCTTGCAACGGAGGAGATGAGTTTCTTTCATTTTGATGTCAAAAAAATGGCCTCTTCACCCTCACAAGACTCTTTCCACCCACTTTTTTGAAAGCTCTCTGGCCAGTGCGGCGGGAAATCCCGAGATATTCTGCATGGGATCCTATGGACTTGAAAAGATGGGCCTAGGCTGTTAATTTCTTAACTTTTGCAGGTCCAGTCTAGCTTTTAACACAGAGCGCTTCTTCCTCCCCATTGTTTTGGACTTGTTGACGGCGTAGATAGTGGTAGGTAGAGACGCCCATTGTCATGGAGTATTTGAATTGAAATCCGTCGATCACGTCAAGTGTCGTTTTCTTGACTTGTACGTAAGCTAGAGAGCTCAGGTTTGTTCTGTTTTGTAACTAACCATCTATGCTCTAATAAATTGGACTAAGAATTAATTTTAATCACTCAACCTTCATGAGTTAATGTTCAGATTTTAATAGACCCCCGGTACTTTATTTAGCTCAAATTAGGCTATTCTAAAAAATCTTTTATTATTTTATTTCATTAATTGTAACACAAAATTTTTAGGACCTTTAAGTTCAACTTGCAGCGTCTCTGAACGATGAATACGAATAAATCATTTAAAAAAATGGAAAAAAAAATTCATTGAATAATAAAATGTCATTCATATTAATTAATGGCTTTTTTTTAGTTTATAAGTCTAATAGTTGTACAAATATTTCAATTGTGCAATTTATTTTCCATAGCTGTTTAATCGATAAATAATCAAATTGAAATCTTGAGATCTGATTGATTGTAAATAAATTCTTTGTTATAATAATTATAATTATTGAAGAAGCAAAAAGAAATTCAAATATCCATCCTTTTGTTAGCATGATTTTAATTAAGCCTAACCTTATAATTAAATTATTTGTATTATAGATTTGGAACAAAGAATTTATTTACAATCAATCAGATCTCAAGATTTCAATCACATATTTAGTTTCAACAGTAAATTTACATATTCAATATTCAAGTGAAACAAATATTCCTTCAAAATAATTAGAATAAAATATATTCGGCTCTAAGCATTCTTTGCCGTAAGATAATAAAACAATTTTGATCAATCAAAAAAGTTTTATTTTAGTTTTCCCAGTTTTTTTCTGCAGTTTTTGCGCAGTTGGTAATTACTGATAATTACAGTTAGGAATCTTTAAAAACTTTATAAAAAAAAATTTTAAGTGGATTTTAATTTATAAAAATTGATAATTGAAAATGGTTGGACGAGGTGATGACGTAAGGAAACGATGAAGTAACACGAGCTGTTAAAAGCATAAACAGTTTGGGTAAGTCCTTAATAGCGCAGAAAACGTCTGAAGGTAAATTATTCCTAGATGAAACAAGAATTCGTCTTCAAAAAGCCAATGAATCATTGAAGGAACATTATATGGAATTGATGGACATAGATCCAGATCAAACTGATGTTTACAATACCCAATTGGAGGAATATAATAACAAATATCAAGATACGCAGGAGAAGGTTTTAGATACTTTGTCATTGAATGAGCAACCAGCTGAACCAACTTTTAATAAACCACCCAAACCTTCTAGTAGTAACAACATTATCCATATTGATAACTCCTCTCTACCTTTCAATTTAACAAAGGATCATAATCCTCATGAATTAGCTGAATGGGTCAAAAGTTTTAAGAGTCAAAATTCAATTGATAAATTTCCCTTCCACGTTCAACATACTTACTTATACAAGAAAATTGATGCGAGTCCAAGGGCGACAATAAGTCCTATAAATATACGTTATTCATCATCAAAAATTTATATTAATCAGAAAAAAGGATCGATGTCTTTGAAGAGGGTAGAATTCAAAGTTCAATCTAGTCTCAAAGGATGCTTGAAATATGTTAAGATTATTGCATTGCCCGACACTGGGTCGAGCAAGAGTATAATTTCCTATGATTATATAAGAGAAAATGTATTTGCTTACACGACCACAAATCAGCGGTTGTTGAATGCAAGTTATCCTATGAAATGTGAAGGAATTCCTCAACTAGAAGTTACACATTCAAGTGGAAAATGTAATATGGGTGGTGTTATTATTACATCGTCTATGAAAAGAGAGTTACTTATAGGTGTAGATGATTTGAAAATATTATCAGTCATCACGGAACGGTTTCCAAATGTTTTAGTCAACAAAGTTCGATGCTTAAATAAAGAGATGGATAAAATCTTGGAAAAATTTAAAGATAGATTCAGTGACTCTTAGACGATAAAACAATGTCTGGACCACCTATGAAATCGAATTGGATCACTCTCAACATAAAAGTGCACAAAACTTTGACGGGACGTCCAATAAACATACATCAACAAGATAAAGCAAAGGCACTTATCGATAAACTAATTAAGGATGATATTATTGTACGAGTTGCTAACCCGACTGAATGGATAAGTCCACCATTTTTCGTCCACATAGAAGGAGGCAAGGGAGTCTGATTAGTAGTTGATCACACACCTCTTAACAAATATGTCAAACATCCACTAGTTGGTTTTGTTCAAAAAAACAATTATGAATATCCCAAATAAACGCCTACAACGTTTCAAGGAGTAATGAACTGATTACAACTTCGAATGGGAATAGGGACCAGGTAAATCTCATGAGAAAGTGGACGCTTTGTCAAGAGCTCCGGTATTTAATCCACTTGATGAGTCAGATGAGGAGTTTGAGGATAATACAGTGTTGTGTAACAAAAATTGTACAGATTCTAGTGTGCAACAATGGATCGACGCAGTTGTAAACGATAATGAATCTCAAATAAAACTATAAGCATTCAGGTCAGGAACAGAGATGAAGAAATTTCCAATCAAGCACCCATCAAAACAACTCTCGTCAATCCGGGATCAGTTATCTCTATTTGATGATGATGAATACACACTCCTCATTTATGTCAAAAATTGTATTATTGTTCTTTCGGCCGAGCTAGAAAGAATCTTACAATTACTTTATTTACCTCATGCAGGCATTGTGAAAACAAAGAAGGCGGAGCAAAAAAAAAAGAAGAAGTTTCCTCATCCAATCCCTATTTTAACAAACTACTTAAACGAAATCTTACAACAGCAATGCAGGAATTAATTATATTACTCTTTTAAAAAAAGACAAAATATGTGCAGAGCTTGAGACCTATTACACTCTGAATGTACACTATAAAATTTGATCTGGATTAATCGACGAGAGAATGACCTCAATTCTAAAGGAAGTTTTACCTCTTTCACAGTTTGGGTTTCGAAAAAATTTAGAATAAAAATGCCCTTCGTAAGTGAAATGGGTTATATAGATTTGTTTCAAAATAACTTTTATAATTTTTTAGAGCAAAATTATGAGTTCGATTCTATGAACTACAGTTTTAATTAATAGTTTATGTTTCCGACTTATTCTAAAGAAAAATACATAACCCTTTTCCAAAATGTTGAGTTCTAATAAATTATATTAAATGAATCTTAGTCAAAAGACGCGGTATAACAATGAACATCGCAAGAGATCAAAAACCCCATATACAACATTTTAGACAAATCAGAATTAGAGATAAGATAAAACATTATTGATAAATATACATGGCACATCATTGTTTTATAGTCTCTTTAGAGATAACTAGTGCGTGTTCACATGAAGGACGGAGATTATTAATAATGGTTTGCTTGGGAGTTATACATGGAAGGCCTTGTTGGACTTAAATTAGAATTGAGGATCATCATAGCTATAATTCTAGTCTATATATCCTTGCTATATATTTTGGTTTGTGTTTATTTCCGTCCTCTCAAGAATGCTTACAGCTGATAAAAATATAACACCATGCTGTTTCCTCCCAAACATTTTTCAAATTGTCAGAATTACAAGGATATTTTTTTATTTCTTTTATTTTTACGTACTCGTAGGTCAAATAATGCATCACTTGATTTTTTTTTTATCATTGATTTAAAAAAAAAGATTATGTGGATCATTATAAAGTTAAAATGGCCACAGTTTGGTGTAGTGCTTACATCGAAAGCATAAATGGAATAAGTTGAGGAATACTTGTTCCATAGGTTGACTTACGATCGTTTTATTATGATCTGTCGACTTTCGTTGACTCTGTTGAGTTTCCATACATTTTGTACATAATTATCTACCTCTCTTAATTGAATTGTGTATACCAGGCCAAAAGTATCTATCTTGGGTCAACTTTATTTAAATTGTTCCTCAAAATCTAATTAAAAATTTGTATCATTTTTTTTCTTTGTCTTCACCTGCATTACAATCCATCCAGGTATTAGCACCATCGATATAGTGCTTAATAGCATCAAATAATTCTTGGATACATAATAAATTAGGTGAATTATATTGGATAAGATTTATATGAGATTTAATACTTGTAATAACTCTAGTGAGAACACTTTTCATTCCTGAATAGCTTTTCTTGGTTTTGGTTACCATCTTTAATTTATATCAAATGTAATATTAACAAATATCAATTTGAACAAACTTTCATAAGGATATACACTATATCAAGGTGAATAGAAATACAAGGTTATACCGGGCCGTGCAGAATTATTTACCGATTTTTGTTCAAAACATAATGACATTTGAATGACTTGAGAAAAAATTTATTCATACATTTTTAGAATAATAAAATAGTTTGTGATCAAATTTAATCAATATAGCCACCATTTGACTCAATGACACTGGTCAGGCGACGTCTGAAGCTGCCACAGACTTGCTGGATGTAATCGGCGTCCATGGAGGCCCAGGCCTTGTTGACAGCAGCCTTTAAGGCATTTATGTTCTTGTGTCGTTTTTGCAGGCCTTGATCTCCACGTGCACCTAGATAGAGAAGTCTAGTGGGTTCAGATCTGGGCTCTGATGGGGCCAGTAGTCCTTGGCCAAAAGTTCTTGTTGTCCTTTAGCCACTCCTGAGCTTTCTTGGAAGCGTGGGCGGGTGCTCCATCTTGTTGGAAACGTTGTAAATTGTCTTCAACGAGGCCCCAACCTGTTCCTTAATGTTGTTATGAGGCACTCCCGCTCGGAGGAGGGCTGCAATTTCTATCCTCTTTGTTTCCTGATTGGACATGGTCTCACGTGTGAAAGTTGTTACGCTCTCACAGGAAGGATTTTTGTTTATTTTAACAGTAAAAATACGAAACAATCAGATTGGCTGTCACAAAACCTCTTAAAAAGTATATTTACATCATCGGTAAATAATTTTGCACGGGCCGGTACCATAACGTGTTTATGACTGATGTTTTGCACCCATAGTCATAAAACTGATCGAGTAGAATATTAGTTACTTCGTTATCGTAGTTTTTTTCAATGGTTTAACCTAAGAAATACTTTAGATCTGTCGAACATCTATAAAATATCATTCCTATCTTGTAGAATAAGTCAGAGGAATACTTGTTCCATTGGTTGATATACCATTTGTGCGATATGATCTATCGACTTTGGTGGACTTTTGTTGATTTGCCTTGCCATTTGTACATAATTTTATACATCTCTAATTGAATTGTTTATATCAGTCAAAATTATGTATCTGATCAACTTTATTTAAATTGTTTCTCAAAATCTACTAAAATTTGTATCATTTTTTTTCTTTGTCTTCACCTGTATTACAACTATCCAGGTATTAGCACCATCTATATAGTGCTTAATAGCTTCGCAATTCTGGATACATAATAAATTAGGTGAATTATCTTTGACAAGATTACATGAGATTTAAGACTTGTAAT